>NW_026571353.1:29536793-29711793 GCF_026225935.1 Boleophthalmus pectinirostris | reverse complement strand
TTTAAAGGTTCCGCAGTCCATTTTGCTGCTTAGATTTCAGACAATGGCACAAAAACAACCCATGGGTTTCAGAATGATAAAAATTTTAACAATTTAAAAACGAAATATTTCATAATCTGAATGGTAAAGTCTTGAAAATGTTGCATATGACAGGAAGCTGAAGCCAAAATATGAATGAGTATGATGAGTTTTGTACTAATATCCATGGGTTTCAGAGTGAAAAGAATAAGCCCAGTTGCCATTAACAATTAAAAACAAAATATTCATCATTTGAATGATGGAAACATTTTCAATTTGGAGTGGGACAGTTGCACAGTCGCCATGGTGACACAATGCACACTTCATGCGGCCTTAGGAAAAATACAAAATGGAATCTGTCATCAATAAAGTCAGTGCCATTTTTATCAACAGCAGTGACTAACTGAGAAACACTAATGTAACCTGTCTCGATACTGTAACATTTTGACCATGTAAGATTTGAGAGGGACTTTTTGAATGACTCAAATCAGATTAATTTGATTGAAGTCCTTGAGCAGCAAATGAGAGCAAGAATGAGGTTATATTTACACTGAAACGAATCACTGTATCACCATATCGGAAACGATTTGCATGCAGACTCGTGGTTTCTGTGTTCGTTCTCTAGCCACACAGTAACGCAAAACAGTCTGAAACGTTAGTCACATGACTAGGCTGGCACCACGTTGTCATGACGTCACATGGGCAGCAAAAACAAGGAAGTGGAGCACCGTGTTTGAAGTTGCAGCAGCCAATGTCGAGCCAAGGAAGATGGCAAGCATGAAAGAAGTAAGTAGTTCTAGCTTCCCTTTTTCCCTTTTGTCTATGGTTGGTTTAAACCGTTTTCCGCAATAGCGTCACATGATCGATGTCATGAACACAGCGATTCGGGAAGGGGCAAGTCTTCAACTAGAGCTCCTACGCCAGCGTATCAGTGTTTTCAGGCGTCCACACAGTGCCAGATCAGATCCATACTCAGATGAATTCGTGGGAGTTGGCGGCACCAGATCGTTCCGTCTCTGGAGCAGTTTTCCATCGGATTAACGGACGAACACTGCATCCACAACGAAAACGACTCGAATACGAACTAGTGTGGATGGGGCCTGACTCTGGTAAATGTGAACGGACTTTAAAAACATGAAGGAGAGCTTCCTGGATTATGACCTAATTACATCACATTACATTACATCACAAGGTGAAAAAGAGCATTTACAGTTCAGTATAGGCCAGGATTACTCAAGCATGCATATGAATAAGAGTCGATTTACAGGAAACATTGTTAGCTTTTCTCATGGTCAAACGTGAGAGTTCTTGTCTATTTCTTGCTAAATAAATGTTATGCTAATGTATGCATGAGTGTGGAGGTCAGTGATCACGCTGACATGATCACATGAGGTCACACGCTTTCTCTGGCTCCAGTGGAAAATGCCACTTTCTGAAGATTTAACCTTCAGCTCTTTACATAGAGAAGTATGGCGAAGGAAACCACGACATTTTCATATTTACCGTGAATGAGGCTGCAGTTAAAAGATTATTGAACAGTCAGCGAGTAAAGGATTTTTTTTCTTTTATTAGTGGCCTTGTACTTGAGATTTATAAATGTAGTTTTAACCAGATAAAGGCGTCTACATAGAGGATTTACAATGTTGTTTCCTCATCAAAAACATACTTGGGGTTGAATTTTGTTTCATTCACACACACTCAAACTCTGCATATTTAGACCGAGTTCTTCTCTCAAACAGAAACGCTCTGTCCCACCCTGTGATGTCATGTGGTGATACAGAAAGTGCTCCACTGTGTTTTAAAACTCCACACACCTTCACTAGAATCATCTGGATAATTTCAGCTCTGGAATTGCCAATCTCTAGTGAACGAAATTAAAACGTACTTAATAATTTGAACAATACCGCTTCATGACATCACAAGGTGGAACAGAGAATTTTGAGCTTTGGAGATGTAGACAGGCTAATAATAAAGAGTTACTCAAACACGTGTGAATGAAACAAAACTCAAGTCCCTCTATGTTTTGAGGAGGTCATTCTAACACAGCTAAGCGTCAGTTTTGCATAATTTTTTATAATCTTTTGGAATGTGGTTTAGGGTCTGTGCGTATAAATAAATTTAAAAAATCATAAAACTGATCAATGTTTATGTTAATACCCGTGATTTGTTATTACGATTAATTTTTGCGATGGTGATTTGAGAATTTATTTTTATTTAGAGCAGAAGTTAAGTCAATAACCTCATCTTGCAAAACTAATTTTTCAGTTTTTAGTCAACAAGTCAAACAAAAACAAGGAATATATCACAAAATAAGGGCTTCACCGAGTAAGGGTTTCGTCTGAGAGTGGCCTTGGACCCCAGTTTGAGAACCACTGATCGAAGAGTATTTACAAAGGCACTGCTGACTCGAGTGAATGTAAACCAGCCAATCAGGACTTAAGCAATTCTCCAAGACCAGCATGGATTCAATCAACTGTACAATCCAGTATCTACCTCTGTAAAAATCCATATACATTAAAGGTGCACTGTGTAACCTTTCTTCTGAGGGTCCTGCCACCTGCGCCTGCTCGTCTCCATGGAGATGTCCTTGCTTAATCTGGTACGTTTCACAGTTAAACTCATCTATCACGTAGTCATTCGTCTACGGATGCTTTATTGCTTAAAAATACCAGTGAGTAGACTTGCCTTTTCGGAGATCTGACCTGTAACTTGGACTGCTGGAGTCAACTGTTTATCTTCATGAAGTTTGGCATGTTTAATTTGATTTTGTGAATCGTGGTGCCTAAAATGAGACTTCAAACCAGGGGGACAGGGCCTTCTCTGCGGTTGGCCCTAAGGTCTGGAACGCTCTGCCTTTGTACGTCCGAAAAGCTCTCACAGTGGAGTGTTTTAAGTCTCGTCTTAAAACCCACTTTTATTCTCTGACTTTGAACACCGCGTGAGTTGTGTGGTCCTCTGTGGCTTTTATTTATTATATTTATTCTGTTTATTTGATCTATTTTACCATATTTTCCAGGCTATTAGGTGCTCTGGATTATAAACTGCACTGTCATTAAATTAGGGCTGGGTATCATTAAGAATTTGCTGATATGATACATACCTCGATACATAGGCCACGATACGATACATATTTTGATACAGTGAACTTACAATTCGATACGATATATTTCAAATTGATTCGATACCGTTCAATAAAAATAAAGGCTAAATCATGTCTGTGATACTAAAAGTCTTTGTTGAACCACGCCTTGTGCAAAGTGAATATGAAACTAAAACATTTTAATCCTCAAAACTGTGAAAATGTCAAATGTGTCGCATGCACTGCAAAAAGTTTAATCTAGCCAAGTTAAGATGGCTTGAATTAAGAAATTTTTATCATGATTTGAGTAAATTCCACTTGACAAGTTAAATTATCTGTCAGCGGAATACGATTTTTTGTTCTTAAAATATGAAAATACAACTTGCTACACTTAAAAAAAGAAAAACAACAACCCTTAAAATAAGAAATGAAATTGAATGTCACTTGAATTTAGAAAAACACTTATTCCATTGGTAGAGTCGACTCAGATAAAGTCAAATGTTCTTAATTTTCATTTTAACAAACTTTTTGCTTTGTGAATGAGGTTCCTTCCACTAAACAAACAACAAAACTGTAGCGCTGTAACAAAATTATTTAGTAAAATACACCAAAAATACTCGATACGCGATATATCGATACAGCAGCCCACGATATCGATACTGTATCATTAAATTAAATGATACGATATAGCGATATTTCAATATTTTTGCACACCCCTACATTAAATGGTCTATTTTCAAACTTTTTTCACAAATAAACCGCACTGGACTTTAAACGAAACACAACAGTTGGACGGGTCAGTGGGACTTTGTTTGGCGCGTTCGCGGTGACTCGGGGCTTTGTTCAGTTGTGGCGTGTAGGGAGGGTGCAGTCTGGGACCAACGGATTGTCGGCGTGTTCGCAGTGACTCAGTTGTTCAGTTGTGGATAGAAGTGGCACATTGCACTCGCTTTTTCGGTTCATTCCTCCGTTCTTTTCCTTGTCAGCGTGGAGTAATGAGTGTGGTGGTTTACTGAAGTTGTGCTGGAACACCCGAGAGGATTCGTGTATAGGGCGCCCTGGCTTGCGGGGGGTGCGGCCGTTTTTTGATGGAGTTAGAGGCTTTTAAGAGCGCACCTAATATTTTATGATTTTATGGTTTTTACTTTTATGTGGTTTTACAGTGTTTGCTTTTATTTGAGTTTACTGGTTTTATTGTTCTAGTACTGGTATAACCAAATTTTAGCAATTTACCTTTTTGTTGTCTTCATTTTATGATCTCTGTGCAGCACTTTGGAAACTGCTTTGTTTGTAAAATGAACTACAGAAACAAAATATATTTGGATTCGGAAATAGGCAAAGCAGTAACATGTCCATAGAGATAAGCAGGTGGTGTATCCTTCACCAGAAAAGTTACACAGAGCATCTTTAAAGGGCTAATATTACGATCAATGATATTTTCTGATCTACAGTATGTTATAATGTTGTTTCTTCATCAAAAACAGACCCGGAGATGTGGTTCGTTTCATTCACACGTTTGAGTTTGAGTCTCCAAAGCTCGAAATGCTCTGTTCCACCTTGTGATGTCATGTGATATACAAGAAGTGCTCCACTGTTTCTGTTTTAAGAATCATTTGGATAATTTCAGACCTAGAATTTCCAATCTCTGCTGAACAAAATCTAAAAAAGTAGCTTGAACAGAGCATTTCTAGCTTTGAAGATGACTCAAACATGTGTGCAATGAAACAAAACACAACTCCAGGTCTGTTTTCGAGAACCCAACAACATGATAACATGGCTTAAAATTTTGCGTAACATATTTGTTTTTCTTTAAGGTATGGGTAGTTTGGGAATCCTTTTCTACGACGTCGAAAAAGTTCCGCAAAATCTTGCACAGTGTGTTCTCAAAAATTACCTTGAAGCAAATATCGATAGCGAAGCAAAACAGTCTAATTAGTTCATGCAAATTTGAGTGGCGAGAGCTCTGCTGTTTGGGTCTGTGCAAGAGTATGGACTAGAGGAGACAGCTCAGAAGTTCAATGGTGCTTTGTTTGTGTCCACCGTCCCCGAGGAACAGTGAGGGGGTAATCGCTTATTTACGTATTGAGCGGGTGTAGGAGTAGCTTTGATTCGGCGCTATACACACTGGAGCCAAACAAACACTGTGATTAAGGCAGTGTTTTGTGGTGCCATTCAAACGACGGAGAAAAGAAGATTAAAGGTGTGATGTAACTAATGATTGCAAGCGCAGAGTCAAGTATAAGTAACAAACTGTGATGTATGATGTAACTTTTCCATCTCCTTGGCTCCGTGAAGATGTTATCACTTTGCCTGCAATTTCCCACTATATCCATCTCACATTTATTCAATTACAGTTGTTTTAAAGCTAAAACAAAAAACAATACCTTGGAAAACATTTTCTTATTGAGAGTTTGGTCGTCTCTGCAAAGTAATGGCATCTTTACGGAGACAAGCAGATGGAAAAGTTACATCATGCATCTTTAAATACATTTTCTATCTCAGTTTGTTACTTGTGCTTGACTATACTCTTAGAATCCTTGAGATTTGGGTCACCTATACACAGAAAGATAGGTTCAGTGCCATACAGTGGTAGCCAGGCTGGTGCCACCTAGTGCCTCCGCTCAATTTAATTTCTCTCCAGCCACTAGGTCAGGAATCGGAATGCACTAGATGGTTTGCAAGAACCCCGGAAGTGCGAGTCTGGGCACCAGCCAATCAGCAAAGAGCCATACATTCTGTGTTGGCAACGATTCCCGAGATCAAGTCAGAACAAAGAGAATGTTTGTTGAATTTTATCAAAGGGGAAAGACATTATTGTCCTTCTACGGGATTTGGAAGAAGCTTAATAAACCAGTTAGCCCCATTCGCAGCGCATTACATAAGTCACGACCAAATAGCAGCGATTAGTTAAATAAAAAAAAGTACCCATCTACAATCTAGCGAACAAATTCTAATGACAGTTTCCACAAAGTGAAACCAGCTGATGAATCAGGCTAATACAGTGGAACACTCCATGCAAAGTAATAACATCTTCACAGAGACAAGAAGGTAGTGAACAGCTCTATCTGAAAATGTACATCATGCACCTTTATTCAACATTAATTCAAAAATTCAAAAGCACATGCATATAAAATAGACGACACATCCTTTCGTCTGCTAAACACGTTTGTTCGAATAATGGCTAAACCTTCAAACTTCACCTTCCAAACTACTTTAAGACAACTTTTTCATAGTTTTTCATATTCCACCAATTCAGCTTTTTGAGTTCCGATACTGATTCTAATACTACAGCGTTAAGTATCTGCCAAATCCCAATATCAATCAATATCACTGCAGAAACAATAGGCTCCATCCACCCTAACGTCACAAACCAGGAAGATGTTTAGAAACAAGTTCCGATGTAGTTACCGACTGCGATCAAACCCACTGAAGTAAACGTGATCAGCGGTAAAATGAAGACTGCATACGTGTGTGCTCTTCAAACTCATCTTGAATTTGTCGCCCTCGTTTCTTCTAATCACATGTACCCAGTGCGCTCAGAGTTGTGTGTCAGTGGGGAAATGATGAAAACTGACTTATGGTTGTAATTGCTGATTAGCCGAACATAACGGAACGATACAGTGACATGGAGACGAAGAAAAAACTGGGCCATTTACAAATTTTTCCTAGATTTTGTCAAACTCACTACCGCGAACAGCGCCGGAAGTTGTCATCGTATGTTTCCAAATGTCTTCCTGGTTTGTGACATTGTGAATTGAGCCTATTATTTCCTTAAAACATTCTAATACATTTTGGAACTCAATGAAATGTAACTCACCAATACTTCACCCTTTTTTGTCCAATCCAAACGTAACCCAACGCAAAAAAAGATCTCATGAGATAATTTTTCTCACGTGTGCATGATCGTGTGGCAATTTTGTCTCACTAGATCTTGTGGCGCGAGATCTTGTACCATCCCTGATCATAATATATCGATATTTCAGTTTTGAAGCACACACCAAGTGGCTATTGTTAGCAGCTCCCTAGAAGTAGTAAGGAACTAAGGAACAGCACGAGGGTAATTGCTTATTTACATATTGAGCGTCTGCAGGAGTAGCTTTGATTTGGCACACTGAGACACTGTACTGAACCGAGGAGACAGTGTGATGAATGCAGTTGCTTCAGGAGTCATTAATCTTGCAGGAAAGCGAGCGGCGTTAGCTTTCGTCGTGCATCGGTAATAAGGGCTAAGCGTTCAGATTCGACACCCCTTTTACAGGTGATATCCAGGCATTATCACCTGTCTGCTGTGGAGCTGCAAGAGACCAGGGGAAAGGATGGTGTGAAGAAACAGAAAGTGGAAACTGTGGAAATATATTATAGTTTTTTTTGGTTGAGTTGTTAAAGCTAATACACGAAGCACATGAACACTTCCAGTCAAAAGTTTGGACATGTCTTCTGTGTCCAAACATGTCTTCATGTTTTTTTCTTTATGTCTACAATTTATAATATTTATGTTTGTACATCGCTATAAATGATTAATTAATACATTAATTGTGTTATTACTAGGATTATTGTTATCATGTTTCATTGTTGCCAGAAATTTTATTTCCTTCAGGATCAATAAAGTATTTATATATTGAACACTGAAGACATCAAATATATGAAGCAAAATGTATGGACGTATGTAGCAGAGAAGAACATTTGTTAAAGTGTAATCAAACACTAAATTAACTTCTTTTTTTTTAAACTTAACTGTGTATATCATGTTTGAATTACATTGTCTGCAGTTCCTATTCTGATTTTTGTCCATTTTAGTGCAAACTAGGTCAAAATGTGCAAATTTGTGTTCATAAACAGTCAAAAACTGATTGCTTGCTGACTCCATCCATTTTCTTCTGCTTATCTGGGGCTGGGTCACAGGGGCAGCAGTCTAAGCAGGGACTCCCAGACTTCCTTCACCCTGGACACTTCCTCCAGCTCCTCCAGGGGGAGTTCCCAGGCCAGTGAGAGACATAGTCCCTCCAGCATGTCCAAGGTCTTCCCCGGGGCCTCCTCCCAGTGCGACATGCCAGGAACACCTCCTGAGGAAGGCGCCCAGGAGGCGTCTGGAACAGATGCCCGAGCCACCTCAACTGGTTTCTCTCGACATGGAGGAGCAGCGGCTCTACTCCAAGCTCCTCCCGTGTGACTGAGCTCCTCACCCTATCTCTAAGGGAGCGCACAGCCACCCTGCGGAGGAAACTCATTTCGGCCACGATCTTGTCCTTTCAGTCATTACCCAGTACTCATGACCATAGGTGAGGGAAGGAACATAGACTGACGGGTAAATCGAGAGCTTCGCCTTTCAGCTCAGCTTCCTGCTGACTCCAGTTATTGCAATTTCAAGTACTATGTGACATCACACAGCACTGTCCTGATTACAGCAAGATGTTTCTGATCACATCTGGCTGCAGGGGCAGAGTTTGAATCGTGGATACGTGTTAGAGCAATCACACATCTGTTTATACATCTCTAGACCCCGCCCCCCTCCTTTCTACACACTCTTGTCTTTAATCCTGCACATACTGCCCAGTTTAACAGCTCTATTTGAAATGCTTTATATTTTAGATAATCTAGCCATACTTTGCTTTGTTGACAGCACTGCAAACCCTCACTTGAAATGGTTTTAGTGGAAGAGTTCGCAAAGTAGTGATCAAAGCAAAGGTGACCATTCTTAAAAAAAAAAATGTTTTGAGCTATTTAACACTGTTTGAATGTGTGTTCTTTCATAGTTTTGATGCCTTCAGCGAGAATCCACAATCTAAAACTAAAAACTGCCTTTACAATATATCATACCGAAGCAAGACAGATTTCACTTTATTTCAACCCTTGTAATCTGGATTCTCAATACAAAGTCTAGAGAGAACTTATAGAACGGGCAAAGTCTGATTTTCTGTTGCCCAAACTCCACAAAACAAACCAAAAGTGCGTCTTGCCTCCGCACATTTCCTGCTCTCGGTTCTGTTGTCTGGGTGTCTCATACAGTAAGATTGATTCTGGCGGCGGTCCCAGTCTGTGCTTCATACAACGCCCTGGGCACTATAATAATAACACCTCTGCAGCCTTCCACCAGCAAACAAATGAATTACCCGGCTGCCAGTTAACGCGCTACACTGGCCCTTTCACCATTATATCTCTATTAGGCCATAAGCACCTACCCGCTCTGTCTGTGTGTGTGCGCTTGTGTTTTTGTGTATGAAGTGAGACACGTATTTATCACACCGCCGAGACCGATCTGTAAATAATGTTTGGGTGTAGGTTAAGGTTAGGCCAGTAGTGACTAAATATCGTTCTCCGGGGAATTCATCTGAGTCAACGTTATTTTCCAAAGAAGCACGGGAACCCAATATGTGTGGACGAGCTTTTCTCACTATCACCTGTAAACACATTGACCTGCCGCGTTTATTGAGGACAGAAATTGGGTCTTCATGTCGTAAATACTTTCATTTGAAAATCGATATCAGCCGCCACCCATAAGTTTACTTGATTTTCTCAGGCCATTGTTTACGCCACGGTCGCTAGGAAATATGTCCCAGCAGGAAGTTAACTTATAATAAATCAATAACATGGTTTAAAGCTGCCACCTGTAAATTTATTAGATTTTTTTGGGCTGTTGTTTTCAGTACCGTAGCTAGATAACAAGCCCAACCAGGAAGTGAAGCTATAATAAAACAATAACATGGTTTAAAGCAGTCATGCATAGGTTTATTTGATTTTTTGGGACTGCTGTTTACAGTAGGGTTGCTAGGAAACATGTCCAGTCATGAAGTGGATTTATAAACGTCATAAAAATTGGAAAATTCGGTGAGAGTTTCAACAAAATCTTAAATATAATTATACTAACTTTCATGAAATGTGTATTCTAATGAGTTATATGCCAATGATGTTATTATGTCTTATATACTTTAACTTCTTAGGTTCTTTTTAAAGTTTAACCTTGTTGACATGTTAGCTGCAAGCCATCTTCAGAACTGTCACCGGTGTTGGTGGTGAATATCAGCTGTTACTTCCTGTATGGTCAGCCTGATGGACCTGGCAGGTCGCTCAACTGACCACGCCTCCCGTCGCCCGGTGTTCTCTGGAGAGAGAGGTGTGTGAAAGAGAACGCTCCGTCATCACGGTTAATGCTGTCATGCCTCGCTTTCTGATTTCAATGGCCTCCTTGATCCAGCGTTTGAACTTGTTGTTTTCCGATGACCCGATTCAAGGACAAAAAGGAACAACCACATTATGGATTGACGGGGCTCGGTCATTGGATCAAAAACAAGTTCAAACGCTGGATCAAGGAGCCATTGAATCATACATTAACTTGATTCCTTTTCACACACCTGTCTCCAGAGAACATTCATCAGTCTTCAACAGCTGATATATGACACGTCTGACAGTTCTGTGGCTTGCATCAGCCGAAACATTCAACAAGTTTACTGCATTCTTTAAATAAGAAGTTAGAGTTATATGCAAAGTTTAAGTCTCCAGGAAATGAATGTGCTTGAATCAAAAAGAGAGAAAGAGAGAGAGGCACTTTAGTGATCCCAAGGGAAATTCAAGTTTTGCAAGATCTATACTGCATTCATACATCTTTGTCTTCTTTTTGTCTTGGTCAAAAATCTGTGTATCGTTCGTTCATTCATTTATCAAAATAAAAGCCAAAAGTAAAACAAAAACTGTTTTCTTCATTATTTATCTCCAACACCAAAATGAAAGATGCCGGACTTTTGCGTCACATATGGGCTAAACCAGCACTAAACCAGGTCTAAACCAGGACTAAACCGGGACTAAACCAGGACTAAACCAAGACTAAACCAAGACTAAACCAGGTTTAAACCAGGACTGAACTAGGGGTAAAACAGGACTGAACCAGGTCTAAACCAAGATTAAACCAGGACTACCCCTGGACTAAACCAGCACTAAACCAGCACTAAACCAAGACTAAACCAAGACTAAACCAGGTATACACCAGGACTACCCCAGTACTACTGAGGTCTAAACCAGGACTAAACCAGAACTGAACCAGGACTGAGTATAGGGATGGGCCAGGAGGTGCACCCGTGTAGGCCCTCGGGTGACCTGTTTTAGACCTGATTTAGACCTGGTTCAGTCCTGGCTCGGTCCGTATGCGGCGCAAAAGTCCGGCATCACAGTTTAAGTCACGATAAGTCATTATCCATTTTTTTGAATTATTCACTAAAACACAAAATCGAAACCTGAAAAAACAGTCGTTATCCTTGGTTTTATTTTGAAAAACAATTAACAAATGATACACAAATTCTCAAAGGTCTAAGTGTGTGCACCATGAGTCAATGTAAATTCCCTACAAAGCATCGAAACCCAGTGTGTGTCTATGAGAGTGTGTGTGCGTTTGTGTGCGTGAGAGAGAGAGAGAGAATCGTGACTACTGTTTGCCAGACTCTGTCCTCACCCGGCCTGCACCTCTCCATCCATCAACATGCCAATCTTCATCCAGGAAGCTATTGAACCATTCCGAGCAGCATAATTACACGTGAATCAGACCCATAGCCGTACATACACAGTGGCTTATGGAGGCCAGTGTTATTGTGCAGTGATTAGACTCCATAAAGGCTAAACAATACAAATGAATAGAGGAGGAGATGTTAATGGATTCCACCCTGTACATGATCTGTTAATGCAACTGTTGTCTTTTGTACCATCAAATTAACACTTATTTTCATTATTCAGGCTTTTGTTTATACAGGTGCACTATGTAATGTTTCCATGGAGATGTTGTTGTTTTGCCCATACAGTACTGTAGTTTTACAGTATAGTATTTGTATCTATGTTCAAGGAGATTGTACCACTTTTGGACTGTGGAGTGTTGTCATAGGTTGTGGACTTGAAAAAAATCTCAAGTGCAGTTTGTATTTTGCCTAAATTGTTGCGTCAGAGTTACAACTCTAAACAGCATTTTCAAGTGCTTAGAGAAGATCACTCCACGTATGTTTTGGGAGAACAATTGCAGGGTTTCTAACAACAATAACATTAGGCCAGTCATATTTAATAAAGGTGGAGGGTAGATTTTTGTTGTAATACAGTGAGTTTATAGCCTGATTCATCATCCGGTTTCACTTTGTAGAAACCGTCTGACCTCGCAGCGTCAGAATTCGTTCGCTCATTCAATGGTAGGTGGGTACTTTTTTTCATTTAACCAATCACTGCTATTTTGTCGTGACGTATGTAATGCTTGATTGGCTGGTGCCCGAACTCGCACTTCCGGGGTTTTTGCAAACTGTTTCGTGTATTCTGATTCCTGACCTAGTCGCTGGAGAGAAATGAAACTGAGCGGAGGCAGCCTGGCTAGTGAGTTTGTGCATCTAGTCAATAATAAAAATCATCAGGTTAAACATTTGTAAATTTTCCTTTTGTATATTATATTTCTTGGCAAAGTTCAGTGTCATCACTAGAGAGAAACTGTCTATTGTGCCCCATCTGGAAGTCATCATCAGAATCTGAAAACCACCAGTATTGATACTTTGGAGTGACATCACGCTGGGGGTGTTCTACTTGTATGTCTAAGGTGGAATGTTTAGAAGTTACCTTGGAGACACAATGCAAAGATTAACAAAGACTGTCCATTAAGCTTTAAAAATTACAAAATGGAGTCTGTGGTCAACCTGAGCGTTCATGGTCTTGTTTAGGTGTCTGATTTTCAACAAACATGGTGACTAACTGAAAAACTGTTGGATAATTCTAGCTATCTCTCGACTGTAATTTCATGTGTGAGCATGGATCTATTAAAATAACTGGATAGGGTATTGCTGCTTGTAGCTGCCTCCTTTGAACGTAGTGGCCAATCACTGGTACTTTAGCGAAAAAAATCCCTCTGGCCGAGAAAGGATTTTTCCTCATAGAGTGCAAAGTAATCAAACTGCTCGTGTTCGGCTGACAGGGCACCTACAACTTTCAAAAATGTCAGATTTGTTTGCAATTTTTACCAATTTTTAGATAATAAACTTTTTCTCAGCTCAAAACCCTTCAGTTGTCTTAAAAAATGCTTTTTAATCTTTAGCTCCGCTCTGCTCTGCTCTCTCTCCTCTCGCTCTGATTGGTCAAAGTGATCATGTGATACACGAGACCGCGCTCCATGCATGTGCTCGCATGTATTCGCATTGGGCTACAAGAGAATGAGCACTACTGCACATGCTCAGTCGGCCCAGAGCCAGACTAAAGACTAATCTGGAGTCAAGCGCCATTGAGCTCGGCCCATTGACTTGAATAGACGGCCATTTTGAGACCCTGGGACTTGTGTGTGAGACAGACAAATGAGCTCACCTGTTCCAACTAAGACTGCAGACTGCATTAAAATAAAGAACAGTTTAAAATCTATCAGAGCCTCAAACAGAGCAGAGCCTCTAGTTCACATCACAACCCCAGGAACTGTTGATGCTGCTGCAAAGTATCAATAACATGGTTAGAAGCTCAACAAAAATACATTTAGCATAATATTTGTCCTTTAACGATCATTTTGATTTGAAAGTGTTCTTCTGTTTTTCAAGCTCAAAAACACTGACTTCATCATAGCCCTTCACATGAGGTCAGGTGCGGTCAGTCCTGGTCAGTTGTGAGTGTCAGTCGAGAGGCTCTTTATGAGGGATAGGATCAGTAAAAGGTTAATTGGTCTGGAGTGTCTCTCGTGCACCACCAGGGCATCCCACAGGGAGCTATCCAAATGTCCCCTTTAAAAGTCAACACACGGCCGCTTCAATAATTACTGCAGATGAGAAGAATAAATACAGTAAAAGTTCGACGACACACGTGGTACGACTACTAAAGAGGGACGCTGGTTCATCTGGGAAGTGAATTCAATTGCCTAAGTCTTAGCTGAGTCTTCAGAACGCTGAGTGTTTTGATCATTATCTTCAAAAACAAGACAAATTCTTACTTAAAGGTTCACTCTGTAACTTTATTGTTGAAAAGTCAGCTCTCTGCTCGTCTCTGTGGAGATGCTTTGTCTGCATTTTCCACAGCATGACATTTAGGAGTGTGCAAAAATGTTGAAATATCGATATACCGTATCGTTTAATTTGATGATACAGTATCGATATCGTGGGCTGCTGTATCGACATATCACCAAGAGTAATTTTTGGTATGTTTTACTAAATTATTTTGTGTAAGAGCGTCAAAAGTGTTGACATTTTCACTGTTTTGATGAGTAAAATTGGTGTTTTTCATATTAACTTAGTGGACTTTTAGTATCACAGCCATGATTTAGCCTTTTTTTCAATGAACTGTATCAAATCAATGTGAAATATATTGTATCAAATTGTTGAGAATCAAATGCTCACTGTACCAAAAAACATATCGTATAGTGGCTTATGGATCGAGGTATGTATCATATTCAATTTAATTATACCCAGCCCTAATGGCATTAAACATACCTACTTTGCTTTTACTCATTTATTTATTCATTTACTTATTTATTTATTTATTTATTGGATCCCCATTAGTCTTTACTGGGTTAAAGACTATTCTTCCTGGGGTCCAAGTGTTCTACATGTGTTTACTCGAAAAATATGAGTTTGCCTGTCCACAGATCTGACCTGTAACTTGGCTTGGTCGCATTACTTGATTGTTTCCATGGAGATAAATAAGTTCAGTGCAATAATATGGATTCCATTCCGAATTATAAAATCATGGATGACAAGATGGTGACGTACAGTATACTCCACCTACATTTTTAAGTGAATTTAAGTTTAGTTTAGTTTACTTATTTAGCGTCATGCACCATTTAGTTGGTGCCAGCCCGCATGGGCTTATAAGACACATAAAACAATAAGCAGACAGATCACACATCAAACATAAATTGTCCTCTTACGGCGGTCCCAGACTTTCAGCACAAACTGAGCCAACTTAAAAACATTACATTTAAAGAAATACTTCAGTCTCTCCTCATCAGACATAACAAACCAACAGAAAGACACATTAGACAACAACTGACAGCGAAGGTCATGATACAAAGGACAGTAAAACAGAAAATGCATTTCATTTTCAATGTCCTTTAAGTCGCACAGAACACATGTGCGCTCCTCCTCTGGGACTGAGTGGAAGCGTCCCATCTCCAAAGCCAGAGGCAGAGTCCCACACCTCAACTGGGCACATACTGACCTCTGACCTCTGCTCAGGTTCATGGTGACATATGGTTCAGGTCCAAAACAGTCTGTAATTAAGATATATGTTCTTAATTTTGGTTTACATAAGATGTCATTGTGCCACTTTTGTTTATACTTATCAAAGTAAATGTTCCTCGCTTGTCTAACACTACAGATGAAACTTACTATCTGTAAATAAACTGGAGATCTGCAATCTCAAAAATTTTCTCCATCTCTCTACTCCAGGACGATTTATGTAACAGACTCCAGTTAAATACATGTTTGGTTAATCTTGTGTCTGGCATATTAACCAACCTGTTCCATAACCGCACCATATCACAAATGTGTCTCACTTCACATGGTTCCCAATCTCCATAGTAAAAATATCACATCGACTATTTTAAAATCTATTCTTCATTACCATTAAGAAAACAATGCACATCACTAATTTAAAAGAACAATATTACGCAAAATGGATTCTTGTGAGCCTGTTATAATGTTGATACCTCCTCAAAAACAGACCTGGAGTTGTGTTTTGTTTCACTCACACATTTGCGTAATCCTTTATTTCTATAAATGTATCTGTCTACATCTCCAAAGCTCAAAATGTTCCATCTTTTAATATCATGAAGCGGAACAACATTTTATCTTTTGGTCAGTAGAGATTGGCAATTCTAGGTCTGAAATCATCCAAATTATTTTAGTGAAGGTGTCTGGAGTTTAAAAAAAAAACAAAAAAAAACAAAAAAAAAAAAAGAGTTGAGCACTTCCTGGATTACCACATGACATCACAAAGTGGTACAGAGCGTTTTCCGTTTGACAGAAGAACACAGGCATGGTTAGTGTGTTAAACATGTGTGAATGAAACAAAACATAACTTTGTGACGAGGAAACAATATTATAACTGGATCAGAGAACAGTGTAATAAGGCTCTTTAAACACAGCCTCAAACTCATTACAAAAACAAAACGCTCGGACAAGATCATAAAAAACAGTAAAATGGCGTAAACAACACTAGAGGAGAATCCGTGGTTCAGCACTTCCAGCGCAGATGCTTGTTAAGAGTCCGGCCATAGCTCTTGCCCTGCAGCAGTGTCAAAGAAAACAGTTACAATCTGTCCTCGGGGAGTTGGCCTGTGCACGTCCCTGTCAGGTTATAGCAGTTTTCAAAGTTAGGACATCTTTAACTAAAAATATTTCCTACCATTTCAAAGCCGCGTGCAGTAGTCAGCGGTGGAACATAATGAAGTAAATGTAGTCAAGTATTGTACATAAAGGTGGATTGTGTAGCTTTTCTGGTGGAGGGTCTGTCAGGTGCTGTTCTCCATGGAGACGTTATTGATTTGTCTGGAATGTTTCACAGTAAAAATAATATCATATTTTCCGGGTTATTAGACGCGCTCTTCAGCCCCTAACCCCATCAAAAAACAACCGCGCGCCCCGCAATCCAGAGCGCCCCATACACGAATCCACTCTGGTGTCCCAGCACGACTTCAGTGAACTACAAACACACACGGAGCAGACGGCGACCGCGCAGCGACAAACACCCACAGTCACACTCATCACTCCACGCCGACGAGGAACGAAGGAACGAACCGAAAAAGCGAGTGCAATGTGCCACTTCTAGACACAACTGAACAACTGAGTCACTGCGAACACGCCGACAATCCAGCTAGGGATGGGCATTCGATGAAATTTTCTTAATCAATCGTCGGAAGAATTAACGATAGATTATTGATTAATCATTAACGTTTTTATATTAAAATGATCATCATTATTATTACTATCTGCACTACTAATCTGCATAAAAAAATTCAACTTTACGACAAATAAACCGTAACGACTCTAGAGCCACATCAATCCGTTTGAGATAATAATGTGTTTAATTCAGTTTCTCTCACAGAAACAAAACTTAAAACAGCATGGCTAATTTGCATAAACTAAGCGAAGATAAAACTACAGCTCTTGTGTCGCTGATGCGGTCAATTTCTGTCGGATTAAAAGGCATGACTCAGTTGAATACAGGTTAGTGTGACCATATTTGTGTTTGTCAAAACCAGGACACCGGGGAGGGAGGTGGGGACTCGTCATTGACATTGCGCGACTCTCACCTGGCAAAGCTTTTTCCCACTGGACACCAAAAACATATGTGTTGCTTTGTACACTGTGCACATGGACTCACACTTGTCCCGACCAGGAACGGAAAGTGTGGAATTTCTTGTACAAGTCATCGTTGAATACACATTTGTGCTTCGGTACGTTGCAGACTGACCGAATGTTTCTGTTTGCTCGCTCCTTCTGAGTGCAGAGACACATGTACGGACACCATGTTGTCGATTTGTTAAAATGATGTAATCAATGAAATTTCTTAATGATCAATTATCAATTAATCGATTAATCATGCCCATCCCTAAATCCAGCGGTCCCAGACAGCACCCTCCCTACACGCCACAATTGAACAAAGCCCAGAGTCACCGTGAACGCGACAAACAAAGTCCGACTGACCCATCCAACTGTTGTGTTTCGTTTAAAGTCCGGTGCAGTTTATTTGTGAAAAAAGTTAGAAAATAGACCATTTAATGACATGAGTGCATCTTATAATCCAGAGCGCCTAACAGCCCGGAAAATACAGTAAACCAATCAGTTTTATATTGAGCTTTTTTAGACCCTTGTGCGCTTTACAGAGGTTTATTCACTCTACACTCGGTGGTGGTAAGTTACTATTGTAGCCGCAGCTGCCCAGCGATAGACCGACAGAAGCGAGGCTGCTAATCTGCACCATCGGCCTCTCCGATCTCCACCGACACTCAGTCACACAAAACACTTTCATACTAGGCCAGAGGTCTTCAACAGGGGGGTCGCGAGGTACTGGAGGGGGGTTGCAAAATCTTTTGTTTTGTTTTGTTTTTTTGAAGGTTGAGGATGAACTGTTTTTCAGTGGGTTCTGTCTCTCTCTTGATTCCATCATCTCTCGCTCCCTGTCAAAACTGCAAACACGTCGGTCAGGATTTTATTGTGAAGAGTTCCATTACAGCTTCACTTTTATGCGCAGTGGAACTTAAGCTCCGCACGTACTACCGCACCATCGGGAAGGGGTGCAGCAAGTCGTGTCTTTCCTCTCGCTCCTCAGATCAGAATGACCAGAAACGTTCAGTGTCCCATATCAAACTCTTGTCCGTGCGCGCTGTGGCTCCTCTCTTGTTTAATCAGGTCATTTAAAAACGTCACAATTTGAGCCCATTTTCTGTGATGTCGTCGCTCCATTGCTCTGACCTTCGGGATCGCAACAAAGTGCAGCTTAAACTTCAGGCCTGACTTAGCTTTGGTCAAACACCGGGATTATTTCTGTCATGGAACGAGTTGAGGCTTAAACTGGAGATGGAGACAGTTTCAGTTTTAACTTCTTAGGTTCTTTTTAAAGACAAAGCAGTAAAGTGTGTTTACCGTGTTGACATGTTTCGGCTGCTAGCTGCGAGCCATCTTCAAAACTGTCACCGGTGTTGGTGGTGACGTGTCGTATATCAGCTGTTGTTACTTCCTGTAGGCGTGGTCAGACCTGATGGACCTGGCAGGTCGCTCAGACTGACCACGCCTCCCATCGCCCGGTGTCTCTGGAGGAGGGTGTCCCAGGTGTGTGAAAGGAGTAACACGCCGTCATCACGGTTAATGCTGTCCGTGCCTCGTTTCCTGATTTCAATGGCCTCCTTGATCCAGCGTTTGAACTTGTTTTTTTCCGATCCAATGATCCGAGCCCCGTCCCGATCCATAATGTGGTTGTTCCTTTTACAGTGTCTGATATGGCGCATTTTAGGTTTTTCCTGTTTTGCTTTATCTTTTTGTGTTCTGGTGAGTTTCCCTGATGTTTTCCTTTTGGTGTTCCTTTTTTCAAATGTGGAATGTCCGGCCTGTTTCCCCTATGTATTGGATTTATTGAATGATTTACATTGAATTTCGTATATGGCATTTTTGTTCTTGTGGGATTTTATCTTTGGGCTGACCACACCTAAAAGAAGTAACAACAGCTGATATACGACACATCACCACCAACAGCGGTGACAGTTCTGAAGATGGCTCGCAGCTAGCAGCCGAAACATGTCAACAAGGTAAACACACTTTACTGCATTGTCTTTAAAAAGAACCTAAGAAGTTAAAGTTTATAAGAAGACAAAATGAACATCTTTGGCTTAATGAGACAGTTTCAGGATAAGCTTGGGCTTGTTGAGCGACTTTGATGGAATACCTCCCAAGTATTGAATCTACAATAACAGAGCAGCGATGTTTATACACAACACTAGGCCCGATTTAATATAAAACACAATTGTATGTCAGATAAATAGGCAATGTGGGTGAAATGTCTTGCCTAAGGATACAATGACAATATTTTTCTACTGTGGTGGTGGTACTGTGGCACTTGATTTTCCGAGAAGTCACCCATCCAAGTAATACAGTATTAAACCTTTCTATCTTCACGGAGATCAAACCAGACCAGGTTACAGGTCAGATCTGTGGAGAGGCGACCCCGCTCACAGTCAGAATGCATGTTTTTCAGGTATTTTTGAGCTATAAACCACCTGTAATTGAATAAATGTAAGCTGTTTGAAAATTCCAGGCAGAGCAATGGCAGGACACCAAACCAAAAAGTTACACAGTGCACCATTAATGAAATTTGTAGGTATCTGTACTTCACTTGAGTATATGTATATACTTTCTACTTTTACTTCACTACATTTGAGGGAAGGTGTCTCTACTTGCTACTCCACTACATTTTTTAACTAGACTGAAAAGATAAAGTTTTTTTTTTATTATAGTTTGAAACCTGATGAAAAGGTTGAAGGGTTTATTTTTAACACATTCATACTCTGAGCAAACATGAATATACAAATGAAAACAGCTAGAAAATAAAATAAAATAAAACTCTTTATTAAAATCAGTACATCTGAAGCTTTATTATCTATTTATTTATTTATCTTTTATTTTTAGCTCAAAATCTGCCTGGAATACTTTTACTTTTTGCTCTCCAAGTACATTTTTACTTTTTCTTACTTGCTCTGGTATCTGTATTTTAACTTAAAGGTTGTATAGAGGATTTTCCAAGGAACGAGAAATCCAGCGACTGTTTGTCCTTTTTCAAATGTTGCGCATGCGTGAAACCACCCCCCCTCCCCTACAGCTCCTACGTAGAAACACCTCCTCCCTCCTCCTCCTTACGCCAGAAACAGGTTTGTTTACAGCCGGTGCACATGACTTGTAAACAACTAACTACAGTGTTGGTTAGGCAAGACGGAGAAGTGAGGAGCGGGGGGAGCGGGTGTGCGGACATTTCGTTCGTTTTCAGACATAGGATATCGCTTTCGTGTCCTGAAAAACGTTTGTCTAGCTCTTGGAAATAAAGTACGTTTTCATAATAAGCAGAAGTGACCTGTCCAGGAGTAATTTGGCGACCAGTGCGTCAGTCTTTAGACCCTGCGTCTGCTTCAGTCGCGCCATCGCTGGAATGAATCTTCAAGAATCACCTTAGTTTGGCTTCGCTGCTTTTCCCCTTGTCTTCTTCTTTCAATGACCTCAAAAACGGACTTTCTTTTGCAGCTAACTGCTCCTGGATTCTTGTCGCCATTGCAACAAACTTTGTGCTAACTGCGAGGAAGATATAGGTCAAAAAAAGCCGCTAAGAACTGTTGCGTTGGTGGAGTAAACAGCGTCTGTGCGTCTTGCGTCTGTGGACTGCGTGACAGGCGTACGTAAACCACGTACCGGCGGCGCGCAGGCAAGTCAGTTACACTAGAAACGTAGGGAGATTGATTGACAGCCTGTCAGCTCACAGATAACGAGGCAGTGTCGTTATCTATTGGCAAATGTTTAGCCCCACCACGTCCAGAGTTGATGAATTTTTATTCTCTTTTTTTTGGTCATCATAATTACAAGGCTACTGCACCTCTATAATGCTATCATTGACAACTTGAAACAAAAAAAAATCCTCCATACAACCTTTAAATAAAAACAAAAAACTGAGCACTTCTTCCACCATGAGCAATAGTCAGCTGCAAAAGTATCTATGAAACCTCCCCACGGCACACTGGCAGCTCCGTCTTTAAAGAAGAAGCTATTGTGAGCTATAAAAATGAATAATTTATTGGAAAATGTTAATGTTTTAATAAAGTCGTACTATAACAGTGAAACATGGGCATTTTGGGCCCATTCACTATTCCCCAGACTCTGCAATGGGGCAAGTCCTTTTCCAGGCTGATTCATTACAAACTGACAGGTCACTGCATGTCCTTTATTACTGTTCTGACATTAGAAACTTAAGGCTGGGGACATTATTAAAAGACAGTTTGAAAAGGCTACATGAGAAAAATATGGATTTAATGGCGAGCTGTAGTTAGGATTAAACAATAGACTAATAAATGTTCCTCTATATTACACAAAATCAACTCTTGTGAGCTTTAAGTCATGTTATAATGCTGTTACCTCATCAAAAACAGACCTGGAATTGTGTTTTGTTTCATTCACACATGTTTGAGTAACCTTTTATTATTAGTCTGTCTCCATCTCCAAAGCTCAATATGATCTGTTCCACCTTGTGATGTCATGAAGTGGTAGTTTTCAAGTTAACATCTACCTTTTACCTTCAGTTCAGTGGAAAATGGCAGTTCCAGGGGCTCAAATTATCCAAATGATTCAAATATTACCACATGACATCACAAGGTGGAACAGTGTTTTCTGTTTGAGAGACGAACTCAGCCTAAATATGCAGGGTTTGTGTGTTAAACATGTGTGAATGAAACAAAACACAAACCCGGGTCTGTTTGTGATGAGGAAACATTATAACATAGATCAGAAAATAGTATAATATGGGTCCTTTATGTATCTGGTTATCAGTGTTGGGAAGGTTACTTTTAAAATGTGCTTCCCTACAGATTACAGATTACATACCTTATCCATTAAATTAAAGTGAGTAACGTAATCTGAATACTTTGGATTACTTGATTTTGTGTAAAGTAGCAAAGACTAGGATATCTTCACATAAGATGTTTTGTCTGATAAAAGAAAATGAAAGGGCCGAGTCTTTACTTAACCAAATTAAAAAATATTATTGATAGAAGAGGAGGAGACACGGTCAGTGCGGCATGGTTTCATTCTGTTAAATCCTGGTTTAGTCCTGGTTTAGTCCTGGTTTAGACCTGGTTTAGACCTGGTTTAGACCCTAGTTTTAGTCCTGGTTTTAGACCTAGTTTAGATCTAGTTTAGACCTGGTTTTAGACCTAGTTTAGATCTAGTTTAGACCTGGTTTAGTCCAGGTTTAGACCTGGTTTAGACCTGGTTTAGACCTAGTTTAGACCTAGTTTAGACATGACCTGTTTTTAGTCCTTGTTTAGACCTGGTTTAGATCTAGTTTAGACCTGGTTTTAGACCTAGTTTAGATCTAGTTTAGACATGACCTGTTTTTAGTCCTTGTTTAGACTTGGTTTAGATCTACTTTAGACCTGGTTTTAGTCCTGGTTTAGATCTAGTTCAGACCTGATTTTAGTTCTGGTTTAGTCCTGGTTTAGACCTGGTTTAAGACCTGGTTTAGTGTCTGGCAATGGCAAAAAAAATAAAATAAATTCATTCAAACAGTAACCCTAACCGAATACAGTTATAATTTGTACTCTGATTACATAACGCACCGGCGTTAATCCGTTACTCCCCAACACTGCTGGTTATAGCCTATACTGAGAAAATTCATGAAAATCATAAAGAATCCTTCAACCAAACTGAGAAAAAAGGGAAATTTTATTCACAATCTCATCAGAAATAGTCAATATTCTGCCATAAAATAAGCCAATATCAACATCCATTCTCTAGGGTGCTTAGGGTGACCAGATTTTCAAAAGTAAAAACTGGGAAATTCTCGATTTGGGTTAGTTGGTAATAATAAAATTGTTAAATGAGTGTGTAATTAATAGGGGTGTGCAAAAATATCAAAATATCAATATATCGTATCATTGAATGTGATGACAGTATCGATATCGCTGGCTGCTGTATCGATATATCGCCAACAGTATTTTTTTGTATATTTTACTCAATTATTTTGTTACAGCTACAGTTTTGTTGCTTGTTTAGAGAAAGGAAACTCGTTTATGCGACATATTTCACATTTTCACTGTTTTGATGATTATAATGTTTGTGTTTCATATGAACTTTGCACAAAAAGTGATTTAACAAAGACTAATAGTATCACGACCATGATTTAGCCTTTATTTTTTATTGAATCGATTAGAAATATATTGTATTGAATTGTACTGAATCAAAAGCTCACTGTATCGAGACATGTATCGTATCAACAACTTCTTTTTAATATAATTTGTCATTTCTGAGGGAATGTATACCCAGCACATTAATAACAAAGTAGACATATCAAAAGAGAATGTAAGACTAAAACGCATACAAAAAGAAAAAAAAAAATAAAAGAGGGGAAAATAAAGGTAGGTGCGGTTGGGGGGGTTGTGCCTTAGTAATTAAGAAAAATTGTTCTGCACATGTGAGTCAGTATAGTCACATTTTCTTTGTGTTTTGCTCATTTTTAAGCAGCTTTTCTGTATTTTACCTCAACAAATGACAATGTATGCCTCTCTTTACTGTCTTTACTCTCTTTATCCAAATTTGTCAAAAATAGTGACACCTGTAGTGACATTTCTTGTATAAAACTGGGACAAACCTGGTGGGACAGGGGACACAGGGCTCAAAACTGGGACTGTACCGGGTAAATTGGGACGTCTGGTCACCCTATTATAGCTGGAAGTGGTTACATATTAAACCTGACAAACACAAACTTAGCCAGTCCACTTCTTCTAAAAATAAACTCAACTAAAAAGATCAAGAGTCAGGAGATCAAACCAGCATGGTCAAAACTAGCATATGTAGCCTTATTTTTCAACACCACCCCTCAACTGTCAAGTCTAAACAAAATAACTTGAAATAAAATGGAAAGTCTAGTTGCATTTAGCCTTCAAAAAGTCCAAACTGATCACTCCTAGACAAGACATGGACATGACCTACATTCAACTTCATGCAAAACAGCTACCCTAGAAGTTAGCCTACCATGACAACAAATTATAATTTTAGTGACACCAGCCAAGCATTTGTAAAGATTAAGACTTACTTTGCAGCTGCTGAGGACCAAGGCCCAAGAATCTGAGTTTGTTGGAGCCAACTTCCTGTTTCCTGACTCCGCCCCTTCCTTTCCAGCACACCTGTCCATTCACCTGCCCTATCTGTCCCCATGGCAACAGGCTGGGTTATTATTACTATTATGTCACCGCACTTACATCCAGTCCAATCCACTTTATTTCTATAGCACATTTCACAAACAACCAGTTTCCAAAGTGCTGCACAAATACATAATAACAACAATAATAAGACAATAAAATAAACTACTAAAATAATACTAGTCTTAAAAAAAGTAAAATAAAAATAATAATAAAATGTAAAAAAAAATCATAGAATAGAAATAAATAAACCAATAAATAAATTAAATCATCCAACCAAACCAATAATAACACATAAAAATAAATAAATACATTTGGATGAGGTCCGAGACGTACTGTGGGGCCAGTCCAATAACAAACAAACAATCAAAATCTTAAAATCAATTCTAAAATTAACATACCGTACATACCGTACAACATACCGTGTAGTGTAAAAAACTTTACTGGCAATTTTATACTGTAAAATAGCATATCATAAAATAAAATAGAAAAGTATTAAAGTGTATTATCTTATATATACAAATGTACTCTAAATAACTGATGACATTAGTTTGCATAGTGCTGTGTGTGTATATCGTTTTCACATTGTAATTTATTGTAGTCAATATGTCAAATATTTAAAGCTTTCTATTATGATTGTTTGTTATGTAACTTATTCATGACTGTAGCCCCCGAGGCGCCCAAGCAGCAATTCTATGAAAAGTTAATACGGCTTCTACATTTTGCAAAAACAATGGTATAAAGATCCAATATGTCTCTTTATTTTGCTCTGAGATGCTATACATATTTAAAGAAACAGTATGTAACTTTCTGGAGGGGGCACATCACCTGCAAGTTAAAACTACACTTTGGAATAGTCTCCACGGAGTTAAGTTTTATGCCATACTGTGGAAGATTTTAGTCAAAGGAACAACGTTTCTCATGGCCAAATAAGAGTCAGGTCTGTGGAGATGCAAGCCTGCTCAGAGTGAGAAAGTGTGTTTTTCAGTGGAATAAACAACCATAATCTTTTTTAAATCTGTTTTTAAAAAGTTTCATACTGTGAATTGAATTTTATATTACACTATTTTCTTATCTATGTTATATTCATAGACCGTATATATGAGTGGACATATCTAACGCTCTCACCACCGCGTTTCAAATAGGAAGTGCGATCTTGTTGTCCATCTCTCTGTAACTGCTGCTGTGAGCCTTGTCATTTTGGTCTTAAAATGTTTGTATTAATTGACTCTACATGAATATTTACTTTGGCTATTTTGTCCCTTGTTTTGTGGCCATGTCACCTTGTCAAAGCTTGATCCTGTCAGATCTCAGAAGCTAACCAGGGCCGGGCCTGGTTAGGACTTGGAAGGGAGACCACTGGGAAAATCAGGTGCCAGTCACAAAAGCTGTCGTTGTATCCTTAGGCAATTCACTTCACCCACATTGCCTAGTATGAAAGTGGTGTGTGTGTGAGTGTTGGTGGTGGTCAGAGGGGCCGATGGCATAGATTGACAGCCTCGCTTCCATCAGTCTGCCCCAGGACAGCTGTGGCTACAATAGAAGCTTACCACCACCGGGTATGGAGTGAATGAATAATGATCTGTAAAGCGTCTTTGAGTGCCCAAAAAAGAAAAAAGTGCTATATAAAAATTATGCCTGATTATTATTATTATTATTATTATTATTATTATTATTATTATTCAATCAAGATATGAACATAAATAATGGACCAATCAGGACCAATCAAATGGGTTTGATTAAAAGCTCGTGCATTTCGTTGCTAAGTAAGCCCCCTTCCCACTTTCCGCTGAGAAGGGCGGGCACATTTAACCACCTCAATCATGACTGGCTCTTGTGGTTGCTATGATACTCGCGATCTGATTTCCGAATTCGTTCCTGTAACTGTGGCATAGGGAGCTTTGTTTGAGTGGCGCTGAATGCTATGGGTGACAATACACTCGCTTAGTCCATTTCTTTTATACAGTCCATGGTTATAATGTTGTTTCCTCATCACAAACATACCTGGAGTTGTATTTTGTTTCATTCACACATGTTTAACACACAAATCCTGCATGTTCTTCTCTCAAAACAGAAGACACATCCACCACTGTGTTTTTAAACTCACCTTCTCTAGAATCATTTGGATAATTTTAGCCCTGGAATTTCCGATCCCTACTGAACTAGAGCTGAAAGGGAGCTGTTAACTTAAAAACAGACATCACAAGGTGGAGCAGAGCATCTTGAGCTTTGTGAAATGTAAACAGACTAATAATAAATGATTGAATGAAACAAAACACTCCAGATATGTTTCTGAGGAGATAACAGCATTTGAACATGGCTTAAAGCTCACATGAGTCAACTTTGTGTAATACAGGACTTTAAAGGATGATACAAATTGTAATCTTAAAAACCACATCTTGACAGAAGTGCGTGCTGATATCAGGATAACATCTAAACTCAGCGGAGTTGTACGTACAGCTGCTGCCAAGACAAATGCGTTCAAATCCCTCTCGTACTTTTTATTCAAACAGTGAACCCAGCTCCTCTCACAAAAGCTCTGATCCTGACGCCAAAAACATAAACCAGTCCTCACATCAAACACGCAGCTGTCAAAACAAAACTACTACAACGCCAGCGACGCACACTTCAACAGCACAGAACACACCAGGGTGACACCAGGAAATAACACTCAAGAAGTAACACGAGAGAGAGAGAAAGTCCAAGAAACACATAATCCATCCATACAGGTAGTTAGGTTAGTTAAAAGTGTTTTGCCTTCACAGTAATGCAAACAACAACTAGCATGCTAACAGTGCACCATTACTTCCTGTTTCACAAACAAAAACCCTCTCTATAATTAGATGCTCATACATGCGGTCGAAATTATTTTTCTCCGCAGAGTGGCTGGGTTCTCTCCGTTAGAGATAGAGTGAAGAGCTCAGCCACATGGGAGGAGCTCGGAGTAGAGCCGCTGCTCCTCCATCTCGAGAGGAGGTAGCTGAAGTGGCTGGTGCATCTGTTCTGGATGCCTCCTGGTCGCCTCCCTGGAGAGGTGTGGGACGAGCCACCGGGAGGAAACTCCAGCGAATACCAAGGACATGCTGGAGGGACAGTGTCTCTCAGCTGGCCTGGGAACATCTCGGGATCCCGCCGGAAGGGCTGGAGGAAGTGTGTGTGGATAGGGAATTCTGGGAGACCCTGCTTAGACTGCTTCCCCTGCGACCCGGTCCCGGATAAGCGGAAGAAAATGGATGGATAATTAGATGCAGGCAGCAAGCCACTTAATTGTGTGTGATTTAATAATAGCCTAATCAATATAAAATAGACTATGTACACTACATACTTTATATACAGGCTGTGTATATATCAGTGGTGGATGTTACTCAAGTAAAAATATCGTATTTTCCGGGCTATTAGGGGCTCTGGATTATAAGGCGCACTGTCATTAAATGGTCTATTTTCTAACTTTTTTCACAAATAAACCACATCAGACTTTAAACGAAACACAACAGTTGGACGGGTCAGTGGGACTTCGTTCACGGTGACTCTGGGTTTTGTTCAGTTGTGGCATGTAGGGAGGGCGCTGTGTTCGACCGCTGGATTGTCGGCGTGTTCGCAGTGACTCAGTTGTTCAGTCGTGTCTAGAAGTGGCACATTGCACTCGCTTTTTCGGTTCGTTCCTCCGTTCCGTTCCTCGTCGGCGTGGAGTGATGAGTGTGGCTGTGGGTGTTTTTCGTTATGCGGTCGCTGTCTGCTCCGTGCGTGTTTGCGTGTGCTGCAGGTTGTGCGGCTTTGTAGTTTACTGAAGTCGTGCTGGGACACCCGGTTGGATTTGTGTATAGGGCGCTTTGGATTGCAGGGAGCGCACTCGTTTTTTGATTGGGGTGCCCGGAAAATACGGTAAGCAATAAAAATAAAAAAAACACTTAAAAAGGATTAAAGTATCTGTCTAAAATGCACTTTAAGGTTAAAAAGTAAAAGTATTTTGCAGAAATTTTTTAAACAATTAAAAGGATGAAATGTAGTAATTTAGAAAATAATTTAGCTCATTTTAAGTCTTAATTTTTCTAGCTGCTTTTGTGAATTTAGTTTGCTCAAAGTTGGAATGTTAACTCAGATTAAATCTTCGCCATTGCAGCAGGTTTCAAACCATAAAAAAAATTACTTTTTACTTGTCAGTCCAGATCTAAAAGGCAGTGAAGTAGAAAGTACAGCTCTCAAATGTAGTGAAGGAAAAGTAGAAAATGTCCACCGTGAGATTTACTTAAATAAATCACAGATACCTAAAGTTTCTACTTAAGCATTAAACTTTAGTTTTGTACTTTGTTATTTTCCACCACTGCAGGCAAAATACATCAAAGTTTCATGATATATGAGTTCAACATTAAATATTTTCCAGCATTAGAAGTTCCTATTCCTCAACATACTTGTAAGCCAAAACAATAAAGGCCTATTCAAATAAGCACTAAAAAGAAATATATACATTTTTAACATCTCTGTTGGGCTGTAGCGACTGAAATGTTCCTTTAATTTTACTTTTCTTTATTGTGATATCTGCCAAAAAAGCCAATGCTTATAGGAGTTGTTTGGGAGGAAAAAAAACACAGATATTCTAAACAGTATATCCACACAAGACAACTGATGTAGTTACAAAAATAATTTTACAGGATGTCAGCTTTCTGTGTATGCAGGATTTATGGAGTCTACTAATTGGACGATTCTGTCAGCTAACGGCAAGGCTCATTTTGTCTCCCTTTGTATATATTTTCCATTATAACTTGTGCTGACATTTAAAGAGATAAAACCTTAAGCTGTCAAAAGGTACAAAAGTGGCAGATGTTTTTTGTTGTTGTTGTTGTTTTGTTTTTTTAGCACATGCAAGTGATAAAAAATGAAACAATTAAAATTCAGTCAAATTAGTGAAACTTCAAGCTTCTGCAAAATCTGCTGGATTTGATAAACTGTGAAACATGTCCTGTCCTGGTTTGGAGGAAAGGGTTACTAAAATTTAAAGCTCAATTTCGATACTAAAGAATAGACTCGATACTTAATTCCGATACCACAGTGATAACAAAAACACATTCAAGATCATTCTAAAGCTCTTCAGCAAAGGTTCATTTCTGTCTGCGAATGTGACTTTTTTGGTATCGATACTTCCACAAATGATTATCTACTTTCGATACTAGTTTCAGAATTAATTAGTATCTGATTTTTGATACATTTGTCAACCGTAGCAGCCATTGCCTCAAAGTTTGTGCTCACAGTGGCTCTTATAAATTCAGAACCTCCAAAAACCCTAATAATAATCCAACTGCAATGGACAGTGTTGGGAAGGTGACTTTTAAAATGTATTCCCCTACAGATTACAGATTACATACCCCAAAGTGTAGTTTGTAACGAAATCCATTAAGTTACATAAGGTGAGTAACGTAATCTGAATACTTTGGATTACTTGATTTGCTGTAGAGCAGCAAAGACGAGGAAATCATAACATAAGAAGTTTTGTCTGATAAAAGACAATGAAACGCCCAGATTTTACTCAAGCAAATTAAAAATATTATTGATAGAAGAAGAGGAGACACGGTCCACACAGCATAGTCCTGTTAAATCCTGTTTTAGTCCTGTTTTAGTCCTGGTTTAGACCTGGTTTAGATCTGGTTTAGATCTGGTTTAGATCTGGTTTAGTTCTGGTTTAGTCCTGGTTTTAGTCCTGGTTTAGACCTGGTTTAGTCCTGGTTTAGTCCTGGTTTTAGTCCTGGTTTTAGTCCTGGTTTAGTCCTGGTTTTAGTCCTGGTTTAGTCCTGGTTTTAGTCCGGGTTTAGACCTGGTTTAGTCCTGGTTTTAGTCCTGGTTTAGACCTGGTTTAGTCCTGGTTTAGACCTGGTTTAGGCCTGGTTTTAATCCTGGTTTTAGTCCTGGTTTAGTCCTGGTTTTAGTCCTGGTTTAGTCCTGGTTTTAGTCCTGGTTTAGACCTGGTTTAGTCCTGGGTTTAGACCTGGTTTAGACCTGGTTTAGTCCTGGTTTAGACCTGGTTTAGTCCTGGTTTTAGTCCTGGTTTAGACCTGGTTTAGTCCTGGTTTAGTCCTGGTTTAGTCCTGGTTTTAGTCCTGGTTTAGACCTGGTTTAGTCCTGGTTTAGTCCTGGTTTTAGTCCTGGTTTAGTCCTGGTTTTAGTCCGGATTTAGACCTGGTTTAGTCCTGGTTTTAGTCCTGGTTTAGCCCAAAATGTGAAAACAGGAAAATACCACTATGTAATCCATTTATTTCAACAAAGTAACTGTAATCCAATTACCACTCACTGAAACAGTAACTGTAACTGAATACAGTTGCTCATAATCTGTACTCTGATTACGTAACTCCAGTACATGTAATCTGTTACTCCCCAACACTGACAATGGACGATTATCAGGAAAGGCATCTGATGTAAAAAGAAAAAGAAAAAAAATCACAGGACAAGTTCACTGCAAACCATGGATTGATAATGAATTATTAGTTTTAATTTGATGAGGGTTGCTACTGCTCTAGACAGACCCTAAATCTCAAACCACAAAATAATAATTTGGTGTCACACTCACACAGTTTATGAATTATCTGAAAATAATAAGAAATAATTTTGTACAACTCCTAATAAGGAATAATGTTTGTGAAAGAGGCTTAACTTTGTCCCAACTGGACCATCCCAAATGACACACTCTTGTTTTGATTAAAAAGAAAACTTTACTCTACGTTACCTGGACTAAGGTGGAGGATTATGGGTAACTTTACACACTCTTTTACGCTTTTATCAGGACTGAGGAGGCCGTTGGCAAAGTTTGGTTCAGTTTTTCAGCTTTACACGGACACAGCAGACTCTGACTGGATGTGGATTTATTATTACGCACAACACTTTGGCTTTGAGACACTGTAAATCCTGCGCACTGGAGACGGGATATGTTTTTGGGGACGATATATCACGCTGCACGCTGTTTCCTCGGCTCTTCTATTTTACCAGTAAGCGCAGTTACAGTAAATAACAGTAAATAACATATAGTAAATAAATAAAATAAATAAAAATAAAATAAATAAAATAAATAAAAATAAATAAAAATAAAAATAAATAAAAATAATAAAAAAAATAAATAAATTAATTAATAAATAAAATAAAATACAGTAAATAACAGTTACAAGGACTGCACTATTTACATGTTGATCCAGTGACCGCACATAAGCCAGTCCCAGGTCCCAAACATTGCAGATCGCTTTGGAAGGTAGTATCTCCAGCCGGCCACTTTGGACCCATAAAAAGAGGCGGTACGGATGGCTTTACGCACTGGAAACACTCGGGGTCCACAACGTACCGCTGCTCCGTACTGGCCCTATGGAAACGAGGCTTAAGGATGATGCCTGACAGACGTTTACAGATCAGGATGTTCCACTTCACATAAGTCAGTCAGAAGGGACAATGCATATATACTTTTATGCTAATGAGAGTAAAAACGTGTGTGTGCATATATGAATAAGTACAGCAGATGTATTTTAAGAATGTACACAGCAAAAAGTGGAGGGTTAAAATTTTAGGGTAAAATATTTCAGAGTTGTTGTTTTTTTAACACCGATAGTGTTATTTTAACTATTTGAAAGTTAAACGGGGGTTTGAGTTGGGGTTATTTGTCAGAGTTCATGTGGTTGAGGTTAATTCAACATCCTCTAGTGTTAATTCAACTTCCCTTGGTGTTAATTCAACTTCCTCTAGTGTTAATTCAACTTCCCTTAGTGTTAATTCAACTTCCTCTAGTGTTAATTCAACTTCCTCTAGTGTTAATTCAACTTCCCTTAGTGTTAATTCAACTTCCTCTAGTGTTAATTCAACTTCCCTTAGTGTTAATTCAACTTCTCTTAGTGTTAATTCAACTTCCCTTAGTGTTAATTCAACTTCCTCTAGTGTTAATTCAACTTCCCTTAGTGTTAATTCAACTTCCTCTAGTGTTAATTCAACTTCCTAGTGTTAATTCAACTTCCTCTAGTGTTAATTCAACTTTCCTTAGTGTTAATTCAACTTCTCTTAGTGTTAATTCAACTTCCCTTAATATTAATTAAATTTCCTCTAGTGTTAATTCAACTTCCCTTAGTGTTAATTCAACTTCCTCTAGTGTTAATTCAACTTCTCTTAGTGTTAATTCAACTTCTCTTAGTGTTAATTCAACTTCCCTTAGTGTTAATTCAACTTCCTTAGTGTTAATTCAACTTCCTCTAGTGTTAATTCAACTTTCCTTAGTGTTAATTCAACTTCCCTTAATATTAATTAAATTTCCTCTAGTGTTAATTCAACTTCTCTTAGTGTTAATTCAACTTCCCTTAATATTAATTAAATTTCCTCTAGTGTTAATTCAACTTTCCTTAGTGTTAAGTTGGCTCCTCCCATTCACCACTTCAAACTCTTGTGAGAGAAGACCAGTTTGAACCAGTTTTGTACATAATTTCATCTTAAATTAACTAAAATAAAGTTAAAATAAAATAAAACACCTGTGTGTTGTTTAGCTAAATCAGAATAACTCTACGAAGTGTATCTGTTTACTCTCAAAACGTTAATGTAACTCTGGATTTTGGGGTTAAACAGAAACTTTGGTCCAGTGTTACTTAATTAACATTTCCAAAAATGCTAAATTAACTCTAGAACAGATTGGACTCATAAAAACTCAGAGAAAATGTTAAAGTTGATTCTGTGAGAGTCAATTTTAACACTCCACTTTTTGCTGTGTACCAGAGGAGAGATACATGGAGTAACTGGAGAGTACATCTATTTAAGTAAACAGAGATACAGACCCACACAGAGGGTTAACTATGACTCTTACTATACAAGAACAACAATTCAACTACAAGACTGATTTATAAAAACCATGCTTTTGCCAAATACTGGGGACCCATGGGTAACATCTGTGGAAGTAGCAATAGACCTTTCTGAACCTCTTTAATATTACACAGTTGAAAGGTTTTTGGAAAGGAAGTACAAAATTGTGTATATATAGCCTCGTTGGCCACCATTTGGCACCATCCACATTACGCTAAACTGCTCTATAAAGCAGATGGAGAATTGCCCAAACATGTGCTTAATGCTACTTTATAGTTTCTCAGGATTAATTTGATTTTTTCTTCAGCAGCCCGAGCCAGTCCCTTTCTCCATGTGCACAGTGCCACAGACAAGCTGTCGGAAATATGGAAAGGTTAAATTAAATCAGAATGAAATGGGAGAGGGGCCAGGAGCAGAATGTTTGGATAGCTTTTCAAGAACTAAGTTGACCTGAAGTTAAAGGTGCACTGTGTAACCTTCCTGGTGCAGGGTGCGTTTGTCTCTATGGAGATGTTAGTGCTTATCTTATAATCTTGCACAGTCTGGCATAAAGGTCAAGTTAGACTCATAGAAGAATGCATGTTTTTAAAGCATGTCTGAGCAATTAAAACACCGGTAATGAACCAAATTACATCATTATGGTTTAATGCCATACTATGGAACATTCCAGACAAAACAGTCACCGTATTTTCCGGGTTATTAGACGCGCTCTTAAGCCTCTAACCCCAAACGACCGCACGAATCCACTCGGGTGTCCCAGCACGACTTCAGTAAACTACAAAGTCGCACCACCCACAGAACACGCAAAGAGCAGACAGCGACCGCGTGGCGAAAACGCAGACGAGGAACGAAACGGAGGAATGAACCAAAAAAGCGAGTCCAATGTGCCACTTCTAGACACAACTGAACAACTGAGTCACTGCGAACACGCCGACAATCCGTTGGTCCCAGACAGCACCCTCCCTACACGCCACAACTGAATAAAGCCCAGAGTCACCGAGAACGCGACAAACAAAGTCCCACTCACCCATCCAACTGTTGTGTTTCGTTTAAAGTCCGGTGTGGTTTATTTGTGAAAAAAGTTCGAAAATAGACCATTTAATGGCAGTGCGTCTTATAATCCAGAGCGCCTAATAGCCCATAAAATATGGTACATCTTTGTGTTCCCTACTATCAGAAAATTTGCATAGTGCATCATCAGCATACGCAATAGTTACATAATAAGTAAGTAATTGTACATTTTGCTCAAATTTTAATAAAACATCTCCTCTCTACTTAAGACTGGCACCACCAGCCTTCTCAGCCTCATCATCTGCTCTATAGACTGTATATATAAATGAACATAGATAATCTTCTAGCCACCGCGTTCCAAATAGGATGTGTACATTGGCGCACTACTGGCTCCATCGACCCGGCTCTAATTAATTTTTTGAAAAAAACGTCAAGCTCATCATTTTGGTCTTAAAATGTTCACATTAACTCGCTCTACATGATCCACATCTTTTTATTGAGGCTACGTTTATATGGTGACAGTCTGAACAGAATTCACAAAAGTGGTGTCTCATCTGCACTTTTTATTCCGCGTTTAGACGAATATTTTCGGGAGGAAATCTGCATGCATACAGTGAAGCAAAAGTGTGTGGAATTCGATTGAGTATGCATGCCATCTGACATGTTTGTTTCTGTGTACTGTATGTATGTGACGTAAACGTGTATGCAAGTGAGCAGATCTGACCAGAGTTTTGCGTCTTGGGCAGTGTAGACAGAAATGCTACTGCGGAGCGTATTTAACTTTTCCACTCTGGAGGGTGGTTTCAGATTTTTGCGTTTTTAAGCCCCAAAAACGCCGTCACCGTCTAAACGAAAGGCACTTCTGATAAAGATATTTTGACGTTTTTACCCACAAACTTTCTTGTTAGGCTGCATCATTTGCCCAACTTTTTGAAAAAGTTCTGAAAATCAATCTGTACCTAGTTTCAATTTTGTACACTTGCCAAAGTGAAATTGAATGAGAAATTTTATGTAATTCTATTTATGTCTACTGGGTCCACCAAGCCTCTCAAATTTAGTGCCTGTGGAAGCCTTAAATCTGAGCTGAAAAATCTGTTTTTCTTTAATAACATCCTTTTCCTTTCTGCAAACTTGGAGTGAGCCATACCTGTCATTAAGACGCTCTGAGTGAAATCACACTCGCTTATTCCTCTTTTTTATAGAGTTTATGAGCACGACAGAAAGAATACAAACTTTATGTCTCTCATTTCATCTTTGGCCTTTGTGGAAATTGGATAATTATGAAAAAACACTCAAAATTGTCCTAACTTAGAAAGAGATTTGGTACAAAAAGAAGCACAATAGCAAGATTTATATTCAACTTTCATTGACACGATAGTCTTAAATGCATTATTTTTTAAAGTTATTTGAGAAAAACTGATTTTCCTGCCAGAGCCTTATGGACACTGTTAGGATGGAACGTAAGAGGCCTGGTGGACCCACTAGATATTTTACAACTGAGCTAATATTCCACAGATTTTCTTTTAATTGGTATTGTCACATTTAAAAATTGGGTACAAGTTGAATTTCTGACATTGGGGCAAATGAGGCACCCTAGTTCTCGTGTAAACGGGCTGTAAATCAATTCCTAATGTGGAACTGGGCTCCAAATTCGCCTCATAGCTGCTCACCTCAGTTCACGTCTCTATACAGTCTACGATCTCCTCCTCTTCACCAGCACCATTGTCTAGACCTGAGGACAGATAATGTCCCTGATACATCCATTAGTTTTATTTTATTGCATTACTGACATCTACAAATAACTACACCTTACTCACTGGTCTTCTCATTTGTTGCTATGCTCCAACAAACAGTGTGCATCGGTCTCAAAGCTCTCCTGAACTGCCTCACTGTACATCGGGTTTAAAATAGCATGGCCAACGCCGGTCGAAAGCCAGAGGCCACCATTCTGAGTAACCCTCCATTTTAAGCACCATCAGTCATCTCCGAGCTTTAAAGTTGGCAATTGATTGTATCTGCGAATGAATCCTAAATGCATTGTGGGTAAAGGGCCCAGGAGCGTGGAGGCTGGGGAGGCAAGTTAACTCAGACAAAGGAGGGAATAAGATGAAGCAGATGGAGAGGAGAGATTGGTTGAGTGGGATATCGTAAATCACCCGGCTACACAAGACAATTTGGCGGAGAAGTGTCTGCAAAGATGGAGGACGCAAGCTGTAAAGAAAAGAGCTTCAATTTATAGATATTTTCCTTTTATTACCTGTTGAACGCCGTCGTCAATGAAGAGTGATTGATTTGTGTTTTCATGTAACAACACCAAGGTCGCTAGGAACTTTACGACGCATCTTATACTTGCGTGTGTGGAGCTGGTGGTATTTACAAGCACGGTAAGGTCTGTAGTTGCTTCAGTCAATCAGAACGAAAAGCAACTTCCGAAGCATTAAAAACCGGGGCTCGTATTTTTCTTTTGCTTAATGCGGCGCTGCACAGACGGGGAGAAATGCTGCCTGGGTGGGAGACGAAATGTTCAGTCTAGTTAATAGTTTTTCAGCTTAAAAAATGTGAAAAATAAAATTAAAAATGTGAAAAACCAAACTCATTTAACAGTTTGTAGAGCTCCACAATTCATTGCTCACTTGTAATGCGTTCAGGGCATTTCAATTATTCACCGTGACGAGTTCATAATAGCATTTCATAACTTTCCAGACCAGAGCGGAGTTTTGCTGGCAACAGCTAGCATGCTAACCACACACTTCTAATTCTCTGACAACAAAACGCTTTATACTTAGAAGCAGATAGTACACAGTTGGCTTATTTTGGCCTGAAGAGCTGCTTATACAATAGACCTTTTTCATGACCGGAAGTGCCGTGATGTAGGGTAAACGTGACTTACGTTAATGCTTTTCTATGGCAAAATATCTGTGGAAATGTCTTGAGTATTTTCCACCAGCTTCATAAATCTGCCCCATCACCAAATCTTCAACCAACAAGGTCAAATTCATCCACAACTATCAAGGTAAGAAAGACGAAAACGTAAAGGCGAAAAACGACGACGCATTAGTGAACTACTGAGCAAAACTAACGCTATGGTCATGAATAAAACCAAAGTAATAAGTAATTCGCTAATAAGTAATTAGTGAACTCAGATTGATTTTAGAATTAAAATTAAAAATTGATTTCATGATGTCGATATTATCATAGACAGAGAGATTTGTCCAGTTTAAATGCTACAGATGATCACAGATTACATGTCGAGCATTTAAGCTGCACAAATCTGTCTATGCTTATATCTACATCATGACTTCGATTTTTTATTTTAATTTTAGAATCAGTCTAGCCAGGCTGGCGCCACCTAGTGCCTCCGCTCAATTTCATTTCTGTCCAGCAACTAGGTCAGGAATCAGAATAAAATAGACGGTTCACAAAAACCATGGAAGTGCAAGTTTGGGCACCAGCCAATCCGCGAAGAGGGATATATTCTGCGTTGGCAACGACTCCCGAGATCAAGGATTTAAAGCCGGAACAAAGAGAATGTTTGGTGAATTTTATCAAGGTGAAAGGCGTTAATGCCCCTCTTCCTACAGGATTTGGGAAAAGCTTAATATACCAGTTAGACCCATTAGCGACGCATTACATACATCACAACCAAATAGCAGCGATTGGTTAAATGAAAAAAAGCACCCGCCTAACATCGAGCGAACGAAATATAAGGCTGCGAGATTAGATGGGGTGTACGAAGTGAGATGAAGTAAAACTGGCCGATGAATCAGGCTAGAATCAGTCTGAGTTAACAAGTCAGTTAGTTATATTCATGACCATAGCGTTAGTTTTGCTCAGTAGTACTTCACTCATGCATCGTCGTTGTTCGCCTTTAAGTTTTCGTCCTTTGTCAAACTTGTTGGATGAAGATTTGGTGATGGGGCAGGTTTATGAAGCTGGTGGAAAATACACGAGATTTCCACAGATATTTTGCCACAGAAAAGCATTAACCCTCTCAGGCTCAAATAAATTTTTAGTATCAGGAAAAATCTGATATTTGGGGAAAATTATAATATGGGGTAGTAATATACAATTCTGACTTTTTTATCCTTTGTAAACAAAAAAAGTATTTTGCACTTCTGGCAGGCCGTTTGCGTGTAGCCATTGTTGCACAGTCTGCATCATCCACGTTTATCAGCATGGATGGGAAAAAAGGCTCCTGAGTAAAAAAAGCTCATATAATATGGATGTGGAGTAAGTAGGTACTTGGAATTTAGCTGTTGCAAATCTGCAACGCCTGCCTGGAGAGGGTTAACCAGGAGTGACGTTTACCCTACATCGAGGCACTTCAGCTGTCGTGAAAAAGGTCTATATATCTATACTGGGGCAAGACAAATTTTACACTAATACTTCGAAAAAATCGAGTACAGGCACTTAATTTTTTGAAATTTATTATTTATTTTTCAGTTTATTTGCATCAATTGAATAAAATATTGGTTCTTCTTCAAGGAATAATGGATGAGGAGTTTCCATGCATTTATACAAAACTCTTATTGCTATTACCATTGTATGTACAGTTTATCATGAGAGTTACTTGGTTTGGTCTCAAATAAATACACAAAAGTCACTGGTTTCTCCCATCACAACTAATTAACAATTCATGGTTAAAAAGCAAGAGCTAATTGACTAGTATAACTGCCTTCATTAACACTGTCACAATTACCAATTAGCAGATTTTACACTTGATTAAAAGTGTATCACTCCTCATCACCTCTCAGCTGGAGTCTTCCAATGAAAAATGTCCACTGTCAAAACAAGTGCCTGCGAATATCCCAGACAGCTGTTTCTCTGTCATGGCTCAACATCAGAGAGAAGGATCTACGTGGGCGGGGCCAGTGGTCTATTATGACTGCTCCTGACAGGTGGCAGGAGGCATTGACGGATGGGTCAAACGCAGAGGACAAATATAACAATGGAGACAGTAAAGTGTACCTTCAGTGCCCCATATTACATTATTTTCTGATCTGTCATAATTTAGTTTCCTCCTCAAAAACATGGAGTTGTGTTTTGTTTCATTCACACAAAACCTCTTCATATTTAGTTCTTTTCTCAAATTGAAAACACTCTGCTCCACCTTATGATGTCATGTGGTAATACAGGAAGTGCTCCACTGTGTTTTAGGCTCCATACAGCTTCATTAGAATCATTTGGATAGTTTCAGCCCTGAAATTGCTCATCATGCATCAATGAAACAAAACACAACTGCAGGAATGTTTTGGAGGAAAGGTGTAACCAGGGGTGTAGTGGGTACGCAGGAGAATGCCGTCCACCCACTTCTCCCAATGTGAGATATAAAAAAAATTATAAATATAAAATAGCTACTAACTAAATGTCAAACCGAAGCAATGGTGAAAACAACCCGCATAGGCTCATGATATCTGCAGTACTGTCCTATAGTGACCTGAGACATGAGGGACCAGGACTGAACAGGACTAAACCAGAACTAAACCAGGACTAAGCCAGGTCTATACCAAGTCTAAACCAAGACGAAACCAGAACTGAACAAGGACTGAGTGTTGGGAGAGGCCCAAAGGTGTATCCCAGGTAGATCATTGGGTGACCGCAGGTGAAAGGACCGGCGAGAGCTCCATGCCCCAATAACATGATTCATTAAATATTACTGATTTTTACTGGGTTGGCAACTTTATGTTTGTACTGAAAGTGAGTTTTCTTTTTAAATAAACAAACCATCTATATCATTGTTTCCCAAAGACTGGGAGAGAGAGAGATTCAAGAGATTTTTTTAGGGGTCGCTGTGTCACGATCTGCATGTAGGTCTGCAATATACAGTTTTGACACATGAAAGACCAAGTGACTATTCTGTTCCAGTATTGCTGGGTCAACTGAATGTTGAAAAGAAAATGAAATGGGCTATATTTAATGTCCAAATAGGTGACTTATGGATCCTTTTATTGCTGATTCAATTACTGTTTTTCATTGTTTAAAACTTGAGTAATACTAATTGTTCAGAGAGACACGATCACTCAGTCAACAATAAAATATCCTCATTAATGTTCAGTAATGGTCAAATCCAACTTTAGTCTATTGACTTGGGTCGTGAAGGTTTGTGACTTTTAAAATATGGGTCCCCAGATAAAAAAAAAAAAAGTTTGGGAAACACTGATCTATATGACACCTGTGTGTATTCAGCATGTCAAGTTGAGTGTATGGCTTTTGGAGGTGGATGGGGGGCCTTGATGACGTCACGAATCGCGTACTAAATCCAGACTACACCACTGGAGGTAACATTCTAACATCGATCAGAAAATATTATTAGGTTCTTTTTACAGACCAAGAGTTTGTTTTTATACCTGACAGTTTCAACTGGTCACTAGCGGTCTTCTTCAGAGTCACGTGATGTTGCTGTGACATGTCGGTCAGCTGATTTATACAGGTTTTGGCGCTGTCTTCCTACCAGTGGAGGCAGAAGATACGGAAACGTGCCCATGGGACTATAAACCGGGAGGAGGGGGCTTTTTTACTCTCACACACCTGGGATACTGTCCTGAGGAAGTCGGACAGCAGATGGCGCTGTCATCCTGCCTCCACCGGTAGGAAGACAGCACCAAAACCTGTTTAAATCTACTGACCGGACACGTCTCAGCAACATCACGTGACCACTCTGAGGAAAACCGCTAGTGAGCAGTCGAAACTGTCAAATATGAAAAACAAACTCTTGGTCTGTAAAAAGAACCTAATAACATAAAATATCAGAAGACCAAATGAATCTCACTGGACTATAGATCAGAAAATATCGTAATACGGGCCCTTTAAGCTGCATGTTATTGTCTCTTTTATTAAATTGTTCTCTGCAATTAAACTCACACAAATTTAATCTTAACCTATTACTTTTTATGAACATGTATTAAACACATGATTAAGCACGCACGCTTCATGTTATGTTTGGGTTATTGAGTGCGTTCCCTGCTGCTCCACGCTGTCGGTTGGTTATAGCGTTAGAGGCATTTATGACCAGGATACCTTGTGCTTACGTTGTGTTTTTACTGCACAGTCTGCCATGGCTGTAAAACTCCGCTCCTCGGGGTCATAAAAATTAATTCAGTTCATCTCCTCTTGTACACAAACCTCACAGCTGATTTCACACGAGTTAGCGTCGGAGCAGGGGGGAGGCAGGGCGGGGACGCGGGGGCTGGTTTATTCTATGGTAATAATAGCACAATGACCTGGGCTTGTGTACAAAGAAATCGCATGGCTGCAGTTGCATCGAATCAGGGAAATATGATACAGACAGACATACGTGATCCCCTATGGGCCACGTTCAGCAGCTCCGCATACATCCACCCAGATAAAGGCCAGGGCTTAGTCACGGCTTAACCCTGTTTGATTCCGGTTTAGTTCATATTTAGACTTGGTTTAGCTGGATTAGGTGCTTAGTTACGTGTGCAAAATAATTAACAGTAGACAAGCAGATCTTATTGCCATGCACCACCCATTATAATTTAAAGGTGCCATAACGTTTCTGCTGGAAGGTTCTTGATTTGGTTTAGTTCATATTTAGACTTGGTTTAGCTGGATTAGGTGCTTAGTTACGGTTACAAATTGATTAACAGTAGATAAACAGACCTGACTAGCATGAACCCATTACAATTTAAAGGTGCACTGTGTAACTTTTGTGTTGGAGGGTTCTTAATTTGACTGGTCTCCATGTAGATGATGTTTGCTGAGTGTTATTCAGTAAACTAAAACCGACTGCTGTTTGTTTTTGGTTTTGTTCATATTTAGGCTACGTTCAGACTGCAGGGCTTAATGTTCAATTTGGATTTTTTTGTGAAATCTGATTTTTTTTGCGTAGTCGTTCACATTTCCAGTTAAATGTGACTTGTATGTGATCTCCAGTGTGAACTTTAAAAGCCCCAAAAGTGTCCCGCATGTGCACTGGAGGACACGACGACGTCACACACAGTGCGCGTGCTCTGCTCAGTGTTTGTGGAAGTCGTGTAAACATGGACACGAGCATTGAGCACCTGGAGATTTTAAAGTTGCTGTGGTACCGGAGCCAGAACATGTACAGCGTATTTGTTTTAAGGAGGAAGGAGAAGGATGAGGTCTTTTTGTGGGGTTGTAGCAGCAACATCCGTAGAAAGGAATGTGTGGGTGCAGAGTCGCAGTCAAGAGTGGTGGGATTGTTCTGTGCTTCACTACTTCACTGACACAGAGTTCATACACAATTTTCATATGACAAGAAGAACATGTGTACATATGTGAGCGCCTGCTTTTACCACTCTCGCCTTTGGGATGTATTGGCTCGCAACAGCCTCTTGTTACCGTGTTGTTACGATGTGTAGGTGGATCAAATACGATCTGGCCATTCAGACTGAAGTCGGATGTCAGAAGATCAGATATGTATCTGTTTTAGGAGCACATATCCAAGTGGTCTGGGGTTGCATTTGAAAAAAATCTGATCTATACCATTCAGATCAGATACAGATCACCTAGGGGCAAAAAAATCAGATTTGGGTCACTTCAGGCTGCAGTCTGAACGTAGTCTTAGTCTTGGTTTAGCTGTATTAACAACACAAACTGGCCTTATTGCCATGCACCCATTACAATTTAAAAGGTTCACTATGTAATTTTTCTGTTGGAGGGTGCACTGTCTCCATGGAGATGGCATTTATTTAAGTGAGTAAATTCACATTGATTGCTGAGAATAGCTGGTGGGACAGCAGTGGCTCTAAACTGCAAAAAACTAAATCTTCAAGTTCAGATGACTTGAATTAAGAAAATTTTATCATGATTTGAGTAAATTTCACTTGACAAGTAAAATGATCTGCCAGTGGAACAAGATTTTTGTACTTAAGACGTGAAAATACATCTTGCTACACTTAAAATAAGAAAAGCAACAAACTTTTTGCACTTAAAATAAGAAACAAAATCAAATGTTGATTGAATTAAGAAAAAAACACTTCCATTGGTAGATCATTTTACTTGTTAAGTTGAATCGACTCAAATAAAGTAAAATGTTCTTAATTTAAGTCATTTTAACTTACCTAAATATTGTTTTTTGTTTTTTTAGTGTATAGTGCAAACTGGACTTATGGCAAGGTAAGATACTACACCTGCACTTATAGTACAAATACAGTACGTGTGTGTGATTGGTGTTGGCCGATGGGACTGGTGACGCAGATTGGCAGATTGCTTCCGTCTGTCTTTCCCAGGGCAGCTGCGGCTACAGTAGTTTACTACCACCGAGTGAATGAACAGTTCATCCGAAAGCACTTAGGATGTCTAGAAAGGCTTTATATAGAATCCAGTGCATTACTGCTATTAATGAACACAGAGATTGCATTTCCCCACAGTGACAAGTAAGTATAGCTAATCAAGCCTGTCAAATTACAGTCTACTTAAGAACAAAACAATAGTCGCAAAGTTTGTTGAAGAAGATCTATTGGGCTTGTGTCTGCTCTGTAGTTATAATCTATGACACCCATTTAAAGTTCAAAGTTCAAAAAAGTTTATTGTCAATTCTTCAACATTATGAAGAATCAATATTGTATTTCTCACTCCCAAGTGTATATCGTAATTTCCAGACTATTGAAAAAAATAATAAAAAAATTTAATTGTACATATATAGGCGGCACCTGAATATAAGCCGCAAGAACGTTTTTAAGTTCGGGCCTTCTACTTTTATTGCCTCTGAAAGCTTTTGTCGTCTTTTTGCTTTGAGTCAGTTCGTCACGCTGCTGTCTCCAAAATCTCACCATCAATTCATTGATGTCGCGTCCAAGTGCAGCAGCTCTGTTTCCTTCTTCCACAGCCACATCAATTGCCGTTAACTTAAAAGCTGCATCATCTGCATTTCTTTGTGCATTTTCCAGAAGCAGGGTGTGTGTATGAAGCGCAAAATAACTGTTCAAAACACAATCGAACTAGAATCTTCCCCGGCGCATCACCTCATCTCTCCGCCCGCTCTACTGCACATGTCTCCTGCAGAAAGAGCCACTGTCCTGTTTGTATCATGTCAGTGTCTTGGAGGATTTCAGATTTCAGACTCTCTCGGGAGCGGCGTTAGTTCTGTCAATCAGGTCTGAGTGGATGTCCAGCTAACTGAACGTTTCTTCTCGTCATTTACGCACACAAGTAAGACATTTCCCCCTCACTAATGTTCATTTAGCATCAAAACTTATTTTATCACACGGCGATAAACTGCTTGAGTGTGCAGACAATATCGCAAGCTAGTGTAGCAACTTCATGTTAACCCTAGATCCATGTGTTACCTGCACAGACAGCAGCGTTTTCTGCACTCAGGCTGCGCTCGTATCCGCTGTGTTTCCAAACCATAAACCGTATATATGAATGGACAATGTGCCAAACAAATAATCCATCCATATATTTGCCTCATTGTTTTATTAGCCACAGGGTTCAAAGCAGCGGCTTATCGTCCGGAAATTACGGTAAATTAATAATAATAAATGGAAACGTCCAAGTGTTCTTTGGGGAGATGCCGTTTCCTAGCTTCATCACTCACAATTGTGATCACGTTGTGGGTGTGTATGGATCATTATGTCATAATTTGCATATTTTATATCGCAATATGCGTCTAAAATGACTTAATAAAAGAAACAAGCCCGCTGACTTCCCCATTAGGAAACAATAAAGATGGATAACTGTACATCAAGACAGCGAGTATAGTAGATTTATTTATTTATTTATTTTTTTGTACTGAAATTACAATGCAACGCCACCAAATGCTAGAGATAAACAGTGTTGGGGAGTAACAGATTACATGTACTGGAGTTACGTAATCAGAGTACAAATTATGAGTAACTGTATTCAGTTACAGTTACTGTTTCAGTGAGTGGTAATTGGATTACAGTTACTTTGTTGAAATAAATGGATTACACGGCGGTATTTTCCTGTTTTCACATTATTTTATTTTATTTTTTATTTTATTTATTTATTTTTATTTTTTTTCGGTAATTCCACTCATTGCTGGAAACTAAACCAGGTCTAAACCAGGACTAAAACTAAAACAGGACTAAACCAGTTAAACTAGATCTAAACCAGGACTAAAACCAGGTCTAAACTAACTAAAACCAGGACTAAACCAGGACTAAACAGGTCTAAACTAGATCTAAACCAGGACTAAAACCAGGTCTAAACTAGATCTAACCAGGACTAAAACCAGGACTAAACCAGGAACTAAAACCAGGTCTAAACTAGATCTAAACTGGGACTAAAACCAGGTCTAAACTAGATCTAAACTAGGACTAAACCAGGACGAAAACCAGGACTAAAACCAGGTCTAAACCAGGACTAAACCAGGACTAAAACCAGGTCTAAACCAGGACTAAAACCAGGTCTAAACTAGATCTAAACTAGGACTAAACCAGGAGTAAAACCAGGACTAAAACCAGGACTAAACCAGGACTAAATCCAGGTCTAAACCAGGACTAAAACCAGGTCTAAACTAGATCTAAACCAGGACTAAAACAGGATTTAACAGGACTAAACCATGCTGCGAGGACATGCCTCCTCCTCTTCTATCAATAATATTTTTAATACAGTTAAGTATCCTCGTCTTTGCTTCTCTACAGCAAATCAAGTAATCCAAAGTATTCAGATTACGTTACTCACTTTAAGTAATTTAATGGATTACGTTACAAACTACATTTTGGGGTCTGTAATCTGTAATCTGTAGGGGAATACATTTTAAAAGTCACCTTCCCAACACTGGAGATAAAGAGATTAAAGATTGCTCAAACATGCAAAAATCACAAGTTCGGGTGAGTAAATGATGAAGGAAAACTACAACAACGTGGTTAAAAGCTCTGAAAGTGCTGAAAGTTGATTTTGCATAATAGGCTTGCTTGCTTTAAAATGCATATAGTCTGTCACGATGATAAAAAGTCCGGATACACTGCGCGTATTTCTGGCTGCATTTTCCTGGACTTGTAAACCACTTGTTGATCAGAAAACTGCAGTCTGCAAAGAGCGTGATAACAGCGCACCTTTGAGTGAGCCTTTGTAAGATAAATGGCCTGAAGAGCTTCATATATATTTTCCAGAGGTCGAGGTTCTATCCATCATCAGGAAATCTCGCCTTCATCTCGGAGTGTGCGTGGCGTTGGTAATGGCATGTTCTAGCTACCATTACCGCGACAAAAGAAGTACAGGAAATCAAACACCCTGTACAGAGCTGAGGAGATCCTGCAGCTACAGTTTTATGCAAATGTTCATTCTATTCTTAGCTGTGCCATACATGCTGCAATGATTCTCCCCCATTTGTGTCTCTAGTCATACTCCTGCTCATATAGTTCTCGCAATCAATGTTCTGCACCAACGTGGAATGAAAAATGGCGTCCCGCTGTGTGTGATGAAAATAAATGTCCTCTAAATAATATAAGCGCTGGTGGGAGCTAAGAATTGGAAGGAGTGATGCAGAAAAAGTCCAAACAGAGAGAAGAAAGATGAGTCGATTATGTCCAAGGCCCCCTGCTGGTCGCTCGAGGCGGGTCAGAAGGTGTGACAGGACCAAAGCGTGTTTTCCTTAGAGAAAACGCTGGTGTAGAAAACATGTGCTAGTGGAAGGAAAATAAGAGATAATATAAACATATTTTATAGCTCTAGTTTGACAGTGAAATCTAGTGTAGTGGGCTGGGCAGTCAATTAGGAACCGGAGGATTGCAGGTTTGTATTGTTTTGACACTTTGCAGCTAACAACATCTATGGAGTAAGAAAGTTTTGAGAAATATTTGTGTGCATAGGATAGAAATCTGTAGCCAGGCTGGCACCACCTACTGCCTCCGCTCAATTTCATTTCTCTCCAGCGACTAGGTCAGGAATCTGAATACACAAGACGGTTTGCAAGAACTCCGGAAGTTGTAGACTGTGCACTGGCCAATCAGCGAAAGAGCTGTGAAGGCATGACGCCAAACTCAAGCGTCTGTCTGGGTCCCTTTTGTGGTACAGCACAACAGTAAACAAAGTGGTCGAGGTGGATGTAGACGAAGCCAGACATTCTGTGTTGACAATAATTCCCAAGATCGAGGATTTAAAGCCGGAACAAAGAGAATGTTTGGCGAATTTTATCAATTGTAAAGACATTATTGCCCTTCTTCCTATGGGATTTGGTGCATTACATACGTCACAACCAAATAGCAATGATTGGTTAAATAAAAAAAGTACCTGCCTACCTCTGAGCAAATGAATTCTAATGTTGCGAGGTCAGACGGTTTCCACAAAGTGAAACCGGCTGATGAATCAGGCTAAGGCTGTGCATATTTGGAAAATCTGTGCATATTTGTTTATGGTTAACTCTTGTTCAGTCTTGGTTCAGTCCGTATGAAGCAGAGAAGTCCGGCATCTTGATCGATGTTTCTTCTGCTCAGTAAATAATGCCTGTGAATTCTGATGTATTTTTGACAGTAAATTCTCGTCTGTGAATTCGCATTCGTACTGCAGAAAGTGTAACCGTAAATTTTCATTTCGTGATTGTAATTCTTGATGTCGTAACTTTTCAATTCGTATTCTGATGGATAAAACACACTCGATATATTTTATGTATGACTGGACTCATTTGAAAGTTTATGAATATTTATTTTATGCTCAACTACAGCCAAATATGCACGGACCAAATAGCAACGATTGATTAAATAAAAAAGTACCCGCCTACTGTCGAGTGAATGAATCCTAATGGTTCGAGGTCAGACTGATGAATCAGGCCAAGGCTGTGCACATTTGGAAAATCCGTGTATATTTGTTTATGTTTAGTCCTCGTTCAGTCCTGGTTCAGTCCGTATGAGGCACAGAAGTCCAGCATCTCGATCGGTGTTTCTTCTGCTCAATAAATAATGCCTGTGAATTCTGATGTATTTTTGACAGTAAAGCCTCGTGATTGTAATTCTTGATATCGTCACTTTTCAATTTGTATTCTGATGGATAAAACATACTCAGTACATTTTATGCACGACTGGACTCATTCGAGAGTTTACGAATATATATTTTATGTTCAGCTACAGCCAAATATGCAGGGATTTCTATCCTATGCACACGAATATCTTTACAAACATCTTCTTGGTTAGAGCCTATTGTGTCACCATGGTAATAACATTAGAGAAAACAATAGAGATATACGTAGAACACCCCCAGCACGATGTCGCTGCAAAGTATCAAGACACTTGGAAAGACATACTACACCCTTAACTCCTTGTTTTTCATTTCTTTTAAAGGTGCACTATGTAACTTTTCGGTAGGTCATTCGCTTGTCTCCATGGAGATGTCAGTGCTTTGCTTGGAGTGTTCTACATTTAACTTAAAGGTTGTATGGAGGATTTTTAAAATATTTTTTCAAATTGTCAATGAAAGTTCAAAATAGAATTATAAAGAAGAAGCAGCCTTGTAATTATGATGACCAAAAAAAAAAAAAAAAAAAAAAAAAGAATGAAAATCCATCAACTGTGGACGTAGTGAGGGCAGATAAACATCAGCCAATAGAAAACAAGGCTACCTCTTTATCTATTGGCCGTTAGGTTGTCAATCAAATTCCCTACGTTTCTAGCGTCGCTGACTTGCCGACGCGCTGGGATTGTGTGGTTTATGTTCGCGGTTCATGTTTAGCGGTTCTTGGCATCTTTTTTGAACTGTAGCTCTCAGTTTGCACAAATTTTGTTTTAATGGCAGAGAAGAATTCAGAATTCGGTTCGCCGCAAAAGAAAGTCAGTTTTTGATGTTGCTGCAAGAAGAATTATAGGGGAAAAGGTGCGAAGCGCAACATTTAAGGACAAACAGTCGCTGCATTTCTCTTTCCTTGGAAAATCTTCTATACAACCTTTAAATCGATCTTGCATATGTTCAAAGTGCTTTTATTGTTTAAAGTTAAGTGGGCTCGCCTCTCTATAGGTCTGACAAATAACTTGGTCTAGTGATCATGAGCATGTTATAATTTGGAACATTTCAGGCGAACCCTCCACCAGAAAAGTTCCATAACGCACCTCCTTTATTTATTCTTAGTGGCTGCTCGTTGACAACTGAAGGGGCATCGGTCTTAAAAATCTACCAACATTTGTCAAGAGGAAATCTGAAAATATTACAAGTTTTCAAAAATCAATTTATGACACAAAGCAGAACATTTTTACTTTTGACACCCTGTTGGGACACAGAACAGATTAGAAGCCCTTGTCTTTGCCAGAGGATTTTCTGATAAACAGTATTTTTCTAAAGTCTTCTGCTCTTTCTAAAGGTCTTGGGAATCATAAAATCGTGCCTTTATCTCACAGTGTGCCCAGCTCTGGCAGCAGTCTCCAGCGTCTCCTGCTTAGATGATGGACGTGCCCACTGTTAAACTTGTATGCAAAATGGGTTTCTACACTTTACACTTTTTTTTTAACTCCAAATGCAAACATTGTAAACATGGCATTTGAGTAACATTCTATAGAGCCTGTTTAATCTAACGTTAAGCTGGAGAGCAGGACCTGGTTTATGTTCTTGCCACAGTACTGATGTATTGTATAAGCGGCTCTTGAGGTCTAAATCAGTGCGCTGTGGACTATCTGCATGCATGAAGCTTTTTCTCCTCCAAGAATCAGGAAGTGTGTCATTAACATGTTATTTGTTAGCTTTACCATGACACCAAAACTTAACTCTGGCCTCATCACCGTCAATAATTAGGATGCTCTCAATTAATCAACTAACGAAAGTAAGAAATAACTTTGGACCATGTTTTTGAAATGGTAAAAATCAGGTGCAGTGCTTTTAATATCTCTGTTACTGCGTTTTTTCAGATAAAACTGTCACTATTGCGTTTTGGTTTCATTAATTATTTCAACTTGACATTTTCTATAGTGTTATATCCATGGGTAGCAAGTGAGAATTTAATTTATATGCAGTGTTGGGGAGTAACAGATTATATGTACCGGAGTTACGTAATCAGTGTGCAAATTATGAGTAACTGTATTCAGTTACAGTTACTGTTTAAGTGAGTGGTAATTGGATTACAGTTACTTGGTTGAAATAAATGGATTACACAGAGGTATTTTCCTGTTTTCACATTTTGGGCTATATCCCCCCTTTTTTTTTTTTGTTGTTGTTGTTTGTTTTGTTTTGTTTTTTGTAATTCCACTCATTGCTGGACACTAAACCAGGTCTAAACCAGGTCTAAACCAGGTCTAAACTAGATCTAAACTAGGACAAAATCAGGACTAAACCAGGACTAAAACAGGTCCAAACCAGGTCCAAACCAGATCTAAACCAGGTCTAAAACCAGGTCTAAAACCAGATCTAAACCAGGACTAAACCAGGTTTCAAACAGGATTTAACAGGACTAAACCAGGCCGCACTGACCGTGTCTCCTCCTCTTCTATCAATTATATTTTTAATTTGGTAAAGTAAAGACCAAGCTTTGTATTGTCTTTTAGCAGACAAAACATCTTATGTGAAGATATCCTAGTCTTTGCTACTCTACAGAAAATCAAGTAATCCAAGGTATTCAGATTACGTTACTCACTTTAAGTAACTTAATGGATTCCATTACAGACTACATTTTGGGGTATGTAATCTGTAATCTGTAATCTGTAGGGGAATACATTTTAACTCTTTCCCCCATGAAGACTACACTTGACGACCCTTCCTGGTTTCCTTAATGACGTCTTTTGACACCTCCGCTGTGTCACTAAAGACATGATTTGACGACCATTACAAATGGCTCGGTTTTTCACATGTAATTAGAGGCTGTGATAGGTGGGAGCCACTACAACCCACACATACTAATATATGTATGGGTTGTTCCAAGTAGGCATCCAAGGGGGAAAGAGTTAAAAGTTACCTTCCCAACACGGTTTATATGTAATATCTTCTAAAAAGAAAAAAAGTGTCCAAAAATCCTTTAAGGTTCTATATTACACACAAATTTAATTGAAACTGTGTTGTTTTTATCTCCTCAAAAACATACCTGGAGTTGTGTTTTGTTTCTTTAGTTGAGTAGAGATTGGCAATTCCAGGCCTGAAATCATCCAAATAATTCTAGTGACGATGTATGGAGTTTAAAAATACATTAGCGCACTTCCTGCATTACCACATGACAACACTCAGGCGACGTTTACACAGAGCCGGGTATGTTGATTTCCTTCCCTCCGTTTTCCAAAATAACATCATGCACATAGCATCATTTTCAAAAAGGTTTTCATTTACATCAACCCACATAAATACGCCATCGAGCGCCGTCATAACAACGCCAAGCCAAGCGGCACCTGGATTAGATTCAAACCTGTAACATTTATTTCATTACAACGTAAGTATTTCTCAAAAATCCTTGAAAAACGTGCATTACTAGGCATGGTTGCCTCTCCACAAATATGTTAAAGAAGTGGCAAAATTGCTGACCTCCGAGCCTCATTCGTCTCTGGTCATGGATATGAAACATCAGCTGAGTGTGCAAATGCAAATGCAAACGCATGAAAAGTGTTTGCACCGGAAAAAATGCGACCGCAAACGTGAAACCGTAGTTTTCCAGAATCTCCACATTAGCTTTTTAGTTTTCAGAGGCGAATTCACCGTTTGATTGTAAAAGATGGGAACAAATGAAGGGAAATGTCCCGTGTACGTGTGGAAGTGTTTTTAGTTTGAGAGTTGAACATAGCCTAAAGATGCAGGATTTGTGTGTAAGGGTGTTTTCACACCGACAGTATTTGGTGCACCAAACGATCCATTCGAACCAAAAGTGGTTAGTTCGGTTCGTTTGCATTGGTGTGAAAGCGTCAATCGGACTCGGACCCGAACCAAATCAAGCGGACCGAGACCGCAAAAAAGAGGTGGTCTCAGTTCGCTTGAATCCGCACCAAATGACCAACTTTGGTGCGGTTCCTCTGGTGTGAACGCGAACCCGGGTCCAAACCACAGACAGTATGGACAACCGGACTATTCGAAATGCATCATGGGAGGGACACGCGTCTCCTCTGCCTGTAATGACGCGCTGTACGACTCCAGCGCAGTAACAGATTGTTGTCCAGACGCAGCCGCGATTCATTTTCGAATTATTTTACCAACAATGGCCATTACTGAGAACGTAATACACGAAGATCAGAGCAAGTACGTGCGAACGTGTGGCTCCAGAGTGAGTCAAAATTTGGGGTGCGAACCCCTGTTCGGGACCTACACGCACAGAGAAGTCCCGGTGTTCCCCCGTGATCATGCAGCAACCAAAATTTGTTATTTTAGGCTTTAATTAACCAAATAATTTTATGGCAATAGGCAATCGCCCATTCATTTGATACAACTTTTAAAAATTCCTGTTTTTAGCCTAGTGTGAGAAATACAGTCGGACTAGATCCAAACCAGAGTCCTGAACCAGCGGGGGCAGCTCCAGTTCAGGCCGGGCTCAGAGGAGCTGGAGCGGGGAGCCTCGACCTGAGGAAGCGCTTTCCCCGGGAAGAACCAAATGCGCGGAGGACGGACGCTCAGAACAACATATAACAAACCAAACTGGACTCACGCTTCTGTCCGGATGCTGCACCACCTCGGAACCAGCCGTGGTTCTTGAGCGCGGAGAACCGGAGCAGCGCGCCCGGACCTGTAGTCCACAGCGCATTCTCGCTTTCCCGTACAGAACCAGCGCGCAGACGACGGAATGTACCTGCTCAGACTCAGTCCATCAAGCACTGGTCTTGCTCGCCACCGTTTGGAACCAGCACATGGAGGATGGAGCCTCCGGACCATCTGACCAACGAGCTTGTAACAGAAGAACAAGGACCAGACCCCAGCCCCGTCCTGAGGAGCTGCGCGCTACTTTGAGCACTGTTGGCTGCTGCTGTTACCCGAACTCTGGGCTGATGCGGTGAGTTTGTACAAAGTTCTACATGTTGCTGTTTTATGAGTTCATGGTGATAATTTGAGATGAGGACGGCCCGTGGTATTAACAGGAACATCGGTGTTGATAACTGGAGTATCGCTGTTTTACCGGGGAAACAGAGACACGTGAATCGAACCAGTTTTGGTTTGTTTGCCGGTGTGAACGCGGACCACACTGGAGTGTATTTGCTACATAATAACAATTTTATTGCCTGGTGCGGACCAAATAATCGAACTAGCGGTGTGAAAACGACCTTAAATGAATGAATTGCAAATGAAACAAAACACAGCTCCAGGTATGTTTTTGATCAGGAAGCAGCATTATAACATAGATCAGAAAATAGTGTGATATAGGACCTTTAAATAATCTAAAACTATGACAAAACACTACAATCCTTCAGTAAATCCATTTAGTCCAAGTGTCACGGCCTCACTTTGTAACAACATCTACTCGCACAAGTTTCTCCCCGTCTCCTGAGCCCCTGCAGAGCCATTCTTGTCTTGATAATCTCGACTAAATCAAATCTGTTAGAAATAGATTGGTACTTTCCCCTGGCGTTGTGGACCACATCAGAGGTTAAGTCTGACTCACACGGCACTGGAGAGGGACCGATAATTGCTCCCATGATGCTTTGCAAAATCCACTCAGCTCCGTTGTCCAATGCTCCTGATTGCGCTGTCATGTTAGCTCTGATCTATACGTTGTCCTCACCGCAACTCTACCACAAAAACACCGTCTCTTGCCTTGCGTGACGACAAATAAAGAAGTGGACTGGGGATGTGTGACGTCACCCATAGCGTTCGGCTCCAGTCAGACGCAGGAGAGGGGCGACTTTTTTTTTTAATGTACAGTAAATTGGAGACAGAGTCAATGGAGCCGAAAGCACCTCCATGCTCACTTCCTATTAGGAACATGGCGGCTAGTGGGAGAGCTATGTCCATTTATGTATACAGTCTATTACGGCTGGGTACCTCGATACATAGGCCACGATACGATACATAACTCGATACGGTGCATTTTTGATTCAATACAATATATTCCAAAGTGAAAAATAAAGTCTATATCATGGCTGTGATACCAAAAGTCTTTGTAAAACCACTTCTTGTGCAAAGTGAATATGAAAAACGCCCATTTTACTCATCAAAACAGTGAAAATGTCAAATGTTGTGAAAGAATTTCATAATCATTTGTGTGTGTGATTAAAGTTATCAACAATTGCGTTTTTGTGTTTTTCCATATGTATGTCATATGTCCTAGTACAAGAACTCCTGACTCATTAAGATAATCTACTGAGTCGCCCATGAGAAGACAGCGAAGGGTTTTTTCCCTCATGTGGTTAGCATAAGTTTTTGGGAGAAAACTGACCAAATTGTTTATCACCTGGAGCCTGTAATCAAGTGTGAAATGGGGGGGTGGTTTAGCCTAAAGATTGTTAGCATGTGATCATTGTAACCATTGTGCTGTTGGGAGGAGAGCTGCAGAGTAGAGAGGCTCAGCCAGTGGTATTGACAGGCTCTGACAGCTCTCTCTCTCTTGCGCAAGTATTACTTTTAACTGTCTCGTTTTGGTGTGTCTTTATTTAATGTAATTTGATGTCTTAGGGTAAATTCCCTGACATTTACTTGGTCCTTCGGAGCCGATTTCCAGGTTCAGCTCGGGGGAGGGGTGATCACCGTGGACTGCAAGTCTGTGCGCACAGCCGAGGTGAGAAATAGCTGCCTCGACTAAGACCACTTTTCCCGTGGCCAGTACACGGAGATCATCCTTCGCTGGTGCTGCCGACGGAATTCGAACGAAGAACACCAGAACGACACGAGTGAGTAGAAAAATCTTCATTCTGTTGAGACCAGGCCAGAGGTCGCGGAGACCCCAGTTAGTAAAGTAGCTCTAACTGAAACAGAGTAGTACAGTCATCCGTATGAGACTGTGGCAGTCGATGACTATTGTTAAGATAAAGTAGCTTCTTAACTGGATGACTGTAGTGAAATGTTTGAGGCCAGGTCAAAAGTACAAGTGCAAAGTGAATATGAAAAACGCCCATTTTACTCATCAAAACAGTGAAAATGTCAAATGTGTCACCTAAAGAGTTTCGTTCCTCAAAAGAAACAACAAAACTGTAGCCCTGTAACAGAATAATTTAGTAAAATACACCAAAAAATACTCTTGGCGATATATCGATACAGCAGCCCGCAATATCGATATTGTATCATCACATTAAACTACACGATATATCAATATTTTTGCAAACTTTTACAATCTATGGAGGCAACTAATAAATATGTTGAATATCAGTTTGATGCAGTAATTTCAATCATTTCTACATTTTTGAAAGTCAAATTATGCTATTCGACCCATTGTCTTAATGTAATAAAGTAAAAATTGCCCCAGTACGGATAAAATCATCTCTTAGGCAAGACTGAATGCCGTTTGTATCTAATTATACAGCATTTTCATCAACAAATAACCAGAAAGTAAGGCTGGTGTACTGTTTGCATGCTAGTTGTAAGCAGAACCTTGACGGCAAATTCTGTTCTGGCCTCTGAAAGTTGGGAAAAGTGCTAATAAGCTCAGTGAGGAGAATAATTAGGAATACTAGGAATGCAAGGGAAGTGAATAATGGAGCACTGCAAACAATTTAAAATGAGCTGGAACAGAACACATCAGGTACAGAGCTGTAAAAATCATCACACAAACGATTTAAATGGATAGATTTAAATGGATAGGATAGTTAGAAGACTTAGCAGTACTTAATGTTTTTTTTTTTTTTTTGAAGAACCCATCTTACATTATTTTCTGATCTATGTTATAATGTTATTTCCTCATCAAAAACAGACCTGCGGCTGTTTTGTTCTGTTTTATTCACACATGTTGAACACACAAACCCTCAAAAAGTATGGAAGTACAGATGTGCCAGAAGTTTTGAATTAGAATATTTGATGATGAATTAAATGAACATGATGAATTAAATAACTTTTAAATCTGAATTTGGCAACTTGACTTTTGTTTTGTTTTGTTTTGTTTGTCTTTTCTCAGAATTTTTCAACTTGATGTTTTTTCCATCTGAATTCATTAAAGATGCTGAAAAGTAATGTAAAATCATACCCACCTGTCCCGTGTTAATGCTTTTTTTTTTTTCAATTATTTCCATTTCAAATTTTTTTTATTATTATTTATTATTTAATTAATCATGAAGTATTCTAATCCAAAACTTCTGGCACATTTATGCTTCCATAAGAAAACACTCTGCTCCTTGTGGTGCCATGTGGTTATGCGGGAAGTGCTGTTTTTAAACTTCATGCACCTTCACTGGAATCATTTGGATGATTTCGAATGAACAAAATATTCAAGCTGTTAACTTCAAAACACTTCACAAGGTGGAACAGAGCATCCTGAGCTTCGGAAATGTAGACACACTAATAATTCAGGATTACTGAAATGTGTGAATGAATCAAAACACAACTCCAGGTTTGTTTTTGAAGAGGCAGCAACATTATAACATGACTTAAAGCTTATGAGAGTCAGTTTTGCATAATGTAGGAGCTTTAAGTAAGATAATATAATGACAATACTGTACAGAGAGATATTTTTCCCAAGCCTGTAGTTGACTTTGTACATGGGACCTGCTCATAATGTCTAAACCAGGCGCAGTACTGACACATCACTGTGATTGTACAAACAGATGTGAGCTCAGGACATCGTGGCTTTCTCACTATTCATGGTGTCCTCAGATGAACCGCACAGAGCACAGACCTTATGGGAAGAGTCTTTTGGGACAGCGGTGGTTCAGTAGATAAAGCGCTAGTCCATTAACCCCGGTGTCAGACGAGGTGTATATAACTGCCGCTGTGTCATTAGGCAATATACTTCGCACTAGAGCCCGACCGATATGGATTTTGCTGTGGCCGATATGAAACCGATATAATGGGATTTGGAGCTGCCGATAGCCGATATAATCGCCGATATATTTAGTGATGTAAAAATTCACTGTAAATGTTGAATTGTTTAAAAAACTTAGGTTTGGCTCTGGTGGATTTTAAATTGGGTTTATTTGGGCAACATTTATTGTTATTCTGCCTCTTTACATCATATTTACAGACAGTAGGTTGGCTTAATGGCATTTTTGCATCACATTCTAGACACTAGTGATGGGTATTCCAGTTCTTTTTAGAGAACCGGCTCTTTTGGCTCGGCTCACTAAAAGCTGCTGGTTCTTTTGGCTCCCAAGTGGCTCTTCAGATTGTTTTGTTGCAAGCAGGACTAAAGCACGTCTAAAGCAGAACTGAATCAGAACTGAACCAGGTCTAAACCAGGACTGAAAAAGAACTAAACCGGGACTTATTTATTTTATGCTAAACTACAGTCAAATATGCTCATTTTTTTAATTTTTATTTTTTTTAATCCTACGTACACGCAAATTTCTCAAAGTTTCATTTTTAGCCGCTGCCGCTGTCAAACCACGAATCACGCGGCGTGAAGAGAAAAAAAGTGAGAGAAAGAGAAAACACGGCTCCCAATAAGGATCAGGCTCCCGTCGTTCCCTTCAAAGAGCCGGTTCTAAGAGTCATTTCGTTCGCGACGGACCTATAACTAGTAAAAGAAAGTAGCGCTATTAGCCTTTAGCCGTAAATACGTGCGCGCCGCGGTAATTAATTATATGCGCAAATGTCATAATTCACACGTCTGTTCACAGCTCATTTACATATCAGTGCAGGTCCAGTAGCAAATATACGGCCAATATAGTCACTTTAGAACAGACCAATAGAAAACAGCTGTTTATGTGCGGGAGCTACAGCAGCTAACCCATAACAAATGACAAAAACTAGCTTCCGAGTCGACATATTTCCCACACTCACCGCTCATACAGGCTCCTCCTCACATCACAAATCTGCACTAATAAATGTCCTTTTAATCCAGACTCAAACCGATTGTCCGTAAAAAGAATATAATCTCAGTGTTTGGATCTGTATCTGCAGGTGTAAACAAACACACGTGAGTGACGCGACTCTGTGGTGTGTTCAGGGACAGTACGGACACACACAGACAAATGACTCCGTAGATAAATACTGATGTGGAGCCACATATTAGGACATTTATCTGTCTGTAAATTGGATTAAATGAACAGAATGTAGAGAGTCTAAGCTTTATAACGAGGTATAAGATGCCCACGTGAAACATCGGCCCCTATCAGCAAGCATATCGGCCAATAGCCGATATGCTTGCTATGCCCAAAGTTGCCCATATCAGCCGATAATATCGGCCAACCGATATATCGGTCGGGCTCTACTTCACACACTTTGTCTAGTATATGAATGCGTTGGTGATCACAGGAGCCAATTCATGTGACTACAACAAACTGCAGAAAAAGAGGCACACAATGTTGAAAGTGAGGGACAAACTTGGGAAATTTAAGTCCAGAGACAGAACTGCAATGACACTGAGTGATTTTCAGATTTTATCAATAACAAACAAAGAGACTGGAATAGCAAGGAGCCATCATATTATTACACCCTGAAACCCAGTACGGACAAAACAGACTTGATTTCTCTGCAAGAAAACAGAGCTGTAGTCGGCAAAAAACAATATTGGTCGACTGAAGACATGTCCCACTGATTAATTCATTGACTAAAAAGAAGACGTGGCATAAGCTCTCAAAACTACTACTGATATCACAAAACTACACCTGCACTGGAATTAGAGCAAAAACAACTATTTATGCAGAAAAAAGTACTAAGAAACAATTTAAAGATTAAGAATAAACTTGTGAATTGTAAATTGCCAGCCTTTTTATATTTAAAGGTGTATTATGTGACTGCCACATGCTTATCGTCAAGGATGGTATTATTTTTGTCTGAAATGTTTCACAGTGTGGCATTAAACTTATCCATATACCAGTAATTACATCCTTTGCACAGATCTGACTGGTATCTTCTGGTCTGGTGGCATCTCCTGCCTGTTTCCATGGAGATAGTTAAGTTTAATACCATACTGTGACACATTCCAAGCAAAACAGTTACATCGCCGTGGAGACAAAATTGTAGGCAGACCCTTGACCAGAAAAGTTACATAGTGCATCTTTAAATACCAAAAAAATAAAAGAACTAAAGAGTAACTCACTAACTCATTAACTTCTAATTTCTGCTGTTGTCCCATATCCTCCTAGTCAGGTTGGTGCCACCTAGTGCCTCCGCTCTATTTCATTTCTCTCCAGCAACTAGGTCAGGAATCAGAATACACTAGACAGTTTTGCAAGAACGCCGGAAGTTGTGGACTGTGCACCGATCAATCAGCGAAGAGCCAACCCAAGTTGCGAGAGCAGATTGCATACGTTATCCTCCTTTGGACTTCCTTTGTCAAATACAAACTTTGCATTTTTTATTGCACCTTTAATTTGCAAGTTCACCTCGCAGAAACGACAATGATCGCTGACAGACATGTTGACTTTCTGCTTTGTTTGCTGTTAAGTCGGCAATTACTTGGACACCACTGAGCGTTCCGGTGCATTGCATACGTCACGACCAAATAGCAGCAATTGGTTAAATAAAAAAAGTTCCTGCCTACTGTTGACTTAACTAATCCTAATGCTGCAAGGCCAGAGGGTTTCCACGAAGTGAAACAGTCTGATAAATCAGGCTAATATCCTCCTGGGACCCAAAGAAAAAAAGTGTATTGCAATTTTTTTGTGTGTGTGTTTTTATTAATGTGGAGGTAAATGAACATCTTTATAAACATTTTATGTTTGTTTATACATTTTATAACATGTCCTCTGTAATAGGACACTGGGGACATTTTTGTGTTAAATCCATATGAAGTTGACAACCGAACAAAAACAACTTGTTTGAAGACCAACATCTCTGACAAGCTTCTACAGTCGCCTCAAAAAGTTTTTAGACTCCCTTTTAATTACTTCTTTATTTTTTTTTATCATAGTGCAGCCACAAACTAACTCCTATTGAGTTTTTTTTTATTTTTTTATCCTGGACATGATGGTAGCGTATAATCCCCCAGCTCTATTTACGCAGAGGCACCTAGACCTCCAGTAAGAGTGTATCTCAAAACACTTAAAAGATAGACTAGTTAACTCAATGTCCACTATAAAAGACACAAATTAATGAGCCTAGTCTCACGAGGATAAACTTCCTTATTATGTAAATAACATAATTAGTCCACTAGTCCAAATTTTGGTCTAAGACACTACTGACTGAATAATCAATTAAATAACTAAAGGCATACAGTCCTACAAGAAAAAAGTTCTGTACAAATCAAACGCATTGTTAGTCTTAGTCTCAGAGAAGTTCAAATGTGGCGTTATCATAAATACTTTTTCAAGATTTAATGTGCGTGTATCCACTTGAGAGTTCATTCTTCCTATCAACACACAATGGAGATAATCTGATAGGATTGCTCTTCCTCTATTGTCTCATGAGCAGGGGGGAATCAATGCTAAGCGCTAACTGCTTGTCATGTTCTCCAGAGCGTGAATCCTCCATGTTAACCTGGCAGCCCCACGTCCCAGCCAAAGACTTTATGCAAGATTAATCACAATTTAAACACAGTCAAGTGGATGTGAAATGAAGCTCCATCACCGGGTGGGGGCGGGGACAGGGGAGGGTGAGCGGGGTGGAGTGGTACAAATGTCAGGCCTCCCTGGTGGCAATGGTTATCAGACACAGACGAAGGAGTTCATAAGTGGGTAGATTTATAGCTTAGTTTGAGAGGTGGAGGTGCAGCGTGTTAGTTGATACAATATGATACGATGAAGTTTGCTGCGAGTCGTCACCTACGTACTGTGTGTAGGCGTGCAGACGTCACTGTGTAAGGCCTCGAGCTTGTTTAAATGTTCCTTGATCAAAAACAAAACAGAGCGTCTCTTGTTGGACAATCCTGCTATCCTTCTTTGTTTCTTGTCTGCTCAAACTGAACTATTTTCGAGAAATTATTCATTGTATGTATATATTTTAAAAGCTGGAAATTGTGCAAAGCAGTTCTTAAAGTGCCACACTTCTTTAGGGTTATTTGACCATTTTTCAGTCAGTTATTGTTAATGGTTTAACTCTTTCCCCCCTGGACGCCCACTAGGAACAACCCATACATATGTTACTAGGGCTACCCATAGAGCATAATTGCATAAAAGAAAACAGACTTCCACGAGTGATTATAAATGATTTTTACACTCATGAACTTAATTGTAACACAGACATATTTGGTATCTCTGGAAACCTTAGACTCTGAACTCTTCATTTATGGATGTTTAAATGTGATTCAACTCATTTATAGGTGTATAACAGCTCACTGAACATGAGAGTTTACCTGGTCAGGTGCAAACTCGAAAACAAAAAACTACATTCAGCATCTGATATCTGCATGTTCTGAGTACTATATTCATAAAAAACTAAAAAATATACTTTGTCAAAGTATTTAAACAGATTTCATATCACCAGATACAGTATAGCCAAGTGTGCACCTGTTTTTACCTGTTGTACACCTGTGTGCACCTAATTCATTTTTTCCATTTAACTTATTCAACTCATTTAACTTATTCAACTTATTTTATTTATTCAACTCATTTAGCTTATTATAATATAATAATATAATAATAAAACTCTTCCTCGTCAGTGTGTGTCCAGTATTTGTCATCTTGGCTATTTTCTCGTGCGCAGAGCGTTTTTTCTGTAGCGATTCTGTTATACATCGCATCTTGGAAAAAAAGACTGAAATATTTTAAAGGACTCGCCTGGGCAACATCCAGATTTCAGGGCAATTTTGGTTCATAATCGAGTATAAAGCTCAGATAGTTTGTTCGGATATCGCAGGACTCCACACAGACGCATCAGCGGCATTCTCACCTTCTCCCCGAAAGTCCGTCGCTATCGCTGTTTTCCACTTTATAATCAACTTCAACATCATCACTTTGAAATCTATAAAAGTCACTTTCTCTAAACTTATCCATAAAATACATCCGCTCCTCATTATTTCTAAAACTGTGCGCCGCGATCTTTCCATTGCACGTGTTTCATGTTGTGTTTTTTCCGGAAGCTACCATCGTCACTATTTCGATTAACTTCGGAAAAAATCGGCGAAAACATATCCTTGAATCCTATTGGTCAGTCTAGTGTGGGTTGTAGTGGCCCCCACCTATCGCAGTCTCTGTTTAAATGTGAAAAACCGAGCCGTTTCTAAAGGTCGTCAAATCTCGTCTTTAGTGATACGGCGGAGGTGTCAAAAGTCGTCATTAAGGGTTCAGGGGGGGTCGTCAAATGTCGTCTTCATGGGGGAAAGAGTTAAGTCAAAACTCTAAAAAAAGATGGTGTGCCACAAGGTTCAGTGTTGGGCCCATTACTTTTTATGATCCTTTTATCAAAAATGGTTTACAAAACATTACATTAAATCTCCTCTACCTACTTATACATTGACATTTTAATAAATTAAGACTTCTGTGTACTAATTATAGTAAAACGCATCAATTTTTTTGCCTGTTGTTTAAATTGTGACTGCCTGAATCACCACGTTTGTGATTTGTGAACCTCTCAGCAAATATTTTCTGTATTGATCTCTCAAAACCTAAGTTAAAACAAGTATGATTATGGTTTCCAAGTTTCAAGTTTAGGAGAAAATTGGTGTAGGAATATCACCACTAAATGAAAAAAATAATTTAAAAAATGACATTTCAAAATTAGTTTAGTAGAGATTGGAAACTCTAGGGATGAGACTATCTCAGTGATTCTAGTGAAGGTGTATGGAGTTTAAAAACACAGTGGAGCACTTCCTGTATTACCACATAACATCACAAGGCTGAACAGTGTTTTCTTTCTGAGGGAAGAGCTCTGTCTGAATGTGCAGAGTTTGTGAGCTAAACTCATCTCTGCCTCATACAAATAAATACAGACTCTAATAAGGTTTCATTTTGAGGGGAAATTGCCATCAGTCATTTTTCTCCCAAACAGGAATGCATCGTCTAAGCTGGGATTTAACCGAATGCACTAACAACCTCACACCCTGCCTTCTCCAAGACAGTTTTTTAATTTGCATCCCTTTTTATAGAGAACCACAATCAACCTCTCACTATAAATACATCTGGCATAAAACAGTGTTTGTTTGAGGGCTGCACACAGAGGCTTGCACTTTTCAAAGACACTGTTCTATATTAAAACATATTCTGAGCAGGAGAAGATATGGATTTTTCATTGTCAGAGCTGTATTGTTTCATTATTTGGTATTTGAATAGGGCTTAAAATGATACAGCCTAAGTGTATGTTGGTTTTATTGAGTAGATAAAAACAGATATGCGAATAATAACTGTACACATAATCCACCCCAAGTTGTGCCTTGACCTGTACTTTCATACTGTGCATATTTCTTTCATAATTTTATTATAATATTGTTAGTATATTTTTATCTCATGTTTTAGCGGTATGTTGCTAACTGGAGAGCAAAGTGGTGACGTTGTTAGCATTATAGGTTTATTTATAGATTTATGGATCATTTCTCTCCAGCGACTGTCAGGAATCGGAATACACTAGACCAGAGGTGTCAAACTCAAATTCACAGAGGGACAAAAAAAAAACTGGGACTAAGTTGTGGGCCAAAATAAATACTTATTGAAAAATGTCAACAATGTCTGTCTATTTTATATGTGTATATGTAATGTTAAACCTTTACTTATTAAATTAAATCTTTAATAACAGTTTTGCTTAAACATTGAATCCAGAACAAGCATAATATAAAATAATAACAAAAATTTAAATAAATAATGTCAAAAATTTTAAATAAATAAATAAGTTGTAGACCGTGCACCGACCAATCAGCGAAGAGCTGCAGTACACAAAGCGATTGAGATGGATGTAGACGAAGACATACATTCTGTGTTGGCAACGATTCCCGAAATCAAGAATTTAAAGCCGGAACAAAGAATGTTTGATGAATTTCATCAAGGGGAAAGACGTTATTGTCCTTCTTCCTACGGGATTTGGGAAAAGCATAATATACCAGTTAACCCCATTAGCAGCCCATTACATATGTCATGAGCAAATAGCCACAATTAGTTAAATAAAAAAGTACCCGTCTACCGTCGGACGAATGAATCCTAATGCTGCGAGGTCAGACAGTTTCCATGAAGTGAAACCGGCTAATGAATCAGGCTACATTTATCCCAACTTGTCGAACTTGCATTAAAACTGAGGTCCAGATATGCTTGAGATTGAGAATTTTTGTGTGAGTTTTATGATTTACGAGTTAAATTATCCTAAAACTCAATTTATAGACTGTTCAAATGTCTTAATAAATAACTTGAAATAATGATTTGGCTTAAAAATATATATTCACTATTGCTTGATCCGGCAGATTTTCCTCCTCCAGTTTCCAGTCAGTAATTCTGTTTTAAACGTATGGATTCAAACAACCGTAAAGTTAATTATCAGTGGTTAATTTGATGCTTTGTCTTTTTGGCAGTAGAAATGACACTTCACTGACCCCAGACAGACTGTAGATAGTGTCGTTTTTAAGAGGTATTTAGTTTCCAGGATGACACTGTAGTGAATCAGCGGTGTTCCCTGGAGTGGCCTGCGGTCTCCAGTGGCTGAGTGGTTAGTGATGATGAAAAACCATTAGCTCTTAATACAGCCAAGGCTAACTCTTCCACAGCCCGACTAAATATTCACAGTCTAATCACACTGATGTTCTTTATACTTCCTCTTATCCTCGCGTCAACTGTAACCTCACCTCCGCCTCGCAGATATGAGCTGGCTCCTGTTTCATAACCCCCCATTTTAGATTGTCAGTCTGCATTGTGATCTACCTATTACAGTAAGGTCAAGTAAGGCATAGGGTTTTATTGTACTCAATAAAGTGAAAATAGACCGTTTGACCCAGAGAATGGTCAGTCAGGATTTCAATTTTACGTTGAAGACTACAGCGCTGGAACAAAACAGTTTGACTACGTTTCATACATAAATATCTTCTATATCATAACTTTTATTATTACTAAAACTACAACTGCATCACTGTTACTGTCTTGACAATGACGGTGCATATTTATCCTCAAATAATTGACATCTTCAATACTTTAAGAAAATGTGAGACAGTGAATCTGCTCTTTTTCAAATGGGCATGATTGACAGGTGGGTTAGCCAATCAGAGCATGGTCTGTTGTATCGGGAAAAAATAAAGAAAAAAATATCACAGGGCGCTGGAAACATTGTATATTTCTATAGAATCAATAAGCGAAGCATTAAACTGTTAATCTGAGGTGAGAGAAATGTCATTTTGGTGACCCATGAGCTCCTTCATTTCACATGTGGTGCTGAAAAAAACTTGCACGATCACATTTGACCGGACTTAAGACTCAACGAAAGGTGTGGGGAGTGGACTGATCTCAATCTGTTTAACAAATACAGAGAGATATAAGTCTGTCCGCAGGGTGGCTGGGTGCTCCGTTAGAGATAGGGTGAGGAGCTCAGTCACACGGGAGGAACTTGGAGTAGAGCCGCTGCTCCTCCACGTCAAGAGGAGCAGCTGACGTGGCTTGGGCATCTGGTCTGGATGCCTCCTGAACTACTGCAACTTCTCCTACTACTACTACTACTACTACTGCTGCTACTACTACTACTACAATTATTGCAACAACAGCAACTACTACAACTACAACTACTACTACTGCTGCTACTACTACTACTACTACAACAGCAACTACAACTACTACTATTACTACTACTACAACTACTACAACTACTCCTACTCCTCCTCCTACTACTACTACTGCTACTACAACAACAGCAACTACACTACTACTACTAAAACTACTATTACTACTAATACAACGACTACTACTACTACTACTACTACAACAACAGCAACTACTACTAAAACTACTCATACTCATACTACTACTACTACTACTACTGCTGGCTGCTGCTACTGCAACTACAACAACAGCAACTACTACTAAAACTACTACTACTACAACTACTATTACTACAATTACAATAACAGCAACTACTACTACTACTACTACTACTACTAAAACTATTACTACTAACTACTACTACCACAACTATTACAACAACAGCAATTACTACTGCTACAACTACTACTACTACTACTATTACAACTAGTACAACAACAGCAACTACTACTACAGCGGCTACTATAACTACTATTACTACTACTACAACAACTACTACTATAACAACAGCAACTACTACTACAACCACTACTACTATTATTACTACTACAACAAGAGCAATTACTACTACTACCGCTATTACTACTACTACAACTACAAGTTCTACAACAACAGCAGCTACTACTACAACTATTACTACTACTACTACTACTACTGCTACTCCTGCTACCTCAGCTAGTGTATTAGTGACTTTTGGTGTAATTATTGCTGTTGTTTGGTGTGTTCTGTGTTCTCGTGATTGTGCCATGCTGCTGGTTCATGTTGTTCTCTGTAAATTGGACAGAACACGCTGCTAAACACTTTTGTCCCAACAGAGCTCAAGAAGGTGAAATTAATCAGCAGATCTTTTTTCAGACTGAAGTGAAAATGTAGCTGAGGAGGAGATAGACTTTGGCTGGTGAATTTTTTTGTTTTGTTTTGTTAATACACAAGTCATGAATATAACTGAGAACACAATACGCCTCTGTGATTTCTTCAAGTATTAATTGATACTGTCAAAACTGTCAAATCTATCATCTGTTATTGGAAAATGATTGGAAAGTAACTGTAGAGGTATGAATTCAATGAAAAATGAAAAATATTATAAGTATTTATTATAAATTAAGATTATTATTATTACTTTGTTTTCATATTTTAAGATTTGTGCAAAAAGTAGGTTTAATTCTACTGTAGTTTTAGTGTTGATAGCTTGTAACTTCTCTCTCTCCGTCACCTGCTCGTCTCCATGGAAATATTATTATTGCTTTCCTTGTAATGTTCCACAGTCTTAACCAGACATCTCCATGAAGACAAGGCGATTTCACCAGGCCAAGTTACAAGTCAGACCTGTGGAGAGGTGAACCTGCACTCTCACAGTAAGAACAGCTATTTACAATGTATTTATTTTTGTTATGAAAATACACGTAAGCAAATAAATGAAAGATAGATATGTTTAATCCCATGCCATGGAATATTTGAGGTAGTGCAATAAACCAGGTGGCAGACTCTCCACCAGAAAAGTTACGTAGTGCAGCTTTAAAGAATCTGTATTCTTCTAGCCCATATAAATACAGTATCTTTGTACATTTGTTCAATTTTTATTTATTTTTTTATTTTTTATTTTTTGCACAACATTCAATCATCAATAACATGTATTTTTATTTCGTATATCTTTCCTTTAACTATCTTCTGTCTATTTCATGTAAACCATTTTTAAGTTTTGAAAAGTAGGACACGCCTACACAAAACTGCAGTATTTTTCACTCTCCCCATATCTCTTTAAAGTACCAGACCCGTAACACAAGTCCTCCCTTCTCCCTTGTCACTTATTTTGTAATAAAAATATCTGTAATTGAAAAAAAAATGCCGTGGAACATTTCAAGCATTGGCAGGTGGCAGACTCTTCACCAGAAAAGTTACACAGTGTAGCTTTAGAGAATCTTCTAGCCTGTATATCTGGTGTTTGGGCACACTAACCCACTGTTTGGGCAGGACATTGTGATTGGTCCTCTGTCCTCCTGATGTCTCCCTGCAGTGAGTGATTGTGTGATTGTGGACTCTTTGTTCAAACTGGACAAGCACATTAGCGCTGTGATAAAGTCCAGCTTCTTTCAGTTGAGGCTCCTCGCTAAAATAAAGCCCGAACTCCCTCAGGCGGATTTTGAAAAAGCTATCCATGCTTTTGTAACATCACGCCTGGACTATTGCAATTCTTTGTATGTCGGGTTGGACAGGGCTTCCTGTAGCGCTTACACCACGTCCAGGACTCTGCAGCTCATCTGCTGACAAATACTAAGGCTACATTCAGACTGCAAGGCTTAACGCTCTTTTCCGATTTTTTTGTGAAATCCGATGTTTTTGCGAGGTTGTTCACATTTCCAATTAAATGCGACTTGTATGTGATCCCCTGTGTGAACGTTAAACGGCCCGAAAGTGTCCCGCATGCGCACTGGAGGACACGATGACGTCAACCGCAGTGAACGTGCTCTGTGTTTACAGAAGTCCAAACATGGACGCGAGCATTGAGCACCTGGAGATTTTAAAGTTCCTCTCGTACCGGAGCCAGAACATGAACAACTTGTTTTAAGGAGGAGATTGAGAAGGAGAAGGACAAGGTTTTTGGCCGTGGTGTTTTGTGGGGCAGCGGCAACAACGTCCGTTGAAAGGAACGCGTGGATGTGTAGACGTAGCCAAGAGTGGTGAGTGGTGATGTGCTTCACTTCAGTGACTCGGAGTTCATAAAAAATGTTCACCTACTTCAGCGCAGAATAGTGATGTTTGTGGCTAGTTGATAACGTGTAGGTCGGATGAATGCGTTTAGCCGTTCAGACTGAAGTCGCATGTCAAAAGATCAGATATGTATGGGTTTCAGGACCACATATCCAAGTGTCCTGGGTCGCATTTGAAAAAATCGGATCTGTGTCATTCAGACTGTGATTAAAAGATCGGATACAAGTCACACAGAGGCCAAAACATCGGATTTGGGTCACTTTAGGCTGCAGTCTGAACGCAGTCTAAGAGATGAGCACACATCACACCTGCACTGGCTCCCTGTCTTATATCGGGTGCACTTCAAAATGTTATTAATTGTTTCAAATGTTTGCACTCTATGGGTCCAGTCTATTTGGGGGAATTACTGCAGCCCTGTACTCCGCCCAGAGCCCTGAGATCAGCCGACCAGCTCCTGTTGGTCTTACCCAAAACTAATTTGAAGACGAGAGGTGACAGAGGCTTTTCTGTGGCCGCGCCTAGACTATGGAACAACCTCCCTCTTCCTGTCAGATCCTCTCAGTCTGTAGCACCGTTTAAGACTAGACTAAAAACTCAGCTCTTCTCCCTGGCATTTAGTACGAGCTAGTCAGGTTATCTTGGTGTTTTTATTGTAGTTTTGACATGTTATCTGTATGTATCAATTTGTATATGTTACTGTTTCTGTTCTGTTTTGTTGACTTGTATGTGAAGTACTTTGGTCAGCTGAAGTTGTTTTAAATGTGCTATATAAATAAACTTGAATTGAATATCTTATCTTTGAACATGCATTCTTAAATTTTCAATAATGTGTTGTTTTTTTTTAAGTTTGTATACCTTTCCTATGACTATGTTGTGTCTATTTCATGTAAAAAACATATCTGAGATTTCAAAAGTACTACACACCTACATAAAACTGCAGTATCTTTCCCTCTCCCCGTATCTCTTTAAAGTACCAGACCCAAAACACGAGTCTTCCCCTCTCCCCTGTCGCTCGGGTAATTGGCGATCAGCATGTACAGGGCGCGCGGACCGGCCGCCTCTGCTCCCTCGCCACATTCACGGGGCCCTAACCACATCCGCGTAACCATGGCGACGGCGATAAGGTGACTCATGACTATTCATCAATGGCTGCCGTCTGATTGGATAGCCCCCGAGCACTCTGGGAAACGTATTCATAAAGCGTGTGTTGTGGCCCTGCTCCCTCTCGCTCGGTAAGAAATGTTTATTGGGAAAAATAATTAGACTGTACAATGTCCTGTGTGATTTACTTTAATTTATTCTTGTGGTTCAGGGAAATCAGTTTTGCTTAAGCACATTTTACATTTATAGTCTTAAACAATATACTTTTGCGTGCTATCTGCATTAATTATTGTTTCTACGCAAACTCTTAAAAGCCTCTGTACGTGATTTTTACTGCCTTAAAAAATATTAAAAACCGTTGCAGTTGTCCAAAGTTATTTGTCACTTAAGGGGCTGTCACACATGAATGATTTAGACAGCGTATGCCCACATGTGAAAAATTTGGTAAATACGCTGATGTACGTCAGATAAGTTATAGGTAAGTTTTGTATAAATTATGAGCTGAAGCACACTGGCATTCGTCAACATACGGCAAGGTCATCGAAAAATTTTGAGCATGCTGATAATTTCTCAACGTATGTCTGCATATGCTTAAACGTCCTGCATATGTGAGCCACAAGTTGTAGGTAAGTTATGTGATTGTTGACACACATTCACACGTTAATTGTAAGTTACTCATAAGTCCAAATATGTTGAGATAATGTCTAGCGTTCTCTTAAATTATGAGTAACCTGCTTTGAACCTATGTGTAACTTATATCGAACATACGCACATTGATGTATTTGACATGTTCTGACGACCACAAAAGTTAATGAATGTGTTTCTAACTTATAGCTACCGTATAATGGCGTATTGGCTGTGTGTAGGGAAATTGGTTTATAAAAATGGGGAAATCGTCAGTACTCCTCCAGACTTCACGGTGAGCAGACCCCGTGGTACCACCCGCTACACATATCATCCAAGAGAGCAGCATTCTTCAGAGTTGTCTTGACGCTGATTAATGTTGCTACTGCGATGTCTAGTGCAGTTATGAATCGTTGAGCTGCAGTCTTTTTAAAGGTGACAACACATGAATGCTGACGATAAGCCTCATAAGTTAGACTGTCGTTGGGCATAAGTTGTGGACACTGGCAAAGTAGTAAGCAGTAGTTGGTATAAGTTTATTTGTATATTTGTTTGAGACAGGGACAGCGCACAATTTTTATATTAACCTTAACAGGAGAGATGCATTGTACCAGGCTGTGAGTTATATATAAGTTATCAAAACATTCTATATAAGTTACTAATACGTTATGTATACATCCAGCTCTTTACGAATACACTATGTATGTGCCCAAAATTGGAAAAACAAAACAAAACAAAACAAAAAACATCGATAGTTCAGCAAATGTCAGCGTTTTAGGGAAATTCTGGTACGTCGGCTAAATCATCAAGGTGTGACAGGACCATAATCTTTTGCTTTCTGAGTATCTTAATTATTCTTTACGATGAGTTTATAACTTTCAAAGGCCAGTGCGGAGTTTTGTTGGCATTGCTAATAACAACTAGCATACTAACAGCAAATCAGCACTTACAACCTGGTTTGATGTCAATAAAAACACTAAGCTCTCATTTTGACCCCAACAACTGCTTTTACAATATGTGTGTACTATGGCAAAACTAGGGCGATCGGACGTCCCTATTTACCCGAGACAGTCCCAGTTTTGAATGAAATTTAAGACCTTTTTAAGACTTTTAAGATGTTTTGCGGCTACCCTGTAAACCAGGACTATTTGACCATCTGTGCATTTGTGAATACTAATGAGACAAAAGTGACCCCATATAAAAAAGGGTGACTCAAATGTGTGTGAATGAAACAAAACACAACTCCAGATATGTTTTTGATGAGGTAACCACGTTATAACATGTCTTAAAGCTCACAAGAGTCAGTTTTGTGTAATATAGGAGCGTTAAGTCAGACTACATTTCTGTGTTTGGAGTAGGTAATGTCTTCCCATAGGATGTGACAATATGCGTGGGCTGGCAGTCTTCTGGTTACAGGGTGAAAGCTGAGCCCACTTCACCACGGACGGCCCAAATGAACCATCTGTGGAGTTGGAAAAGTGCACTTGAAACAGGCCATTTCTTATTCCACATGATCTTAGCTCCTGAAAATGGAACAAAATAGACTGAAACTGGCCTGTTACTGCTCAGACTGAAATCAAGCAGAAAACAAATGTACTGGCTTAAAATCAAGATTCTGAGTCACCTAATGGGCAGTTGGTGTTTCAAGTGTTTCACCACATACAAAATGGTCTGAGGTTCAAACCTTGTTCACATCAGTGCATTTTGTTCTTATGTCTTTCCACAAAACACTTAAACCGCCTTGATTCCATTGTCTGTAAATCGCAGATCACTATAATCAAGATTAGATGAGCAATAACAAATTCAGGTTAAGTTAAGTCAAGTTAGGCAAGTAGTAACTGTGGTTGAAAATAATGTATTATACTTTTATAGCGTTTTATTGCTTACACATTACATATTTAGATCACCATGGCTTCGTTCAGATTGCAGCCTGAAGTGACTCAAATCCGATTTTTTCACCCCAGTGTGACCTGTATCTGATCTTTTAATGACAGTCTGAACGACACAGATCTGATGTTTGCAACCAAATGCGACCCAGGCCACTGGATATGTGCTCCTAAAACCAGTGCATATCTGATCTTTTGATGGCCAGGTCACATTTATCCCACCTACACGTCCAGCTTGGAGTCTAGTCAATGGAGGGAAAACAAAGTTTGTGAGTTAAGTTAATATTTGGGGGGATCGCTGTATTCAGGCAGAATTGAAGGAGTCTTATCGGAAACAGGCCGTGTTAGAAATGATTGAGAAAGAAATGGCTGAGCGCGGCTACAGGCATCCTGGCTTCAGTGTGAACGAAAAATAAAGAGTCAAATACAAAGAGGCTACAGACTCAAACAAACGAAGCGGCCCTGGACGTGTAACCTGTCCATTTTACGAAGAACTGGACCATATTTTGGGAGACAAGCTCAGCGCTTAAGCTACTTCTGTAAACACTGAGCACACTCGCTGCATGTGACGTTGTTGTTTCGTCCAATGCGCATGCGGGACACTTTTGGGGAGTTTAAAGTTCCCACTGAAGATCAACATACAACATTTAACTGGAAATGTGACAACCTCACAAAAATTTCACACAAAAATCCGAACTGAGCCTTAAGCCCTGCAGTGTGAACATATCCCATGTCTCGTTTTATTGTTTTGAAAATACCATATAATCGCAACAGATATATTAACATGTTGAATGAGTTTTGTTTTGAGTCCCTGCTTCTCGTGCTTAGTCACTCCTCCTTCAGAGCGCTATCACAACACAGTCTACATGCATTTCATGAAACGACTGCACATCACACCATGTTTGTGGAGTTGTGGTTCAGTATCATGCTTTTGTATATTTATGGAGCATTGTCATGTGTGAGCATGGGTGATGTAGGTTTGTGGAAGGAGCATTGGACAGAATCTTAGAGCAAACCATAAGGAGAGAGACTGCTAAATTACTCTGACATGCATGGATCACATCTAAAACCACTTCAGGCATGTTTTTGATGAGGGAATAACATTATAACATGGTAGATAACTTCAAAAAGCCGACTTTGCCTAACACCCCCCTCCTTAAAGGTGCATTGTGTAACTTTTCTGGTCCATCACCGGCTTGTTTCTACGGATATGTCATATGCTCTACCTGGAATGTTCCACAGTATGACATTAAACAGTTCTACCTTACATTTATTCAATAAGAGGTCTCTTTATAGCTCAAAAATACCTAGAAAAAAATAAAGATAGAAAGGTTTAATACCATACTGTGAATTATTTGAGAGAAAGCAACAACATCTAAATGGAGAAAAGTATTTGCCAGAAAAGTTACACAATGCACCTTTAAGATTAGGATTAGAAAATTTGAGCTATGCATTGTCCCCCCGTGCAAGAAAATCTGCACGTTAATATAAATGTGTGGGTTCACCGACGTAAATAAAAAACAAAACAATTGAAACTCCCAGCGCCTGTGGTCGAAAATCTCTATTTAAATACGCCTTCAGTGAAATTAGCCTGACATTTACTTTTCATGCCTTCATATCCACTGCAAATTACATCCATCTAACCCCTATACTTAAGTACCTGTTCTCCACTCGGCCCTGTCCCTTCCATTTTCTCTCCGCTTCCTGCTAATTGATTGAGCTGCAGTGGACTTGAACTATGGCCCAGTCTGAACAATGTTTCTGGGCTTCTTGTTACAAATCTCCCCCCCTCTGGAGCCCGGAGCAACAAGTTGGCAGCCACTTCACAGCAGCTTTTAACAAATGATGAATAAATATGGGCACGTACTTTTTTCCCCCAGACATTGGAAATTTTAGCAGCGCTCTCTTGTACAACCTGAGAATGTACTGCCTCGTTTGGACACTGTTATGAATCATTCAGCAGATCTGCAATGTAAATGATCATGTTTTAGGCTGTTTTAAAGGTCATATGTCTTGGTTGCTGCAATTTCATCCCATTTTTCATAATATATTTTGTTTTTCTGTGGGTGCGTGGAGCGACATGTGAACAGGGGACCTTCCAGCCATTAGTCAGTTCAAGGTTGGGTTTTTTGCATTTAGCGCTCAACACGTCTCTTATTGAAAAGCCTCGCCAGACAGACTAATTATTTTTCTGTTCTACACAAAGAAGTTTATTCAATGGGCAAAACATTGGAGGTGGAGTAACTAATCAGGGACATAAGAAGCTGGGTCCTGTTTACCAAACATACTCTATAAAATACTGTATTTACGCTTAATTATTATTATCATTTAAATACTTCTCTATTCACAAACAACGCATGGACTAATTTCCCCTGAAGTCCTTCATGCCTCACCTTATTGCAGTGATGGAATATTATCTTAACAGCACAGTATACGATGAAAGAAAGTGTTATGAAAGGAGCACCATGACTTGTTAATTACTGTGGGAAAAAAAGCAGATGATTCACGACACATGTTGTCACAGAAAAATTATGTTTTTCGCAATAAGAACCTCTGTAAATTAATACATGTAAGATTGATGGTTTATGCCAGACTGTTGAACATTCCTACCCTGATTCATCAGCCGGTTTCACTTCATGGAAACTGTCTGACCTTGTAACATTAGGATTCATTCTCTTGACAGTAGGCGGGTGCTGTATTTTCCGCACTCTGGATTATAAGGCACACTGTCATTAAATGGTCTATTTTCGAGCTTTTTTCACAAATAAACCGCACTGGACTTTAAACAAAAACACAACAGTTGGATGGGTCAGTGGGACTTTGTTTGGCGCGTTCACGGTGACTCTGGGCTTTGTTCAGTTGTGGCGTGTAGGGAGGGTGCTGTCTGGGACCGCTGGATTGTCGGCGTGTTCGCAGTGACTCAGTTGTTCAGTTGTGGATAGAAGTGGCACATTGCACTCGCTTTTTCGGTTCGTTCCTCCATTCTATTCCTCGTCCACGTGGAGTGATGAGTGTGGCTGCGGGTGGTGCGGTTTTGTAGTTTACTGAAGTCGTGCTGGGACACCCGAGTGGATTCGTGTATAGGGTGCTCTGGATTGTGGGGCACGCAGTCGTTTTTTGATGGGGTTGGAAGCTTATGAGCGCGCCCTATGGTGCAGAAAATACAGTACTTTTTCATTTAACCAATCGCTGCTATTTGGTCGTGACGTATGTAATGCGTCGCTTTCCCGTAGGAAGAAGGGCAATAACATCTTTCTCCTTGATAAAATTCACCAAACTTTCTCTTTTAAACCAGCTTATGAATCAAGCTAGATTCATAAGCTGGTTTAACTTCATGGAAACTGTCTGACCTCGCAGCATTAGGATTCGTTCGCTCGATGGTATGTGTTTACTTTTTTTATTTAACCAATCACTGCTGTTTGGTCGTGGCATATATAATGCGCCGTTAATGGGGCTAACTGGTATATTAAGCTTTTCCCACATTCCGTAGGAAGAAGGGCAATAATGTCTTTCCCCTTGATAAAATTGATTAAACATTCTCTTTGCTCTGGCTTTAAATCCTTGATCTCGGGAATTGTTGCCAGCACAGAATGTATGGCTTTTCATTGATTGGCTGGTGCCCAAACACGCACTTCGAGGATTCTTGCAAACCGTCTTGTGTATTCTGATTCCTGACCTAGTCGCTGGAGAGAAATGATATTGAGCGGAGGCACTCGGTAGCACCGACCTGGCTCCAACATTCCAGGCAAAGCAATGAAATCTCCATGACCAGCAGGTGGGTGAGGGAGTGTATGCAGTATTGATCTAAAATGACGTAAATCAAAACAGATCTGTTGACTTACTTTCCAAAACTGACAAGCTGATTTTATAACAAGCAGCAGATTTTCATTAACAGTGTTTTTAATTTTGTATGGCTACTATTTTTAGTTTTGAAAGTGTACTTTAAGAGTAAAAAGTAAAAGTATTTCGCACAGATTTGGAGATCTAATGAAGCTTCAAATGTAGTGATTTTGATCAAGATTTGGACTGAATTGTGCTCCATAGAAACAACGGAATCAATAGTTTTTTTTGGGTTTTTTTTTCCCCGAGTTGTTTTTATTTGTACATTTTTGTTAGCTCAAATTATGAACTTGATAAAAATAAACCCCTGAGGCTTTTCAGAAGGTCTCAAAATTAAAACTACTTTTTTTTCCCCATTCTTGTTCAAAGATGTTGTGGAGTAGAAAGTACAGATACCTGGTCTCAAATGTAGTGAAGCATCCAGTTAAAAATGCACTCAAGTAAAGTACATAGAAACCTAACATCTGTACTCAATACTTTTACTTTTAATACATTTTACTTTGTTATGTTTCACCTACTAATGTGTAGTACAAGGAAATTATATATTTTTTTAAATCAGCTAATAACAAACTTATAACAAACTTGTACTCTTACAAATCCAATCTCACACCAAAATATGATGCGGTTAGTTCTATTTTTGCTGCATCATTTGTTCAATTTCCCAGCATGAACCCTATACCTCCAGGCACATCCTTGAAGCTACACCACCTCCTCAGGTTTAACATCCAGGTCAGAAAATTGAATGGTTTGAGTTTATAAATGTACTGGGCTCAGAATATGTCAAGAGGAGCCCCCGTGAGGACTATTTCAGAGTCAAGCAGGTCCTCAAGAAAATGTAAGATGTTTTTAAGAGTAACTCAGCTTGTCCTTGGCGTTCTCTTTGCCGGTTTATCAACAGGGATCACCTCCGACGCAGATAATTGTTGGCTTTTCGAGTACTATCGTCAGTAATCTGAAATGAGTGCAAAGTCTAAAGAGAAATACTGTGGATAAATATACAAAAGGGCATTATTTATTTAACGAAATAACTTGTTCGTTTCTACCACATGTTGTATCGCATTGTATTTACTAGTATATTGTGTTTTTCAAGAGACCAAAACGCTTTACAGAGCATTATTCATAGCCACAGCTGCCCTGGGGCACACTGACAAAAGCGAGGCTGCCAAACTGTCATCACCCACGCTCACACTACATTCATACTAGGCAATGTGGGAAGTGTCTTGCCTTAGGACACAAGGATAGTTTCCGCTAGAGTCACTGCTGGTCCACTGTGGTACCAGGCACTACACCTGCTACTTCAAGGCTTAACCAGACCCGGCATTGCTTAGTAGGGATGTTAAAATAACCCAAATATCGTGATATCGTATCGTCAAAGTTCTCACAATAATATCGTGGACCATCACAATATATCGAATTATAAGCCTATTTGCTTAAATGAAGAGTTATGGTGCAGTAATAGCTAAAAAAACAGAGGGAACTACACAAACCATGATCCTTTGCTCCATTTCAGTGTAGACTACATGAAGAAATAACAGTTCTAAGCACTTTTAAGTCTTAGTTTTTGGGATTAAGTCTTGTCAAGGCATTTTAAGATGAAAAGCTCGCATATTAACAATTCTGCCTCCACAAAATATCGCAATAAATATCATGCCGTGAGATGTATATCGTGAAAACATCATACCGAGAGATTTGGATATTGTTGCATCCCTAATCATAAGCCTCTCCACCATATCATGAGCTTTCCCACGATATCGCAATAAATATCGTACTGTGAGGTTCATACTGTGACAATATCATATCGTGAGACTTGGTTGTAAGAGAATTTAAGTAATTTATCGTCCACTTACATCTCAGTTTAACATTGACGCAAAAGTTATATTTACACCATGATCTTCCCTTGGTGTACCATTGGCATACCGTTATCTAAATTGTGGCGACGGTGTCTACTGGCCTTCATAGTCTCACCACTTGGAAGCAGAGTCAAAGATCATTCTATGTTCACTTTTGAAATCATACTAAGTTGACTTTTCTTGGTAAATAAACTTCTCCTGCTTAAGACATCCAGTTGGTCTCCAGTCTTTTACTTCCACCCTTTCTTGGAAAAGCTGAAAACTTCGACAACATTGGATATCGTTACACCCCTATTGCTTAGCTTCCCAGAGAGACTCAGATGCCTCCCCTGAAAGAGCTGAAGAAAAAAGTTAAGGAGATCAAGGTCAAGTTTATTTATATAGCACATTAACCACAACCTATAAGTGCTTCACAGAACAGGACAACAATACAAAAAACACAATCAGAGACCACAAGGAGAGACACGATGTGGGTCAGGACAGGGTCAAGTGATTCTGGTACTAGAGACGACTGCAGGAAGCACACTAACATGTAAAGAGTATGTGGTGGATACCTCTGCCTCCACTCCATAGTGTCAGTATTATTTTATTTTATTTACATTAAGTAAATTACAACACATAATTAAATTAATTTATTTAGGCCCTATCAACACTAGTACGTATTCAAGTCATTTTCGTTGCGGATGCAGTGTTCCTCTACACTAATCCAAGTGAGACGCAACGATCTGGTGCCGCCAGCTCCCACAAATTCATCTGAGCTCGGATCTGATCTGGCACTGTGTGGACACCTGAAAACGCTGATACGTTGATACGCTGATGTAGATCTATGCACCATGAAGTAGCTAATTCACCACCAAAACGCTAAGAGGCTAGAATATATGTCCATTTATATACAGTCTATGCGTATGACCTGCAGACGTATAATCTCTGAAAAGTTTTACATGAACTATCTCCAACGCAATGGAAGCACAGAACAGACTCACCATCAGCAGAACACCCCTCTGTCACAGAAAGAACACTCATATTCCACTGAGTCGTGTCCTTTAGTCCGACAGAAGCTGAACCGCATCAGCGCACAATAACGAGCTGTTTTTTGAGCGCTGACTTTATGCAAATTAACCATGTGGTTTTAAGTTTCGTTTCTGTAAAAAGTAAACAAATACACTCAAAGCTGTGTGGAGAAGGAAGGCTTGCGAACACAGAACACACTATTTAATTAGTTTTATTAAGTTTGTTGAGTTTGCGTTAAGGTCACTTTGTCATCACTTATTATTTTCTGTATTATACTTATTTGCCTTCTTGTTACTTTAATTAAGTTAGTAGTTTTAGTTAATTATTTAGTGTAATCATCCCCTCTTGTGTTCAGTTTTAGTTGGGCCTCAGGTGTTTAAAAACCCCTGTTCCTTTGTCTGGTTGGGTTAGTTTAATTCTGTTCAGTTTGATTTAAGTTACCCCAGTTGGGCCCGTTTTTTTTTTGTTCATGATTTACCTAATTTGAGCCTTTGTTAAATTATCTCTTTTTTGACTTTATTAAATGTAAACTTTTTTTTATACCTTGTCTTTAGCTTTCTGTTTGGTCCACTACAGAGTACGTGCATGAGTCCTATCAGAGTGTACTTATTCTCACAATAAAACTCAATATGTAGAAAAAATATTTACTGAACGCGATGTGTGTGGCTCTGGGTCAGTTTGGACTCAGACATGCAGGGAGTGAGTGCGTCGAGTTTGTGATTGATCTGCTGCAGACCTTCACCCAGAGGACCCAACCCACAAACCTTCACCAGGACGACCTTCACGTGATTCATCTCCACCCACAGGACGGAAAGTAACCAAATAGCAACCAGATGGACAAAACAGTGATAAAACAAAACAGGATCATGCAGAGTGGGTTAATTTGAACATTTTAAGACCAAAATGACGAGGCTCACAGCAGCAGTTACAGAGAGAGGGGCGACAATATTCTAATGTAAGTCAACGGGAGCTAGGGATTAGGTGGAGTCGGAAGCTCCGGCATACGAACTTCCTATTTGGAACACGACTGCTAGATCGTTAGCTGCACTGGGAAAAAAGCTATATCTAGATAAGTTAAAGTGACTTAAATTAAGAACACTTTTACTTTATTTGAGTAGATTCAACTTGACTAGTAAAATTATCTACCAGTGGAACAGGTGTGTTTTTATTCATTCAAGCAACAATTCAATTTTGTTTCTTATTGTAAGTGCAAAAAGTTGTTGTTTTTTCTTTTTTTTAGTGTAGCAAGACGTAATTTCATATTTTAAGTACGAAAAATCTCATTTCACTGGTAAATAATTTGACTTGTCAAGTGAAATTTACTCAAATCATGATAAACACTTTCTTAATTCAAATCATCTTAACTTGGCTAGATTTTTGTTTTTTGCAGTGACTGTCCATTTATATAAAGCCCAAACCCCTTTCCCTAACGTCCACCATTACAGATCATATCAAATCTACTGGAGGGGCGTGGGTCACCAGCAGGGGGCGCACTGCCATTTGAGAAATATTTTAACGCGGTGGAGTCATACACAGCAGACATGCTATCAAACACGTTTTTCTTTAACAGTATTAGGCTAATTATGTGTTGTTATTATAATCATTATTATATTAAGATTATTATTATTATTATTATTATTATTATTATTATTATTATTATTAGCTGCAATAGTTGTTGAGGCTGTGTGGTAGACGATACGCACACAAGACAATAATAAAAGGTTGAGGTTTATTAAAAAACAATAAGTCCTGCCACTGGTTGTAAACATTAAACAACAGCCTCTCGTCAAAAACACCTCTGAACTAGAAATAGCCACGCATCGGACAGCACCAGGGCTGTAGTGAACGTGGTACACGAGTCGCCGTCCAGTCCTGTCCTATAGAGACCTGAGACTTGAGGGACCGGGACTAAACCAGGACTAAACCAGGACTAAACCAGGACTAAACCAGGACTAAACCAGGACTAAACCAGGACCAGTGGCGGCTGATGGTATAATTTTTGGGAGGGGCACCAAGGGCAAAATTATAAATATATATTATGAATAATATATGTATTATATATATAGGCTGTAGTATTATAACAAATACCAGAAACAGACATTTTGGTTAGTATTGGCTGAACAGTATCGATCAGAGCACAATGAACAGCCAAGCACAAACTTTATGCAACAACACAACGTAACACAACGTAACACACCGCTCACACCCAGACCCAACAACGTCAACAAAACTACAATAAGAGACATGAACACAGATGCCGCTCCTACAGCACACGACAGAACAACCAGAGCAGCTCCATCGCACCCACCAGCTCATTTACGCACTATTAACTATTAACACTATAACACTATTTAACTATTAACTATAACACTATTTAACTATTAACTATACTATAAACACTATAACACTATTTAACTATTAACACTATAACACTATTTAACTATTAACACTATAACACTATTTAACTATTAACACTATAACACTATTTAACTATTAACACTATAACACTATTTACCTGTGAGGCTCCAAGTTCAGATTTGCCGCAAACTAATGAAAACCAGCCTCTTACCTTCTCCAGAGACTGAAGCAGAATGTTTCCTCTATCCACTGTCCCACTGGTTCTGTTTCCAAAAGTCTATTGTCCAATATGAAGAGATGAAACTGGTCCAAATCCTGGTCCAGTCTGGTCCGTGACTCGAGGTCCGGGAGCCGAGTGCACAAGATGGTTGTAAAATTAGTCTTAATCCCACTTCCCACTTAAATCTGAAAGTTACGGTCAGTCCATATCAGCACCAGGACACCAGGTAGAATTATGCCTCTGCGCGCTATGCTCAGGTCAAACTTTTACACCCAGAAACGAGCGGGCAAAGGCGGATAGAGCAGCGAGCGACTGCCCTGGCCCCGGCGGCGGCAGCGAGAGTCCCAGCGGCGACAGTCCCGGGTCCCGGCGGCGACAGTCCCGGGTCCCGGCGGCGACAGTCCCGGGTCCCGGCGGCGACAGTCCGGGTCCCGGCGGCGACAGTCCCGGGTCGGCGGCGGGTCTGTCCGTGTGTCTTTGACTCTGTTCTCGTCATTTCCTGTGTGGAGCTTTAGGCTAAAGTAGCAGCTGCCGCTAATCGTGGAGCTGCTACGAGTTGACGCAGCAGGTTGACGTGACGTGACGTGAGTGACAGGACAGTTGTCCAATCACACTACACTAAATAAACAGAGACTGTGACGTCATTGATGTCACAGTAAAGTTTGTCCTCAGCCCGAAGTGAAATGCGCCAATCAAAATCATTTTAAAATAGTAATAATAACGGCCTGTTGGGGGGTGGGCACCAGTGGCCGCTAGGGGGGGCACGGCCCTCAAATGCCCCCCCTTGCCGCCGACACAGTTAATTGTCCGTAACAACCCCAAACTTACCTGGTTTTCTTGCGCAGCTAATTAACTGACAACGTTTTCCAACTAGGCTGTTTTTTGAACCTTCTTGCCTTCGTGTTGGATGTTGTTCTGCCATTGCCCGATGTTATTTCAAAGTCATAGCCTCACTCCATCGGTCTTTCTTTAAGTTTTAAAATACCCCGAGTGGCAGTCTACGCTATAATGTCTGCGTGTTTTAAAATATATCTGATATCGAAAAAAAATAAAAAATAATGCATAACTAAATAAATATGGCCCTATAGCCACTTACGTGTTGGCAAACAGCTGAAATAAATTAGAAATAATAAAATAAACTGCATATAATATGTGCCTCGTAAACCTTAGGCATCAATAACCCGACACAACCTTAACCTTCAGAACATAAACACGAGGTCAAATGGGCTAATTAAGGATATGACGTACACTTCATACTACAAGCATAGACAATGAGACTCGTCTTTTCAGATGTAGGTAACAATACTAACAATAACTTTTTTATTTTTTTTTTTTTTTTTTTTCAGTAGTTAAACCGCCACCCGCCCGAATTTAATTAAAATATAATTTTTCGTCACGTCATCCACCCGACCCGCGGATTAACCGCGGATACCGCGGTTGTAACCGCAATCCGTGCATCTCTAAGGGCAACACATTCACTGACAAACTACTGCACATCTAAAACGCCCATGCTGACAGTTAAATATCTGTGTTTTGTTTGTTACAACAGAGTAGAGCAGCGACAACACGGAGCAAGTTCATTTCAAAGTAGAAATAAAATCTATTGCTGATTAAATGTCTGTGGAGTGGTTCACTCTAAACCATTTTAAATGAGCTTTATCAGATTTAATCACATTTAATAGATATTGAACTAAGGCAACAACTGATAGAAAGTGTAATTAAGTCATTTATAAAGTAAACTAATGAAAAGTCGTGGCATGTGGGAGGAGGTGCATCCTGGTGGAGGTCTGTGGGGGTAGGGTCGTCTGGGTGGAGCTCTGCAGCTAGACTCTATTATTGGGTTTGGACAGTAGCGTCCCGATCTAACACTATGGTACTGAAAAACGTAGTCAGTTCTTCTCAATGAGCAAAGTACTACACTGTTAATTTGAGGTGAGAAATGTGATTTTGTTATAAATGATAAATGACCAATGAGCTCCTTTGTTTCACACGCATCACTCAAATAAACAAATCTGATTGCACAGTAATCCAATCCAATCCAGGCCACTTTATTTCTATAGCACATGTCACAAACAAACAGTTTCCAAAGTGCTGCACAAGTACATAATAACAACAATAATAAAATGATAAAAATAAACTCTCAGATTTAATCATACTAGTCTTATAATAATAAAACTAGCCAGAGAATAAAAGTGGGTTTTAAGACGAGACTTAAAACTCTCCACTGTGAGGGCTGTTTGGACATGGGGGGGGGGCAGAGCGTTCCAGAGTTTAGGGCCAACCACAGAGAAGGTCCTGTCCCCCCTGGTTTTAAGTCTCGTCTTAGGCACCAAGAGCTGGAGCCGGCCCTCGGACCTCAGAGAGCGCTGGGGTATAAATTTGGATGAGGTCCAAGACATACTGTGGGGCCAGTCTATTCAAAGCTTTAAAAACAAACACGAAAATCTTAAAATCAATTCTGAAATTAACAGGAAGTCAGTGCAAAGACGCAAGGATTGGGGTTATGTGCTCTCTCCTATTTTGTTCCTGCTAAAAGTCGCGCTGCAGAATTTTAGACTAACTGTAGTTGGTAAAGTGTGTTTTGAGAGATGTAAAGTGCGTTACAGTAGTGATGAAATAAAAGCGTGCATGACCTGTTCAAAAAGTTTAAAAGATCAAAAAGGTTTGACTTTAGATAAAAGCAGCAAATGATAAAAACTTGATTTTAAAATACCACAGTGCTGTCTAAATCTGATTTTGGCACCACCACAGACTGTGTATACGAATCATGGATCTATTAAAATAACTGGATAGGCTATTGCTGCCTGTAGCTGCCTCCAGTTGACGTAGTGGACACTCACTGGTACTTCAGCGAAAAAATCCCTCCTGCTGAGAAAGGTTTTTTCTCATAGAGCGCAAAATAATCACAAACTGCTCGTGTTCGACTGACAAGACACCTACAACTTTCAAAAATGTCGGATTTTGTGGTGATTTTTAACTATTTTTAGATCATAAACTTTTTCTCAGCTCAAAATCCTTCAGTTGTATTAAAAAACGCTTTATAATCATTAGTGCCCACTCCGCTCTGCACCGGTCTGTCTCCTCTCTGATGGTCAAAGAGATCACGTGCGCCATTGAGCTGGGCCCAATGACTTGAATGGGTGGCCATTTTGAGGCCCCAGGGCTTGATACGAATGGACACAGCTAACCCACTGGCCACTAACTCTAGTTCTCCATCTCTAATTGACTTTACATTGAAAAATTATCTCCCCTCTGTCTGTAACTGCTGCTGAGCCTCGTCATTTTGGTCTTAAAATGTTCGTATTAACCTGCTCCACATGATCCTGGTGTTTTCATTTAGCTATTTTTGTCCGTAAATCAATTCCTACTCCTAATATGGAATTCAACTCCAAATTCGCTCCTATAACCGCCAACACCATGAGCTTCATTTGACTGGAGCTGAACTCTATAGGTGACGTCAGACTCTTTTGGTCCACGTCTTTAAACAGTCTGTGGGCACAGCAGAGGGAGCGGTGTCCAGGCTGATATTCCTCTGTATAAATAAAACACAAGATATCATTCTGGACTTGCCAGGCAACAATTTTATCTGGCAAAATCTTGTGGCATGCAGTTATTTGTTTAGTTTGGATTGGCAATATTGGGTGTTTGTTTGTTTTGGTTGTATTGACACAGCACTTACGCTGGCACCGTCATTGGGCTCTCCCTGTATAAATAAAGATACATGAAAACATTTAATCAAATCTTGTCCCGTCCAAAACAGGCTCTGTGCACAGCTAACAAGGACTTTAATTAAAATCAAATAACATAAAATGAACAACCTGTTATGATTCAAATTAATTAAAATAAAGACTACCAAATTATTTTAAATGTAGAGTACTTCAGTTTGTAGTGTTGTTGTAATATTTATAATGCCTCAAAATTAGCATTAGAGTTAGAGCCTTGAGATACAAATATCTCTCACGCATCCTCCACTGAAGTATTCATTTTATTTGTGTACTTTTTAACATATTGCCAGAGACGTCCACCCACAGCTCCCAGTCCACTGCCTTATTTTTAAATGTCCTATATTGCACAAAATTGACTCCTGTGAGCTTTAACGTTGTTACCTCAACATACCTGGAGTTCTGTTTTGTTTTCTTCACACGTGTTTGAGTAATCCAGCATTATTAGTCTGTCTTCATCTTCAAAGGTGAAAATGTTCTCAGGGTTCTCACGGTCATGGAAATCCTGGAAAAGTTGTGGAAATTTCAAATGTCATGGAATTTTGTAAATTCAATTAAACTTTTGGAAAAATCATGGAATTTTAGTATCTCTTTCACATAACCTCAGCGTTAAGTTTTCATTAGGCTATTGTGATTACTTCTGAACGCATGTGCCTTTTGTTTAAAAAAGTCGACAATAAATGCACTGACAGTATTTTGAATGTTAAAAAACTATAACACCAAACCATAAGGTGAGTGGAGGAGTTAGCAATTTGGGGGCCCCAGGTGAACTTGAGTATGGCGCCCTCACTATAATGCACTGTTTTTTGTTTTTTTTGTTTTGTTTTTTCTTTAATATGTTTTGTCTATTTTTTCCCATTGTTCTTGAGACACACACATCTTTATTTGAATTATGGTGGATTAGAAACTTGTCTTATTAGTTCGGTCGCCAACTAGATAACCAGAGTTGAAAGTAGTTTTATGTTTTTGCTAGTACAATTACTTTTTTGTTTACATCCATTACATATGATTATGATTATGTTAAATCAGGGTCAAGCTGACTAGTCCATTCTAACTTGAAAGGGGGGAATGCTTTGACAGTTAAAACAGATTTGAAAATCAGATAATATTTTGACAGTGTTTTCTTGTTAAAAAGTAAACTACTCTCATTTATTGTCATATTGAGAGAAATTCAAATTCCTCTGAGGCCTCGACCATCAGTGCCACTGAGGGCAATTGGTTGGGGCCCCTCCAGGTTCGGGGGCCCAAGGTGGCTGCCTACTCTTAACTAATGGTAGCACCGCCTCTGCATTAGGTGAGTGTAAAGGGTTAACATTTCATATTTAGCCCTAAAAGCATTCTCAATTCTACACATAGATGCCGCAAAGTCATGGAAAATTCAGAAAATTAGAAAAGTTTTGAAATTTTGTCAGTGAAAAAGAGTGGGAACCCCATGCTGTGTTCCACCTTGTGATGTCATGAAGCTGTATACTTTCAAGTCAAGTCAAGCTACTTTTCCCATTTGTTCAGTAGAGATTGGCAATTCTGAGACTGAAATTACCCATACGATTCTAGTAAAGCTCTACAGAGTTAAAAACACAGTGGAGCACTTCCTGTATTACCACGTGACATCACAAAATAGAAGTGAAATCAGCGTAAATATGCAGGTTTTGTGTGTTAAACATTTGCGAATGAAACAAAGTGTATCTTGTTGATGAGGAAACAACATTATAACACACTTTAGATCAGAAAATAGGGTAATATGAGCTCTTTAAATATTTATTCTTTTTTTTTTTTTTTTTATAAATATTTTTATTAAGGAATCACAATATACTCATACAAGATTTACAAATCACAATTATTTTTCCTTTTATATTTTTCTTATTTCCAAAGGGAAAACACCATCTTACTAATAAATACCAAATCTAAATATTATCAAAAATGAAGCAAAGGCAAACAATCAAAAAGATAATAATAATTATGATGGTGAAAAAATAAATAAATAAAAAAAATAATAATAATAAATAAATAAATAAATAAAATAAAAAGTTATAAAATAAAATATATTTTAAAAAAAAGAGTAAAAAGAGAGAGGAAGAGAGAGAGAGAAAAGAAGACAGTAGGGTGGGGGAGGATCAGCCTATTAGTCTAAAGGCAGAATTTTTAAAGATTTACAGTATTCCATAAACAAACCCCATGTCTGTTCAAAACTTTCTTCATTGCTCTTGGTTGCAATACTAATCTTTTCTAATTTAAGAAATCCTAAGACATCACGAAACCACTGAGATATTAAAGGAACTGCAGCAGATTTCCAGAGAAGCAAAATATTACGTCGGGCTATGAGTGAAGTAAAGGCGAGTATTTTGAAATGAGTACTGTCAGTTAGTAAGGTATTAACTGGGATACCAAATATAGCTAAAAATGGGTTAAGGTCAACTTTAACTTGTAAAGCGTTAGAAAGTATTTCAGCATATTGTCTCCAGTAATTAAGTAATTTTGGACACAAAAAGAACATGTGACTCAAGTTACATGGGCTGGCATGACATCTCTCACATTGGTCAGTAACCTGTGGGTAAATTTCTGATAAGCGAGATTTTGAATAATGAACTCTGTATAATACTTTAAATTGAATAAGCTGCAACCTAGCACTGGGTGCACTAGAACGGACAGTAGATATTGCCCTATCCCACTGTTGGTCTGAGAAAAATATTCCTAATTCCTGTTCCCAGGTTCGTCTAATCTTGACTGTTGAGTGAACATCCAAACCCATAAGTTCTTTATATATTATAGATATAATCGTAAATATTTATTCATTTTAGCACAGCTCTGCAAAAAGGAAGTAGTGACGCAAACCGAGCCCATTACCCCGGTTGCAGCTTCACGTATGTTACCTCAAAACCTCACGAGATAAGCCTCCTCCTCCTCCCCCTTCTGTAAATGCATATGAAATAGATTTCCTGTCAGACTCTGGTATATACTGGTGTCTGCCCCTCCACAAGGGGTCAGCACTGGTCAGGATGATTGAATATTTCCATACAAACACATGAGCGGCTTTGACCTATCCCGTGATGGTCTCCGCGAGCGTCCCACCTCCAGCAATGTCAGGTGGGACTAAATGAGGATGCAAGCATGAATATGGAGAGATTCAGTGTGTGGGTGGGACGGGCTGAAGGAGCACTGAATCAATTATTTGGTTTGGGTTTGGAAAAGATAATGGCGCGAGATAGTGCACAACAAGGAAAATCTGTCAAGGTGCAGTATGGTGGGAAAATAAATGCCACATAAATCAGAATAATAGTTTGAATTTATATTTCGATTTACAAGCTTGTCAAGCTTCTCACCGTAGCACAGCATTTATTATCATAGTTTTCCGTCACTCTCACAGCAGGGCCGGATCTATTTTTTTTCCATGGGGGCACCAGGTAGGGGGGACAAACTTAACGGTACATGGTGGTATGTATTAATTAAGCCCCCATCCACACTAGTACGTATTCGAGTCGTTTTCGTTGTGGATGCAGTGTTCGTCCACACTAATCCGATTGAAAACAGTTCCAAGGACGGAACGATGTGGTGCCGTCAGCTCCCACGAATTCATCTGAGTACGAATCTGATCCGGCACTGTGTGGACGCCTGAAAACGCTGATACGCTGATGTAGGTTTATGCACCGTGAAGTAATTCACCGCCAAAACACTAAGAGGCTAGAATATATGTCCATTCATATATATGGTTTATGCGTTTGACCTGCAGATGTACAATTTCTGAAAAGTTTAACATGAATCATCTCCAACGCGACAGAAGCACAGAACAGACTCACCATCAGCAGAACACCCCTCTGTCACAGAAAGAACACACATAATCCACTGAGTCGTGTCCTTTAGTCCGACAGAAGCTGAACCCCATCAGCGCACAATTACAAACTGTTTTATGAGCTCAGTTTATGCAAATTAGCCATGCAGTTTTAAATTTTGTTTCTGTAAAACGTAAACAAATATGCTCAAATATGTGTGGATAGGGAAACTTGTCTGGACAAAGACTGTTTATGATACGGTGACACAGTGATACGCGGATTCGTTTGAGTGTAAGCGTAGTCTAAGCTTCTGTGCACAAAAATGAAATATGACCCATGGATATTTGAAATCTAGGAGCAATGTTTTCTGAGGTAATTTAATATGTAAATGTGGTTGTCCTCTCCCAGGATTTTTTTTTTTTGGTAAATTACATCATATTTGCTATATTCTGGTAGCCAGGCTAGGGCCACCTAGTGCCTCCGCTTAATTTTATTTCTCTCCAGTGACTAGGTCAGGAATCAGAATACACTAGACTAAGAAGTTGTAGACCCTGCACTGGCCAATCAGTAAAGAGCTGTGAAGCAATGACGTCAAACTCAAGCACCTGTCTGGGTCCCTTTTGTTTTTCAGCACAACAGTAAACAAAGTGGTCGAGATGGATGATCGATTTAAAGTCAGAACAAAGAGAATGTTTGGTGAATTTTATCAAGGGGAAAGACGTTATTGCCCTTCTTCCTACGGGATTTGGCGCATTACATACATCACGACCAAATAGCAGCGTTTGGTTAAATAAAAAAGTACTCGCCTACCATCGAGCAAACTAATCCTAATGCTGCGAGGTCAGACGGTTTCCATGAAATGAAACTGGCTAAAAATCAAACTAATATTCTGGTGTATTTTAGATGTAATGCACCATTACATCTAAAATTATTATAATTACCATTATAAGTCATGGGCCTATACACTTTTCATGCTACACCTGTTTTACCAAGAACACTTCATTTAAATCTGGGACACAGACTGGTGTAACACTGAAAATTTCATCAGGTCTAATGCAACTGTTTTTATTGTCAGGTCCACAGCCGTTTTCATTTCTGTGCTCCACCCCTGTCCCAGCGCGCTCTGACAAGCAGCCTTTAAAACAACAAATTAACACAGTACTGTCATTCTTTGCAACCGCCCTTTCCAGTTGAAATATACGCAAAGATTTTAAAATGTGAATAAACACTGTGCCAAATTTTACTACTTTAAATCTAAACCTATTCATAGGTTTCAGCTTCCTGTTGTATGCAGTATTTTGAGGATTTTTTCCCATTTGGAAGATATAATATTTAGTTTTAAATCGAATAGTTCCTTCAAGCTGTAGTTTTAATGCACTTTCTGTAAACAAATTTTTGCCCCTCTCTGTGTAACTGCTGCTGTGAACCTCGTCATTTTGGTCTTAAAATATTCATATTAACCCGCTCTACATGATCCTGGTGTTTTTATGTTATGTATCTTGGTTTAGGATGTGTGTAAAATCCCTCAGTCGTCCGGGTAGAATCCATGGCAAAAGGAGAAATTCAGTTTTGTCATTTTGGTCTTCAAATGTTCATATTAACCCACTCTACATGATCCTGGTGTTTTTATGTTGCAGTTTTGTCCTAAAGCAACATGGCATAGGCTGAGCTAACTAACAGAAAGTGTAAACAAGTAGATGTGTTAGTTTCCGAGTAGTTTCAGTGTAGTTAGCTCTTCCCTTCAGGCAGATATAAGGAAGTGTCCACCAGTGTCTGATCAGAACTGAAGAAGCTGCGAAATGTATTTGACCAAATAAACTTTTGTCCAGTTGACAAATTAAATTTCTTCTTTTGCCATCTTTCTTTAGGGACAAAACTGCAACATAAAAACACTAGGATCATGTAGAGTGGGTTAATATGAACATTTGAAGACCAAAATGACAAACTGAATTTCTCCTTTTGCCATGGATTCTACCCAGAAGACTGAGGGATTTTACACACATCCTAAACCAAGATATAAACATTTATAACACACAATTCGGTGCCTGCTTTCCCCAAGATCGCTTCTGTTAGTGGTAGCAACATGTTGATTGATGGTCTCGTTGCTGAGCTAGGGCGTGCATCTTCAACAGTATCGCTCTTTGGTTTCACGCTCGGATTTCCAAATATGGTTCCTTTTTGCAGATTAGAGCTATAACTGCTGGCCTCGATGAGCTTCATTGCAACAAAACACGGCGACGTCACATTCCCTTAGTCCACTTTTATACTCTATAGTTTTAAATTAGAAAAACCCAAGCACGCTGTCAAACTGAACGCTATGGCAACTGTCCTTTTATCATTCCTACTACATTTTGGCTTAATTAGTATGAATGCACATGACCCATACCACCACAGCCGCGGTAAATGTCACCTTATTTGGCACACTGCCTGGTTTTTGCGTGTATTAATGTGGAGAATGAGACAGTTTCATGACATCCAGAGACAGACCACAGAGACCACTCACCTCCTCCATAGTGTGAGGCTCCAGGCTGAAGTCATTGTGCTGCATGGTGTCTGGCTCCTCTGGAAAAAGACACACAAAAGTTCATCAGGAGCAGGTTTAAAGCGGAAAACAAGCCAAACGTGACATTTCCTCACCGCAAAAATGTCACGTCAGCTCATTCCACTGTGTACCTGTGCAAAGCTCATTAAAAGTTTGAGCTAATTTGGGTTTTCCTACTTTTGCATGACATAAAACTCAAATGAGGATGTAACAACTTCCGAGCGCAGTAAAGGGAGGGTTTCATTATTAAAAATGGGTACATAAAAAGATGCTGAAATGTTGTTTTTCACCTAAATTAATTCTGATAAATGAATGTTTACTATCTTAAAATTTAAATTGCTGGCTTTGGATCCACTCATAAACTAAAGGTACAATATGTAACTTTCTGCAGGTGCCAAGTCACAGGTATTATTAATGGAAATGGTAAGTTAAAACCTCAAACATTGTCCATGGAGATAAATATGTTTTATGTGTTACTGTGGAAAGGAACAACATTTCTGTGGAGAAAAGCAGATGGGGCCTGTTCAGAATAAGAGCCTGTGTTTTCTGTGCCACAAACATTGCCAGAAAACATGCTTTAATTTTAATTTAATTTAAGAAATAAATGTGGCTCTAAATGAAAGAGGTTGTTATTATTATTATTTTTAATATAATAAGAGAATGTTTTTTTTTTTTTCTTTAATGTTACCATGTGTCCTTATACTTCTGTTCCAATATTTAAAAAAAATATATATATATTTAACGTATTTTTCAGACTATAATTTGCACTTTTTTCATGGTTTGGGTGGTCCTGCGACTTATATTCTAGTGCGACTTATATATTAAAGTTTTCACAATGACAGCCTCAAGAGGGCGCTCTAGGCTTGTGTGTCAGTATCTGCTACTCCTATTACTCTTGTACCACTGTTACTTATTTCTACTGCGCATGTCTCCTGCAGAAAGAACCATTGTTCTGTCTGTATCATGTCAGTCGATCACACCATTACTTTTGTACCACTTTAAATTTAAACAAACTTATAAAGACAATTGAGAAGACTGAACAGAAGTGCCCTATCATCCTGTAATCAAGTAGTGAAATCTGCAGCTGAAAACGGTAATTGAGCAGCAGAAAGAAAGTTTGGAGTGAGCGAGAAACTTATGACAACCGGGAAGGTGCACCATTCAACTTTCCTGGAAGTCAGTGGGTGGATCGACAAAGCCTGGACTTCAGTGACAACGGAAACCATCCTGTCGGGATTCAGAAAGGACAGAATAATTGTAACTAGAACTAATGACGACAGCTATGCAGAAGAGGAAGAGTCTCTCCGTTTACCTCCAGAGGTCGCGGAGTTGCCCAGAAGTGGATGATCAATGGATTAGGTGATTTGGAGTGAGATGGGAGAGTTTGGGAGAGTTTGGTAAACTTGTTCTGTTCTGTTGTTTATGTTATAGTTTATCTGAACACCTGTTCATATGTGACATTAACAGCCTGTTGTTCTCTATTCTATAGTTATTACTTGCTTCATATTCATATTGAAAGGCAAGTATATAACTTTCGATATGAAATAACAGTTCCTGGTCTCTAATTTTATAAAATAAATTTCCCCCAAAAAGTGTGACTTATATGTTTTTCTTCTTCATTAGGCATTTTTTGGGCTTGTGCGAAAATATGATGATCTAATTTTGCTCAATTTCTGATTTTCTAAGTATCTCTTTGAAATCCTAGTTAGAGTATCTGGGCATCTATTTTTGACACTACAAATTGCGAATCTTTGTTATAGTGTTAATGACAGACAATGTTCCCAATTAAATCATGATATTGTGAGTAAGTGGCCATAAAACAAATTGATTTCATTGTTAATCTGCAGCCATTGTGTGAGTCTGTTAATTAGAAGGAAGTACGGGCTGTTTTTTTGTTTTTGTTTATTCCCTTTCTATATTGGAGTGTGCAATGCTGAGAAAGTGCCTTGCAAAACAACACAACAACAACAACACACGCTCATGCAGAGTTATAGGCTATTTACGAACAAGCGAACCAGAAATACTACCTGGATTATCAGATTTGAGCTTTTTTTAGTTTCCCCTTCTAACCTTTTTCCGACCCAGCGCGCACAAAGCCATGGAACACTGCCCCGTACACAAACCTCATCTCTAAATATACACCTCCTTCTGGAACACGCAGCTCCTCTCAGAAACACCATGTTTATGTGTGTGGTCACAAGGGCCTATTCTAATGCATTAGCCTGCGATCGCTAAAGGTCAGTGAATTATCAGCACAGTTACACAAGCGTCCTCTATTTACCTGTCCTAATAACTCTTAACCTACACCTGCTCCTGCCTCCGTGTTTAAACTACGGGAGCTGGGCAACCATGGCAACCACAATTTATTTTACAGTACACTTATTAACATATCAATAATTAACTAGCTGCTAATTTGCATATTTGTAATAAGTTCATTTGGCGTTTATTGGTGTTTATTCAAGGTTTATTAAATTTTGTGTAACTTTTCTGGGGGCGGGTTGCTTGCGTTGCACACCTGCTTCTCGTGTCCATAGAGATGCTATTCTTAGTCTGGAATGTTCCACAGTATGGCATTGATTAAACTTATCTATATGGAGATAGGCAGGTGGCAGCACGAGGTCAGAGTACAGGTCATATCTGTGAAGAGGCGACTCCACTTATAGTTAGAATAAATGTTTTTTTTTAAAGACAATAACACCTGTGATAGAAGACAAGTTTAATGCTAAAAAGTTACACAATACTTACTCCATGTATCATTCGTTCATTCATTTCTCAATATAAAACAAAACATAAGAAAATGAAAAAAAAAACTGCTGTTTTCTTCATTATTTGTCTCCAAAACCAAAATGACAAAACAGGTAACGATTCATTTTTTCAGTTTTCGATTTTGTGTTTAAATGAAGAATGGAAAAAATGGATAATGACCGTTTCCAGTTTACGTGACTTAAACTGCGATGCCGAACTTTTGTGCCACATACAGACTGGACCAGGACTGAACCAGGTCCGGGACCAGACCGGAACCAGGCCGGGACCAGACCGGAACCAGATCGGAACCAGACCAGGACTGAGACCAGGACTGAGACTGAGACTGGACCAGACCAGGACTGAGACCGGGACCAGATCGAGACTGAGACTGGGACCAGACCAGAACTGACACTGAGACCAGGGGACTGAGACCGGGACCAGACCAGAACTGAGACTGAGGACCAGGGGACCAGACCAGGGGACTGAGACCGGGACGAGACCAGGACTGAGACCAGGACTGAGACTGGGACCAGACCAGAACTGAGACTGGGGACCAGACCGGGACTGAGACTGGGACCAGATCGGGACTGAGACCGGGACCAGACCAGAACTGAGACTGGGACCAGACCAGGACTGAGACCGGGACCAGATCGGGACTGAGACCGAGACCATACCAGGACTGAGACCAGGACTGAGACTGGGACCAGACCAGAACTGAGACTGGGACCAGACCAGGACCAGACCGGAACTGAGATCGGGACGAGACCGGGGACTGAGACTGGGACCTGGGACTGAAAACAGTTTAGTCCTGTTTTAGTCCTGGTTCAGTCCATATCTGGCGCAAAAGTCCAGCATCACAGTTTAAGTCACAGAAACAGTAAACGGCCTTTATCCGTTTTTCCCGTTCTTCATTTAAACACAAAATCAAAAACTGAAAAAACAAATCACTATCCATTTTTTTCATTTTGGTTTTGGAGACAAATAATGAAGAAAATAGCAGTTTTTTTTTGTTTACTTATTTTTGATTTTATATTGAAAAACAAATGAACGAATGACACATGGATTCATCTTTAACAGCTAATTCTGCTGCCATTTGGAAACAGCTTTGAACTCTTTTTGTACATGACTTATAATTCTAAAATGATTTTGGTAATAAGGATGTTGTAGTCCAAGAGAAAAGGTGCAACTTTTTTCTCCATGGAGATGTTATTGCTTTGTCTTTACACACTATGGCATTAAATCCTTTCTATCTTCACAGAAAGCAAACCAGATCAAGTTACAAGTCAAACCTGTGTCAGAATGCAAGTTTTTTCTACGTATTTTTGAGCTATAAAACCACCTGTAGTTGAATAAATGTAAAGTAGAGTTGTTTAATGTCATACTGTGAAACATTCCAATCTAGCAATGGCATATTAATAGAAACAGGCAGGTGACAATCCCTCAACGAAAATGTTACACAGTGTACCTTTAACAAGTATATCTTACTCTTCTGTATGAGGAAAAGTATTAGTAACGTATAATTAGGTTATGTAGAGTAAGAGCCGGATTAACCACTCAATAGTATGCAAATTATCAGCTACTTACATAAATTAACTACACAAACTTTCAAGTGACACTTAGCAGTGACATTGTGCTGGGTGTGTTCTACATGATGTTCTATGGTGGAATGTTCCTGCAGTTACAAATAAAAAACAAAACAAATAACAATAACAAACAAAGTAATAACAAATAAAGTGATGTTGATTGACAAGCAAGTCTAAAAACTGTCAAAACTAGACTATACAGACACTGACTGAAAAAAACACTTAAAACAGGGATTACTGTGACCTTTTAGAACTAATCTTAGATTTAACCGTGAATAGTCCGGGTAATCCTGACCAAACCTAGCTCAAGATCTACAGATGAGTCTATGGCAGGTTGGCATTGATGGATGGGTCAAATCAGGGCAGTAGGCAGGGTTTCCCAGAGGTTTAGGGGACCCGAATTGGACCCTCTTCCTTTTAATTTATATTAGAGGGGGGCGTATGTGAGGCTTCTTGCCCCGGGACGCCAAATTTCTGTCAACGGACCTGGGTCAAACACATACGACAAATAGAATGGAAATAAAATGGCACATTAAAGAAAAATAAGGAAATCCCTGTACAAATTTACCACCGTGATCCCAATTAAAAGCGTAGTCTACCGTATTTTTCGGACTATAAGGCGCACCGGATTATAAGGCGCAATATCAATAATGTTGAACTTTCTCGTCTATTTTCTTACATAAAGCGCACCGGATTATAGGGCACATTAAGTGAAACAAACTGACGACACTTGAGACTTGTACTTTAGCCCAGGTGTCCACGATCCATTGGCAGATCGTGGTGTAATTCACCCGGCATTGCCTCCCTGTCTTGGTGAATGTGTATTATGAATGTGAATGTAGGTGCATCATTTAAGTTAGTTTTTTCTTTCCTACGAGGAGGACTCAAATATGCATTGAATAATTATGTGTTTAATACAGCTTTGTGCACATTTGTTTATGTTTTACAGAAACAAAACTTAAAACCACATGGCTAATTAATATATTTAATATTTGTTGTGATTTTAGCCAGGCATGATGGATGAAGTTAACTAATTGTTTATGGTACAAAACATTCTGCACTGGAGCACTGTAACACTTTATTTTGTAATTGTGTTTTTATAGGTGTTATTGGATATAATGTGGATGAATGAAATGTGAAATGCGGGATCTGCCTCTCAAATCTGCAAAAAAAATGTACCTACGGGTACAAATAAAGCAGTTGAACCTAACCTTACTTAAACTATACACGCTGAAAAAACAGCTCGCTCCAGGTACGCTGATGTGGTCAGCTTCTCTCAGACTAAAGGACACGACTCTGCGAAGCTCCTGCTTACAGTAGGCGAAATGATCCGACAATCAATAAAGTGGTGCGGCTTCGTAGCTTACCAAAGTCATACTTAAACATTTTGACAGATTTTTGAGCTCCGTGTACCACATAAAATCGGTTCGAGGTCAGTAAGGACAACCAGAATTAATACATAAGGCGCACTGGATTATAAGATGCACTACTGATTTTTAAAGGATTTTAAGTGTGCCTTATAGTCCGAATAATACGGTATGTTTCAGTAAGCGGGATGTGGTTTGCTGTGTGTTTTCTCTTTACAATACAACTCAGAACTGGAGGTCATTTTGCAGCGTGCAGTAAAATCATACAGAATTCAGAGGAGCGACTTGATCAAATCGGACAGCTCTGTGAAGGACAGTTTACCGGCCCTGATGTCGTATGCAGATTCTCCCATACGCTACATACATAAACAACATTATTTATGCATAGTGTTTACATGTCGCTTCCCATTTCGTCCTAGCGCTCCTTCGTTCAGACAGTGCAGCTTTTCCTCAAAAAATGAACTGTTGACGCACTGTGTAACATTTCTGGTGGAGGCTTGTTTCCATGGAGATGACTTTGCTTTGCCTGGAAATTTCTACAGAACATTTCCATTAATTCATTTCCAAAGACGCAACCAACTGATGCAACAAGGTCAAGTTACACGTCAGATCTGTGGAGAGGCAGATATTTCTGAGCTATAAAAAGACCTGTAATTCACTTGATTAAGTTATCTAAGTGCTAATGGAATACTGTGGAACATTCCAGGTAGTAACATCTCCATGGAGACAATTAGGTAACCTGACGCTTTACCTAGAAATTTCTGTTATCTTTTACTATTTAATTATGTTATGTTGAACCAAAGTACATAAGAAGATTATCTAACTAAATAAATACTTTCATTTAGAAGTGTTTGTGGTTTACGATTAATATAATAATATAATAATATAATAATATCCCTGTAATTACTGGACCTACATCAGCTGACACACCCAAACTCCTACGTCTTCTCTGCAAGCATAATTATACAGAATGCTTAAGGATTTTTTTTTATTTTTTTTTTTATAATGGCCTAAGCGGTGCCATAATTCAAACTAAAATAACAAACGCTGTAAATTGAAAAGACTTTAAACCATGAGATTAATGTGATGATTCTATAACAATGCGTTTGTGGATTATAAATGAATCTCAATCTCTGTGTATCATTTGTTTTTGAAAATAAAAACAAAAATAATAAAATGAAAAAACAACTATTATTTATTTTCTTCATTATTTGTATCCAAAATCAAAATGAAATAAACAGATAATGATTCGTTTTTCCAGTTTTTGATTTTGTGTTTAACAAATAATGGGAAAAACATAACTGTGATGCCGAACTGAACCAGGATTGAACCAGGACTAAAACAGGATTAGAACAGGACTAAAGTAAGAGTGAACCAGGACTGAAATAAGACTGAACCAGGACTAAACCAGGTCTAAACCAGGTCTAATCTTGGACTAATCTTGGACTGACCCGGAGGTGCACCTGCTAGACTGTCGAATGATCAGGACTGGGACTAGGACCAGACCGGGACCAGATCATGACTGAGACCACGACCAGGACCAGACCAGGACAGAGACCAGGACTGAGACCAGGACTAAAACAGGACTACACCAGGTCTAATCCAGGTCTGCTAGATAGGTTTGATTTAGTCCTTGTCTGTTCCCGGTCTCAGTCCTGGTTTCAGTCCCAGTATGGTCCTGATCTCAGTCCAGGTGTCAGTCCTGTTCAGTCCTGGTCTACCACTACATGACATCACAAGGTGGAACAGAGCATTTTGAGCTTTGGAGATGTAGCCCAGTGTTTCCCAAACTTTTTTTTCTGGGGACCCATATTTTAAAAGTCACAATTCTTCACGACCCAAGTCAATAGACATGATTCGTAAATCACTAAATAAATTTGTGAACATTACTGAACATTAATGAGGATATTTTATTGTTGAATGAGTGACCGTGTCTCTCTGAACAATTAGTATTACCACATTTTTCGAACTATAAGGCACAATATCAGTAATGTTGAATTCTCTCGTCTATTTTCCTACGTAAAGTGCACTGGATTATACGGCGCATTAAACGAAACAAACGGACGACACTTGAGACTTGAGACTTTTTTATTTCCTATGAGGAGGACTCAAATATAGATTGAGTAATAATATGTTTAATGAAGCTTTGTGCACATTTGTTTTCCTTTTACAGAAACAAAACTTAAAACCGCATGGCTCATTTGCATAAACTATAAGCGATTAAAAAAAAAAAAAGCTCTTTCCTTGTGTGCTGATGCCGTCAACTTCTGTCGGACTAAAGAACATGACTCAGTGGATTATATGTGTGACAATCAGTTCAAAGTCAGTAAGCACAACCAGAATTAATACATATGGCACACGGGATTATAAGGCGTATTGTCAATTATTCAGAAAATGAAGGGATTTTAAGTGTGCCTTATAGTCGGAAAAATACGGGACTCACGTTTTAAACAAGGAAAAACAGTAATCAGTGTTTCCCACAGAAAACTGCTTAGGCAAAATTGAGAAGCAGAGATGTATGTATATGTATATTGCAGACCTACATGCAGATCGTGACAAGGCGAACCCCCCAAAAAATCTCTTGTGACCCACCTGAGGGACCCAGTCTTTGGGAAACAATGATTTGATGGAGACAAACTAATAACGCAGGGTTACTCAAGCATGTGTGACTGAAACAAAACACAACTCCAGGTCTGTTTTTGAGGAGGTAACAACATTATAACATGGTTTAAGATGGTTTAATTTCGGACCTTTAAACTCTTAATGTTATTTTTCATTCACACGTTAGAGCACAGAATGGTATAAGCGTTGTAGTTGCATGTTCTTTTGACTTCCCTATCTCCATATTTGTAACATTCGTCATTATTCACAACAACAACAACAACAACAATAAATGCACTACAAGCCTGAGCCAAAATTCTGTCAGAAAAACGTGGTTTGAAGCAAAGGTCAGACTTTGAAGAAAGAAATTTGACTTATTTTTGATTTAAAGAAGACAGATTTTTTTTTATATAGTACCATTTATGTTCACAGAATATATACACTTTTAAATTTCTTTTAGTAAGACAAAATTATCTTCAATCAAAAACTCAAAATCGATCAGTACGAGAAGCAACAAGCGTGATATCGCCCAGCCCTTACTCTAACCACCAAAACAGCCTGCAGGATTAGATTTCACGGCAAAGCTGACACGTGTAGTAGGTCTTGTATCTTTACGCAATGGTGAAGAAAACGGCAAGTAAAGCATCTGTTTTTACTTCATTATAAAGCGACAGTAATCTTGTATCCTTATGCTTGTAGTAAAGGCAGCAAGCAAAAGAAATTGTATTGTATTTTCTATCTTGTTTAATAACTATATTTTCACATAAATCCATTAAAAGGCAACAAACATGAGCATAACATTAACTACATAAACGATTTCAATTGCCCGTATAAGATAGCATGTGTTTCAACCTCACTATAATCCCACAGTATAGTAGAGAGCCGTACCTTGTTGCGTCTCCATTGATAACTTCCTATAGTTCTCCCCAGAGCAGGTCACATGACTGGCGCGTCACATGACCCGTAACAATAAATAATAGGACTACTTCATCAGGTTGGGCGACTGAACCTGTAGGAACCTGCTGGTGTAACACAAAGTCGTCATAATCCTCCCTGTCAATCATGTGCAGTGCCAGTTTGCCTGTGGCGGTGCGGTGTTGGCATGTGAACCTTGTAAACTTCTGTCCTGTAATTAGATTGGAAAATTTAAAACAATAGCATGTAATATCTGAAAGCGGCTTGTCACTGCATGAATCCAAGGAAACGCAAAGTTAAAAAACGTACTTCGGGACATTCTCCGTGGAGGTAGATATATTTATATCATTTATATAAGACACTGTGCAAGATTATTAACCATAACCAATAGACCAGGGGTGTCCAAACATTTTTTTTTTATCAAGGGCCACATATCTAAACACAGACGAAGCAGAGGCTGATCGAGGGCTGCAGACTGGTGCTCAGTACAGTGAATAATTGAAATATGTGCATGTTTAACACATTAGAATGAGCCGTCTTTATTCATGCTAAGAACCTTAAAACTACACACTCAATATTAAATATCGGCTTTATCCAGGTAGATTTTGAATGAATGAATGAATGTTTATTCGGACAGTAATACATTGAACATAAATAAAAAACATAAAAACATAGATATAACACAAAAAGTAAATATTTCTATTCTATAATAACTAAAAGTACAAATATAAGCAATAATTGCACTTGCATTTTCAAAAAACTTGCAATAAAAAGTAAATTTTTCAATGATGCAAAGTAATTTGGGCCAATTCTCCTGAAAGCCTGAGGGCCAAGAAAAGTTTGTCTGAGGGCCGCATTTAGCCCACGAGCCATAGTTTGGACACGCCTGCAATAGACGGTTCGCAAAAAACCCCAGAAGTGTTGTCAACAATTCTCGAGATCGAAGATTTAAAGCCGTAACAAAGACAATGTTTTGGTGAATTTCATCAAGGGAAAAGACGTTATTGCCCTTCTTCCTACGGGATTTGGGAAAAGCTTAAAATATCAGTTAGCCCTGTTAGTGGCACATTACATACGTCACGACCAAATAGCAGCGATTGGTGAAAATTATAAAAAGTACCAGCATAGCATCGAGCGAATGAAATCTAAGACTGCGAGGTCAGACGGTTTCTACAAAGTGAAACGAAGTAAAACCTGCTCAAGAATCAGGCTACAAGATTACTGTTACATGCCACAGGTGTCTAGGGGGTGGTACAGTACAAAAAGGTGTACAAAAATCAGATAAGGATAACACAAACATAAACAACTAAGGTAGCTGTAGTGGTGGACCCACTGGTCACTCTTCTTGTGGCAGCTCCAGGCTTTTATATCCCCTGCTGATCAAGCCGGCGAGGTGAGGCTGATCAGAGGGGCGGATCTGAGGTGGGTGGAGGCAAGGCCAAACAAAATTAGGACATGGTCCTTCACAATTATAGCCAAATGAACAACATTTCCATGGAAACAGGCAGGAGGAGGCACTTCTCCAGGTCAAATAAAAGTCAGGTTTGTGGACATGCATTCGTTCTAGTCTATTACATACTAAACTACATAATTACATACTAAATAAAGAGTTACATACTATGAGTTTAAATATGTCAGTTTAGTTTTTTCTCTGATACTTCATAACTAACTATCAGGGATGTCCAAACTATGGCCTAGGGGACAAGATAAACTTATCTGAGAAGTTTTTCTTGGCGCTTAGGCTTCCAGATGAATTGACCATTACATTTTACTGCGAGAGTTTGAAAATCTTCCTTCATAATATCAAATATTGAGTGTGTCCTATTGAGGATCTGAGCTAAGTCTCGTCTAGTAGCGGCTTAGTGGTCCACATATTTGACATATTTGAATTATTCACTGTACAGACCATCTGGACTGATGGTCGAGGGCCGATTGAGAGCCATAGACTCGGCCCTTGATCGACCCTCTGCTTTGTCTGTGTTTGGTTGTTCTCAATAAAAGGAGACATCGTGCATTTCACTGTTACACTACTTTACACAGTGACCATTATAAACCACTCCAGTGATAAAACGATTTAAAAATAGAAAAGGCTTAATTGACTTACTATTTTAAACCTTTCCTGTTTAAAAATGTATTAAAACTGCTGCTGTTGTGCCCACCTCTTCATAGTTTCTTTGTAACGGCAGATTTTTTATGAATATATTTTTACTACATTTTGTATTTGACATGTTTGAACCTTCTGTTTGCATGACCATGAGGTATGGGGCTATGGGGTATGTGCAAACTGAACATTTCTGAGCACTCAAGCCTCAAATACAGAACAATAGGATTACCAAAACATTGTATTTCTTATTTTATTTATGTGTAAAGGGACAGCACATATTAATAAAGATTAATAATGTACATATGTAACGATTATAGCCAACGTAGCTAATTTCAATCTTCAGTCCCTCGAAAGGTTGATGTAAAACAGGGGTGTCCAAACTTTTTTCGTCAAGGGCCACATTTCTAAACACAGATGAAGCAGAGGGCCGATCGAGGACCGTAGACTGGTGCTCAGTACAGGGAATAATTGAAATATGTGCCTGTTTATCATGTTAGAATGAGCCATCAGTCTTTATTCATGCTAAAATCCTTAAACTACACACGAAATATTAAATATTTGCTTTATCAAGGTAGATTTTCAAAAAACTTGCAGCAAAAAATTACTTTTTAATTGATGCAAGGTCATTTGGGCCAATTTACCTGGAAGCCTGAGGGCCAAGAAAAATGTGTACGAGGGCCGCATTTGGCCCCCGGGCCATAGTTTGGACATGCCTGATGTAAAATCATCTACAGGACAAAGGAAAGTACAGCAACAATCACACAAAAGTACACAGCACCAGCACACTCACTGTACATACAATTAGTTTCAAACTGTTTAATTGAAGTTCAAAGACAAGAGTTTAAGAGTTAAACTAAGAGTTAAACCAACAACCCCTCAATATAAAAGAAAATGTAAATTGGTTAAACATGGTTACATATTTGACCATTGAACAACCACTGTTTTAAGGCTTTAGAAAATGCTGCCAATGTTGAAAGTTCTCCATTCCATGTTTGAGCTGCTTGTCCAAAAGTACTTTTCCTGAGCGGCACAGAGCAGTCGCCTCTAGAGCTGCTGTTGTTGTGCGATTTGAATTTCTTTTCACAAATTCCTTTAGAGGAGGTGGACCAAGATTATTACAAACTTTGTAAACCAAAATTAAATCTGCATATTTGATTGTGTTGTCCCAATTTAGGAATTTGTATTTGTCAAGTATTCTGCAATAGGGATAATTTGTGGACTTTTTGTCTAATACCTTCAGTGATTTTTTTGTAGATAGTTTCAGCTAATTTAAGAGTAGTTTTGCTTATCAGAGTCCAACTAGTAATACAACACTTGCAATGTGAATGAATCAATCAAAATACAACGTAAACTAACTAAAAAATAAAGTAGCAGCATGAAATTAACCAGTAACTAACCCAACCAATCATGTCTCTTTCTATTCATATACATGCACTCTCTCTCCTCCATCCCGTCCATTCAGTGATGTGCAGTGACCCTCCTCCACCGTTTCCTCCTGATGCATCTTTTATTCATACATTCGCCAAATACAACAGCCGCTGAACAGCCTTGAAAATGTGAAGTCTAAAGGGATTTTGAATAATACATGGCTTACGACACAGACACCAAACATATTAAACGGCCGACGTGACACACACAATGAAGGACTTTATTGTAGTTTATATATTGTTTTATTCTATTGAAATACGATTTTATTTGATCATAATCTCAAAAGTTTTGGGCCATTAGGATTTAAAGGGCTCCTACGCTGTTTTCTGATGTATGTTATAATGTTGTTTCCTCATCACAAACACAAACAGACCTGGAGTTGTGTCGTCATTTAGATCATTTCAGACCTGGAATTCATCACAAGGTGGAACAGAGCATTTTGAGCTTTGGAGATGTAAACCAGTGTTTCCCAAACTTTTTTTCTGGGGACCCATATTTTAAAAGTCACAATTCTTCGCGACCCAAGTCAATAGACACGATTCGTATATCATTAAATAAATTTGTGAACATTATTGAACATTAATGAGGATATTTTATTGTTGACTGAGTGATCGTGTCTCTGAACAATTAGCATTACCGTATTTTTTGGATTATAAGGCGCAATATCAGTAATGTTGAATTCTCTTGTCTATTTTCATACATAAAGCGCACCGGATTATAAGGCACATTAAGCGAAACAAATGGACGACACTTGAGACTTGAGATTTTTTTATTTCCCATGAGGGGGACTCAAATATACACTGAATAATAATGTGTTTAATGCAGCTTTGTGTTTTTGGCATTGGGATTTAAAGGGCTCATACGCTATTTTCTGATCTATGTTATAATGTTGCTTCCTCATCACAAACGAAAACAAACCTGGAGTTGTGTCATCGTTTGGATAATTTCAGACCTGGAATTGCCAGAATAAGAAAAAAAAAAGACAGCTGTTCATTTGAAAACTACTGCTTCGTGACATCACAAGGTGGAACTGAGCATTTTGAGGTTTGGAGATGCAGACAAACATTTGAATGAAACAAAACACAATTGCAGGTATGTTTTTGATGAGGAAACAACATTTTAACATGGCTAAAAAAAATCACAGGAGTAAACAAATACTGGACCTTTAAACGTTGAATTTTTCCACATTGCAAGACAAAAAGAGTTTCTACTGAATTACGTGTGTGTGTGTGTGTATTTTTAGTGCACTGTGTAACATGTGGGGCAAGAAAACCACCACCTGCTTATCTCCAAGGACGTATTACTGCCTAAAAAGTCCCACATACGGCATCAAACGTACCCATCTCCATGGCAACAAACAGGTTGCGTCACAGCTTGGATCCGTGAAGAGCCAATATATTCTTAAGCAACAAAACACCCGTAATGTAAAAGTAATGCCGTGTGTTTGACTGGGATCCACAATACACACTTCTCCAATAAAGAAACAAAGATGTGAGTCAAAAAAAAAATACTGCTTATGAGGAAAAAAGAAACGGAAAAAAAATCACGAGGGATTGAAAATAAATGCAACCGTAAAGATGAACACACAAAATGGACTCTTGTGAGCTTTAAGTCATGTTAGAATGTTGTTAAATCATTAAAAACATACACGGATATCTTGGAAAATTAATCTGTCTACATCTCCAAAACTCAAAATGCTCTGTTCCACCTTGTGATGTCATGAAGTGGTAGTTTTCAAGTTAAAGGTGCATTATGTAACTTTTCTACCAAATGTTTTTTTCTGGAATGTTTCACAGTTTGGTATTAAACTTTTCTATCTTCATGGAGACCATATCAGAAGTTAAAACTCAGATCTGTGGAGAGGCGACCCCGCTCACAATCAAATGCCTGTTTTTTTTTATGTATTTTTGAGCTATTAAACCACCTGTAATTGAATAAATGTAAGGTAGAGGTGTCTAATGTCATACTGTGGAACATTCCAGGCAGAGCAATGATGTATGCATAGAACTAAGTAGGTGTTACATACAACCAAAAAGTTACGTAGTGCACCTTTAACAGCAAATTTTTATCTTTTGTTTTGTTTTGCAGAGATTGGAAATTCCAGAGCTGAAATCATTCAAATAATTATACTGAAAGTGTATGGAGTTTAAAAACACCGTGGAGCACTTCCTATATTACCACAAGACATCACAAGGAAACCTCGGGATCGCAGATAGAAGCGACCAAAATGAGTTTCCTCCGCAGGGTGGCTGGGCGCTCCCTTAGAGACTGAGGAGCTCAGTCACACGGGAGGAGCTGGGAGTAGAGCCGCTGCTCCTCCACGTCGAGAGGAGCCAGCTGAGGTGGCTCGGGCATCTGTTCCGGATGCCTCCTGGGCACCTCCGCCTTCCAGGCATGTCCCACCGGAAGGAGGCCTCAGGACAGCTGGGACACGCTGGAGGGACTATGTCTCTGGGCTGGCCTGGGAACGCTTTGGGGTCCCTCTGGAGGAGCTGGAGGACGTGTCTGGAGTGAAGAAACACCGCGAAAAAACAAAATCTAGCCAAGATGACTTCAATTAAGAAAGTTTTATCATGATTTGAGTAAATTTCACTTGACAAATTAAATCTGCCAGTAGAACAAGACTTTTTGTAATTAAAATATGAAAATACATCTGACTACATTTAAAATAAGAAAAACAGCAACTCTTTGCACCTAGAATAAGAAACAAAATCTAATGTTGCTCATTTGACTTGTCAAGTTGAATCTACTCAAATAACGTAAAATGTTCTTAATTTAAGTCATTTTAATTTAACTAGATATTGTTTTTTTTTGCAGTGAAGTGTGAGATACCCTGCTCAGACTGCTGCCTTGGCGACCAGGCCCCAAATATGGGGACGAAAATGGATGGATGGATCACAAAGAACATGGATCAGAGTGTTTTCTGTTTGAGAGAAGAACTCTGCAGGGTTTGTGTGTTAAAGGGCCCATCTCATGCAAAATCAACTTTTTAGAGCTTTCTACCTTTTAAGAGTGATGTGTGGGCCTTGTATGTGTCGCTGAAGTGGTTTTTAGATTGATTTGGCTTTTTTTTAAAACAAATTGCAGCGTATTTCTGCCACCCTCCCACATGACAACGAACTAAAACCTGCTACAATAATGATGCGACCAGCTACACCTATGACACGTTTGACGTAGCAGAAAGTGCGTGGCACCCGCACCCCTCCCCCACTGCACCGCCTCCACCCCACACACCCCCCCATCCACATCGACTGACAATTCCCACATGAACACCTAAACAAAATCAACAGCATAAGCTCATTGTTCTACACTGCAGTGAACATGATACAATAAGTTTATCTACTAGCGTTTATTAATACTTTGCCAATCAGTAATGTTCAGCTGATGCCAACCCTGTGCTTGAGCTTCGTGCACCTCATTGCCATGATGAATAAAAGTTTATTCCTACCACCATCAGGGTGCACGTCTGTCTCCCCCTCCCTCCCTGAGGACGGAGGAAGGGCGGCTCACTCAGAGCCTACGTCACGTTTGGAGGGCGGAGCCTGTGCTTTCTCAGGACTTTCATAGTTCCTGGTCTGTGACGCCTCCAAGAAATCAGTAAGATTTTATAACTATTGTGTAATGGATGTTCCAAAACCCAAATTGTGCTTGTATATGTGCAGAAGATTTAATGTGAAAAGAGTTATTTTGCATGAAACGGGCCCTTTAAAGATGAATGAAACAAAACACAACTCCAGGTCTGTTTGTGACGAGGAAACAACATTATAACATAAACTCTTGAACAGGCTCTGAATCGCCCACCTGAAAAGTTACGCAGTGCAACTTTAACTTTGATCTTTAAAGTTGAGGTCATACCCCACACCGCGCTGTCACTGTTTCCACATTGACAAATAAGAGCACTTTTTTTTGTTGTTGTTGTTATTCCCAGCATGTCTGTTCTCTAAATGGAGCTGTCGGTGTTTGTCATGTATATCACAGAAATGCACTCACAATGCCCCAAAAGCTAATTAACTCCACGTGATAAAGTCGAGCCCCCCCCAAGCACTGACATTTGAAACCTGCCACCCGTGAACACGACGGCTCCACCCCGTCACAACACGACACTTATGAAAACGCTCATGAGCCAAAAACGCACGAAAGCTGTCGATAAAAGAAAGAAAAAAGAAAAAAAAAGTCGATAACAAAAAGTCTATCAAAGGAGGAAAGGGTGTAATGAACTTGGCTGTATCCTTCAGGTGTCAGGGATGGAGAGATAGAGGGAGGGAGGGAGAGAGGGAGGGAGAGAAAGACAGAGAGGGAGAGAGAGATTGAGGGAGGGAGGGAGAGAGAGAGATGAAGGGAAGGAGAGAGGGAGAAAGATGGGGAGGGAGAAAAGGAGACTGAGAGGAAGAGAGGGAGGGAAAGAGGAAGAGAGATAGGGAGAAAGAGAGAGAGATGGAGGGTGGGGGAGACTGAGAGGGAGGGAGAGAGGGAGGAAGAAATGGAGGGAGATAGGGATAAAAACAAAGAGCGAGGCGGGGTAGATAGAGCAAGAGAGAGAGGGAGGGAAAGAGAGAGATAGGAGGAGGGTGAGAGAGAGATGGATTGAGGAAGAGAAAGAGAGAGAAAGATGGGGAGGGAGAAAAGGAGACTGAGAGGAAGAGAGGGGGGGAGAGAGGAAGAGAGAAAGAAAGAGAAAAGGAGGGAGAAAGAGAGAGTGAGATGGAGGGTGAGTGGGAGAGAATGAGAGATAAAACGAGAGAGAGAGGAAGCGAGAGAGATAGGGAGAAAAGCAAAAAGAGAGAGGGAGAGAGAGGGAAATAGGGAAAGCGAGAGAGAAGGGAAGGGAGAGAGACAGAGGGAGGGAGGAAGAGAAAGAAAGAGGGAGAGGGACAAAGAGAGGGAGAGAGGGGGGAAGGGAGGAAAAGAGAGAGAGAGAGGCCCGGAGAGAAAGACAGAGAGCAAGAGAGGGAGGGAGAGAGTCAGGGACATCGCGAGAGTGAGAGAGAGGGAGGGAAAGAGAGAGAGAGAGAGAGATGGAGTGAGGAAGAGAGAGAGGGAGAGAGATGGGGGAGGGAGAGAAAGAGGAAGAGAGAGAAGGAGGGAGTGAGAGAGGGAGGGAAAGACTGAGAGGGAGGGAGAGCGTGAGGGAGAGCGAGGGATGAAGATAGGAAGAAAGAGAGAGAGAGAGAGAAGATGAAAAGCTGATGAGGACAGAATGTAAACAACTCACTTTGGGATCACCTTGTAGTACAGAAGAGGATTTCAGACGCAAATTTCAATTAAAACGTCAGAAGAAAAAACATTTTAAAGTTTGTTTTATCTGTCTAGATCAACAAATAAGACAAAAAATGTAAATGCATGTGTGGTTGTTGGAATTTTAGACAAAAAAGTTGAAAAAGTTGAGTGGCAGTGATCTTGCTGAAAACAAGTCTTTTTGTTTTGCGATTTTTGGACCAAGCAAAAATAATGCTAAACTACCAGGCAAAGCAATGAGACAGAAAACTTAGAGACTGTTTGGATTTCAACAGAATCAACAACCAAAACCGCCCGAGTCAGGATGGAGGCTCGAGATCTTTCCGGATTCTAACTGAAAGTAAAAGCTGGCAGTGTTGGGAAGGTGACTTTTAAAATGTATTCCCCTACAGATTACAGATTACATACAACAAAATGTAGTTTGTAACGGAATCCATTAAATTACTTAAGGTGAGTAACGTAATCTGAATACTTTGGATTACTTGATTTGCTGTAGAGAAGCAAAGACGAGGAAACTTAACGGTATTAAAAATATTATTGATAGAAGAGGAGGAGACATGTCCGCACAGCATGGTTTAGTCCTGGTTTAGTCCTGTTAAATCCTGTTTTAGTCCTGGTTTAGATCTAGTTTAGACCTGGTTTAGTCCTGGTTTAGACCTGGTTTAGATCTAGTATAGACCTGGTTTTAGTCCTGGTTTAGACCTGGTTTAGTCTCTAGTTTAGACCTGGTTTTAGTCCTGGTTTTAGTCCTGGTTTAGACCTGGTTTAGTCCTGGTTTAGACCTGGTTTAGACCTGGTTTAGATCTAGTTTAGACCTGGTTTTAGTCCTGGTTTAGTCCTGGTTTAGACCTGGTTTAGATCTAGTTTAGACCTGGTTTAGTCCTGGTTTTAGACCTGGTTTAGATCTAGTATAGACCTGGTTTAGCCTAGTTTAGACCTGGTTTTAGTCCTGGTTTAGTCCTGGTTTAGACCTGGTTTAGATCTAGTATAGACCTGGTTTTAGTCCTGGTTTAGTCCTGGTTTAGACCTGGTTTAGATCTAGTATAGACCTGGTTTTAGTCCTGGTTTAGTCCTGGTTTAGACCTGGTTTAGATCTAGTATAGACCTGGTTTAGCTCTAGTTTAGACCTGGTTTTAGTCCTGGTTTTAGTCCTGGTTTAGACCTGGTTTAGATCTGGTTTAGATCTAGTTTAGACCTGGTTTTAGTCCTGGTTTTAGTCCTGGTTTAGTCCTGGTTTAGACCTGGTTTAGATCTAGTTTAGACCTGGTTTAGTCCTGGTTTTAGTCCTGGTTTTAGTCCTGGTTTAGACCTGGTTTAGATCTAGTTTAGACCTGGTTTAGTCCTGGTTTAGACCTGGTTTAGATCTAGTATAGACCTGGTTTAGCTCTAGTTTAGACCTGGTTTTAGTCCTGGTTTAGTCCTGGTTTAGACCTGGTTTAGATCTAGTACAGACCTGGTTTTAGTCCTGGTTTAGTCCTGGTTTAGACCTGGTTTAGTCCTGGTTTAATCCTGGTTTAGATCTAGTATAGACCTGGTTTAGCTCTAGTTTAGACCTGATTTTAGTCCTGATTTAGTCCTGGTTTAGACTTAGTTTAGTTTCCAGCAATGAGTGGAATTACTGAATTAAATAAATAAATAAAAAATAAATAAATAAATAAAATAAAGTAAAAATAACGTGAAAACAGGAAAATACCGCCGTGTAATCCATTTATTTCAACAAAGTAACTGTAATCCAATTACCACTCACTGAAACAGTAACTGAAACTGAATACAGTTACTCATAATTTGTACTCTGATTACATAACTCCGGTACATGTAATCTGTTACTCCCCAACACTGAAAGCTGGACAGGCAAGAATCTTTTTTTTATGAAACTGTGAGTGTTTTTCGAGACCCCTTGACTAACATTCTTACACTCTGCAAAGTCCACGTGAATTCTAGGCTCATCCAGTTTTAAGCCTTCAAACACCACTGTACACGTTACGCTTTATAACCTGTGTATGAGTGTGTATGAATAAAATATGCTCCTTCCAGTTTCTCGGAGGTTTGAGTGCACGATGCCCTCCGCTGGTCAAAGTGAAGAGGTGAAGCTTGTTGAAATGACGATCCTTAATTAAACCACGAAAATTCCCACCGAGTCTTTTTCCAGACCAAGTTACAGGTCAGGTCTATGAAGAGGAGAAATTATGAATGGAAAAAAAAAAAACAATTCCTATATAACGCAACACTGACTCTTGTGCGCTTTAAGTCATGTTATAATGTTGTTACCTCCTCAAAAACATACTCAGAGTTGTGTTTTGTTTCATTCATACATGTTTGAGTAGAGCTTTATTATTAGTCTGACTTCATCTCCAAATCAAAATGCTCTGTTCTCTTGTAGTTTTCAAGTTAACAGCTCCTTTTACCCTTGGTTCAGAAGCAACTGGCAATTCAAGGGCTAAAGTTGACCAAATGATTCCAGTGAAGGTGTGTGGAGTTTAAAAACACACTGGAGCACTTCCTGTAATACCACGTGACATCACAAGGTGGAACAGAGTGTTTTTGAGTTTAGATAGAACATACATAAATAAGAAAATAGTATAATATGGGACCTTTATTCTCACAAAATGTAAGAACTGGTGATGTGTGTTTGTTTAAGTGTCTCAGTGTCTCATTTTGTCTCATTTTGTCTCAGTGTTTCCCAAAGTTTTTTTTCTTCGGACCCATATTTTAAAAGCCACAAACCTTTGCAACCCAAGTCAATAAACATTATTTGTAAATCACAAAATAAAGGTGGATTTTACCATTATCGAACATTAATGCGGATATTTTAATGTTGACTGAGTGATCGTGTCTCTGAACAATTAGTATTACTCAAGTTTTACACAAAAAAAAACCATCAGTGAACCAACAATAAAAGGATCCATAAATCGTCTATTTGGGCATTAAATGAAGCCCATTTCTTTTTCTTTTCAACATTCAATTGAAGCAGCAACATTGGAACAAAATAGTCAATAAAAAAATTACGTAAACATTAAAAATTACAAAATACATGTCTTAAATACATTTCAACATTTCTAATGAGATAAGTGGGCCTGTCTGTGTTTTTGATTAGGCGCAGCATTCAGTCGGTTTCTGAGCTTTGTCTTTATTTTTGTGAGCTCAGAAAATCACAGTTCACACATATATGTATTTGTGAAAGGAATAAGCATAGAAATACTGGCTGTACTGAGGACAGGATATTCACTTGCCCTCTCCTGTGTCAGAACTGTATATTGCAGACCTACATGCAGATCGAGACGAGGCGACCCAAAAAAATCTCTTGCGACCCACCTGAGGGTCGCGACCCAGTCTTTGGGAAACAATGTCCTCATTTGAGCAACTGTGAGAAGCCCTATTACCACACTATAAAACATTCTAGGCAAAGCAATAACATGGATATGAAACAAGCAGATGACCTCTCTCTATGTGATAGGTTAGAATGGTGCTATATGCCCTTAATGTTATGCTTTGTGCCCAGTGGCAGTGATACAGTTCATGAGATTTCATGTTAATAAGTTAAAAACAGTAAAAAGATTGGTAATAAATATTAATAAATATACATTTAAATAAGCCTTAAAAACAGTTAAAAAAGAGTTAAAAGTTTATTAAAACGTTTATTTTAGTTTATTTTTCAGTACCATCCATCACATCTGTTATCGACTGCTTAGCCTGGGATTCAATGATCGGGTGATTGGTAATGCCTTCGCGCGCCACTTGGGGGATTTCGCGCTCCTTCTCTTCACTGCATTAAACTTGTGCAAGAAGGAAGCAGTGCGAAATCACTCAAGTGGTTCTTTTGTTTTCAGGTGAGAGTTATCAAATGTTTTGCGTTTGCTGTATATTGTTCAAGCGATTGTTGACATAAGAGAATGTTTTATTAGCTAAGGGTTTGATTTCTGTGTTTTTATATTTATAAGACCAGATGTTTTTTTACATTGTGAGCTAGTGTCCGCCATCTTGTGTCCACACAGGCTTATGAGCCACATGTAAAATGTTCTTGATGATTATTATATTTGATTGCATTAAACTTGTGCAAGAAGGAAGCAGTAAGAAATCACTCAAGTGGTTCTTTTGTTTTCAGCACAACACAACATACCCCTACAACACGGGTACAACATCTACAGGCTCCAGATTACACTGTTTTCTGATCTATGTTATAAATCTGTGTCCTCATCACAAACAGACCTGGAGTTGTGTTTTGTTTCATTCACTCATGTTTAACTCACAAATCCTGCATATTTAAGTTGAGTTCTTCTCTCAGACAGAAAAACTCCACCTTGTGATGTCATGTGGCATTACAGGAAGTGCTCCACTGTGTTTTTAAACTCCACACACCTTCACTAGAATCATTTGGATAATTTCAACCCTGGAATTGCAAAACTCTACTAAATGGTCATATTTTTATCTCCCACTTTTCTACCTTCAAGGCACTTTACACCAAGGAATCACTCACCCATTCATACGCCAGTGTACGCAGACAGTAGGGGCAAGGTGATTAAAGTGTTTTGCCCAAGGACACAATGACAGCATTCATCTGTGGAAGCTAGAATCACTCTGCTCAAGCAATGATTTTTTTAGTTTAGTTTTGTTTTTTATGTCGAGAGTGGGATTCAAACCCCCCAACCAAACATAGAGTGGCTGTAGCCGTGAATGTTTTAATCTAAACATACAGAGAACGCCGATATTTGTTAATTAGCCCTGGGATAACGTTACATCGGATGTTAGCCAACTGGCTCCACTAGGTTTTCTAACATATAGGTGCAATTTCCCGTTCAAAGGAGGTGTTTCTACACAATATTATACAGCAGCATTCGGTTCCCGAATTCAAGACATTTTTACAATAGATTTTAATTAACCCACTTGTTGGTCGCTGTTGTAGCTTCTTGTGCTATTACTGTTTTTACCCTCTGCTACAAACTTGAGCTGCACAGTCTTGATCTTGATCGATGTTTCTTCTGCTCGATGGATAATGTCTGTGAAGTGATGACGTATTTTTGACAGTAAAATTCCGTCTGTGAATTCGTATTCGTACTGATGAAAGCGTAATCGTAAATTTTCATTTCGTGATTGTAATTCATGACGTCGTAATTTTTCAATTCGTATTCTGATGGATAAAATACACACAATATATTTTATGTACGACTGGACTCATTTGAGAGTTTACAAATATTTATTTTATGCGCAACTACAGCCAAATATGCACGGATTTCCCAAATACGCACGGATTTCTATTTTACGCGCACGAATATTTTTGACAGCTTTCTTACTCCATAGAAAACTACCACTACATGACATCATAAGGTGGAACAGAGCATTCTGAGCTTTGGAGATGTAGACAGATGAATAACAAAGGATCACTCAAATATGTGTGAATGAAACAAACACAACTCCAGGTCTGTTTTTGAGGAGATGACTTAAAGCTCACACTTTTAATCTAAATAAATGCGTATACACTCGTGCAGCTTCGTCTTTTTGGAAGTTTTAAAAAATAAACTTAAAATTAACACAATGAAATCCATCTGTGCCTGAGACGGTCACAGCTGCAGAACAAAAGAACAGAACTACAATGGGAAAAGTTGAGTCACTGTTGAATTATAAAAAGATATTGCGAGGAACCGATACATCATGTACAGACACACTGCTTTGTGCTGTAGGCGGTTACATTAGTTGTAGGCTGTGCAGAGGAAGAAAGGTCCCCACCTCTCAGTACGGGGGCCCTGAAAGCTGAAAACCATCACTTGTTACTAGTGGTAGAGCTAATTAATTACAGGCTTTGTCATTAATTAATCTCAATACACGCATCAAGAATCTCAGACTTTCGGTCATTGCGCAATGCATACTGGAAAGGATTTTCCCAAAAAGTGAGCATCAAACCGACATGTTTGATTTCCCAGTGGGATGCGTCTATTGACAAAGCTGGTCTTTTCAAGTCTTTTGAACCATATCGCTTTTGTTTCTGGTTCTGATATTGTCATATTTTAGTTTTGGGATTCGGACATCATAATTTTGTGGTTGTTGGATGTTGTAACAGTGGAAAATGGCTCAAGAAATTTGTTTGCGAAGTCCATAAATGCAAAGGGGAATCAGATCTGTGTGACTGCAAACCTTCGTTCAAACTGTTTCTCTTCCTAATGGAATTGAAAAATAGTGAAAAGCAAAGGCGATGGGCAGGATTGATCAACGGGAAGGACGAAAAAGTTAACCTTTGACTGCCTAAATTATCCAGAGTTTGCAGCGAACATTTTGTATGTAGAGCGCCAACAAAGCAAAACCCCGATCCCTCGCTCAGCCTCAGTAACGAATTTAAAAAGTCAACACGAAAGCAAAAGGCACCAACTGTTCACCAAGAAACACCTTCCATTACAAAGAAACCAAGACGTGATGTTGCTGTAAAACCACAAGAACAAGAAAGTGCAGCTCGGCCTGTTCGTCTTCTGTAACTCTCGCTTAACAAATGGGCTCCCGCTTTGTTGTCGCTCCACATACAAAATGTTCGCTGCAAACTCGGGATGATTTAGGCAGTCAAAGGTTAACTTTTTCGTCCTTCTCGTGGATCAATCCTGCCCATCGCCTTCGCCTTTCACTATTTTTTCAATTCCGATGGGAAGAGAAACAGTTTGAACAGAGGTTTGCAGTCACACAGATCTGATTCCCTTTTGCATTTATGCAGTTCGCAAACAAATTTCTCGAGGCGTTTTCCGCTGTTAGGACATCCAACAACCACACAATTAACGATGTCCGAATCCCAAAACTAAAATATGACAATATCAAAACCAGAAACAAAAGCGATATGGTTCAAAAGACTAGAAAAGATGGGCTTTGTCAATAGACGCATCCCACTGGGAAATCAAACATGGCGGTTTGATGCTCACTTTTTCGGAAAATCCTTCCCAGTTTGCATTGCACAATGACCGGAAGTCCGAGATTCTTGATGCGTGTATTAATCGCATAACAATATTTGCCCCAAAAAACAACATTTATTTTATTCATTTCAGTGGACGACTTCATCAAATAATACACACAGACATGACTTTTACACTCAAACTCTTGAAAAACGTCTTGAAAAAATAAACTGCAATAATATTTTTAATGCAATTTATTTTCTTTGTAATGAATTAATCAATCGTAATTACCTCATTCATGTCTCACCCTTTCTTGTTAAAAGTGAATAAAATGCATAACACACTCAGATGGCCGATGTCCAAAAGCTTTAATTATTTTTAAATAACGTTTCAGCAAAAAAAAAACCTTTGTCAGATATTTTTCTTGCTTCGGACCACAGTTAAAGTTAAACGTTATTCAAAAATACAAAAGCTACTGGACATCGGCCGTCTGAGTGTGCGTTTTTTCACTTTTATTTTGCTTTTCCTTGCATTTGCGCCTCCACAAGAACTTTGGTGTGTGTTTTCTGTTTCATTTAATTCACCCGGACTTGTTACCTAAAGGGCTCTGTGTAAGTTTTTAGAGGTGTAACTTTCTATTGGTACTTTGCAGGGACATCACGCTGGGGGTGTTGTACCTGTATGTGTGTGGCAGAATGTTACCACGGTGACACAATGCTCACATTAGCAAACGCTGCCAAAAGGTTTTAAGATCAAAATGAATTTAAACAACACATTTTCAGGAGCCTGTGATTGATTTGAGTGTTCATAGTCCTGAGGTGTGTAGTCTGTATTCAAAAAGTCTGTATTATTATCCAAAAGCAACTTACTAAAGACTGATACATACTTGTCCACAGCCTGAGCTCATTTATCAGGCAGCTCAGCAGAAATGATGTCATATAATTTCTGCAAAAATAATAAAAATTTTAGAAATATACTCACACAAATGAAAACTGTCACAGCACAAAACAGCGCAAACCAAATACAAACATTTCATATCATTTTCTGCCTGTTCCAAGGCTATTTAACATTTCGAGGGGTTGGATGACGTCATCTGCCAAAAATAAAACTGCTTAAGAACCATAATAGCACAATCAAAACGTTTTGCAGCACAAACGAACCACAAACAAAGCACAAATTATTGACACCATTTTGGGCCATTTTAGAGCCTTTTTAAGCTTCCTGGGGGCTGGCTGACCCAATTTGACCTATAAAAGAATCGTTATTATCTCAAAAACTAAAGCAGCGCAAACTAAACTTTTTGCAGCACAAAACAGCACAAACGAAGCACAAACATAGACAGTTTTTGTGTAGGTTTGTGTTTGATGGGGGGTCAACTTCACACAGGTCTTGAGAAGGACTTGTTTAACAGCACAAACCAGCTCACATGCAGTTCCAACGAAGTCAGTTCTTTATGGTCAGATTGTGTTAAAATAAAGCTCAGATTGAAGTCTAATTTGAGTAATGGAGCTTCAGATACGGCAGTGCCTACAGTTAGCATCACACCTCCTGGGAATGTTGAGGAGCTGCAAAATATCAGTTCTACACAGACCACTACTCTGACACATGTTGTTTTGTCTGGAATATTCCACAAAGTGGTACACATCTCCATGGAGACAAACAGCTGTAAGTGAATGAATGAAAGAGAGAAACAGTATGTTTATACCAAACACTGGAGCGCTGCAGAAAAAGCAATAACACAGACAAGCAGGTGAGAATCCCTATAGATTAGACTGAGCTGGAGGCCAGGTCAGGTTTCTAAAGTAGAATTTGCTCTTTAACTGTCAGATTGCAGATTTGTTGACCTGGTTTATATTTAATATCTCTGTAATTACTGGGCCTATCTGCATGAAACAAAACGCCAGTCTCTTAACAAATAATGATAAGGTTCAACAAAACAGGAAATCTAGAGGTCAGCCCTGTGCCTTATTTCTAAGATTTTTCTTATTTCAAAAATGTTTCTCAAAATTAAACTCTAAGTCAAGTCATTTTTATTTTTATACCACATTTAAAGTGATGATTCAGAGTCATTTCAACCTAGGATCCTTTGCACCATGACCTCTGTAGTATTCTGCTTCTGGATAATAGGTCGGGTGTAACTGATTACCAAATTGGGGGAAAAAATTGGGATAAAATCAGATGCAAATTCATGATAAAGGAAATGTGGGAACACAGTGCCTAATTTTGGAAAGAAAAAAAAAAAGACCTTCTATATAGGCCCCTGCCCTTCTTCTGAAATTATAGCATTATCTAATTCAAGAAATTCAGAAATACTGTATATGTCCTCTGTATTTGACCCATTCTTCAACCTGTCAGGAGCAAAGACTGTATAGATTAATGGACATAGCTTCGTGGGTGAGCATGGGTGCACTTTGGACTCTATCGACTCAAATTTTCTTTCTACCTTCTTACCCCGAGGTTGCTCTCAGGTTTGATTGACAGCGTTGCTAAGCGCCCGCTCCTTGCTAAATCCGTGGTGCGCTCTCTGGTTGCTATGATACACACAGTCGGATTTCCAAACATGTAACTCAGCTCCAGATTCACAAACATTCAATTACTGCAAGCCTCGATGAGCTTCGTTTGACTGGAGATGAACGCTGTGGTGACGTCACACTCCCTAAATGCTGCCACACACTACAGGATTTTTTTTTATCTTAAATGATTTTTAAAAGTGCATCAAAAATCTCACACCACAGACAGGAGGAAACTCTTATGAGACTTAAAATCTCTGATCACAAAAACTGCAGCGTTAAATTTCTGCGGATCACTGGATATAAAGTTGTGAGTGTGATTGTGTTTCCTGCGAGTGAGAGTAAAACAACTCACACTGAGATTCTTAAGCAGAGGTGGAAAAACAAAAAGTTGTGGTTTTGCAAGTCTTTGACTTCAAGTCCGAGTCTCGAGTCACTGGTTCATACGTCCAAGTCAAGTCCAAGTCGTCTGCTTTGAGCCTCAAATCATTTCCAGTCTTTAAACCAAAGTATTTTAGATTTTTGCAATTTGTATGAATTTTAAACTAAACTGTACTTAAAAAGTTATGGCATATTTCTATATGAGTATTTATATAGATTGTTAGAAATGCTAGTTGTTGTTTTTTTGTTTTGTTTTGTTTTTGTTTTTTTTTTCTTTTTAAATGTCTTGTAAAGAGCTGGAGTGCGAATCATGCTAAATAATCTTGTTCTCTATAGTTCCCTCAGTATTTTTCTACATTGTACTGTATTGTACTGTACTGCATTGTACTGCATTGTACTGTATATTACTGTAGTACATTTGAGGATATTATATCACAGTACAGTTTCATCCAAAGTAACAAATAGAGAAGTGGGAGGGACATGTTCCAGTTTGTTCCTGTAAAATTAATTACTGCATTTATCAACTGTAAAGAGAAAAGTATTTTCTAAAAGCATATATATTCTTAGGAAAAGCATCAAGTCTTCTCAAGTCACAGGTCTCAAGTCCGAGTCAAGTTCCAAGTCATTGACCTTCAAGTCCAATTCGAGTCCCAAGTCTTAGTCCATTTTATCAAGTCAAGTCTAAAGTCCTAAAAATAGTTACTCAAGTCTGACTCAATTCCAAGTCACAACTTGCAAGTCCCCACCTCTGCTCTTAACTCTTCAAAAGATCAGAGCTCTGCACTTCTAGTTTAGATACAAGTCATAACTGAGTTATTATTATTATTATCAGTGAAATGTGGTGCAGTCCTTCAGATACATGATTTTTAAAGCATAAAAGTTTGGCGGATGAAGTCCACAGAAAGTAGTCACTATGGCTTATCTGCAGCTTCACCTGGATCTGCACGCTGTGTGGATGTAAACAGACATACATGAGGAACTACTCTGGCCTTTTTACTTTTAAAGAACGACTCAAACTGGATGAATAGCGCAGTTTTGTGGACTGGAGGTCATTATTTGTGGAAGACAAATTCTGCAGATAATGTGAATGAGATGCTTTAGTTTATATTTACAACTTTACGAGAGGTGAGTAATAATTATTTTTGATATTTCCAGAGTTTCGCCCACCTCTGTGTCTGTCACTCCTCTGCCCCTGACGCTTTGTTTTATTGCCTGTTGTAGAAGTGTTGCTGATGTTTGGTGGTTACGATCTGACAGAGCAACTTAGAGTCACACTGACACCACACACATGAGGAGCGCAGCGGCTTCAAAATCGCACAAAATGTCAGGTCACACCTTTCCGAACTCAGGGAGAAGCAAATTGCGGCCAAAACCGAGCAAATTCTCCTGTGGTGTGTCACGACCTTTAGACTACTTCTCTGTATAAAGTCTGTGGTCTGAAGCAAAGCCCAGGAACACTCACATCTTGATCCAAAAATCCTATATATATTTTCAGACTGCAAGCTTCACTGTATCCCCCCATGTCCCCTCACTGTTAACATGTGTTCTTTGTCAAAATTATCCCTCTCTCCACAGGGGGGCGTGATTTTTTTCTACCATCAAACACCGTATCACATGTAGTGACCCCCGTGGCTCCACATACCTGCAGATATGAACACATGACATTTGCTGACGCGGCGCCCAGGCTCTGTCCTTTGATACTTCCTCTGCAGTAACGGCGTTTTCAATTAACTTTATGCCAGCTCCGGAAGAGAGACGATACCTTATCCTCTGCTCTCCCATTTAGACGGATGCTAAAATGAACTTCTCTGCGGGTGAGGTCAGGCTCCACATGGGATCGGGAGGGGCAGGAGAGAGAGGGAGGGGGGTATATGGGAAGGTGGGGGGGCAGTGCTTTATTGAATACTCGGTCAAACGTAGCCAGTCTTTTTATTGTGGACATTCAATCAGCAGGAGCAGGGGAGGTGGTTCTGGTGGTTAGACATGAAGTGCACTGTAAGCTCAAGATGATGAACTATGTAAGTTTTCTGGTGGAGGGTCAGCAATCTGCTTGTCTCTATGGAGATGAGATTGCTTTGCCTGGAATGTTCCACAGTATGCCTTTGAATTAAACGATATATTTAGATGTGGTATAGAGCTTTGACAAAACTCTACAAATACTAGTGAGTCGGGAAAATCCGTGTATCATTCTTTAATATGTTTTTCAAAATAAAACCAAAAACAAGAAAATGAAAAAAACAACAATTTTCTTCATTATTTATCTCCCAAACCAAAATGAAAAAACGGACAACGATTCGATTTTGTGTTTAAATGAAACAACGGATAACAGCCGTTTACAATTTCCGTGAGTTAAACTGTGATGCCAGACTTTTGCAGCGCATACCAGGAATGAACTAGGACGATACCGGGACTAAACCAGGACTGAGTGTCAGGACGGGCCCAGCGTAGACTGTCAAGTGACCACAGGCGTAAAGACCAGCGCAAAGCTCCACGCCCCATGAGGCTAAGTGCAGCCGTCACCCGATCGCATTTTGCGGACACCCTACTTCACGGCTCAGGTTTGTCCCTCTCTCTCCTTCAAGTCCAAGATTAGTCCAAGATTAGACCTGGTTTAGACCTGGTTCAGTCCTGATTTAGTCCTGGTTCAGTCCGTATGCGGCACAAAAATTCGACATTGCAGTTTAAGTTACGGAAACAGGAAACGGCCATTATCATTTTTTTCCGTTATTTATTTAAACACAAAATCAAAAACTGAAAAAACGTCATTATCCTTTTTTTCATTTTGGTTTTTGAGACAAATAATGAAGAAAATAGTTATTTATTTTTGGTTTTATTTTGAAAACCAAATGAACAAATGATACACGAATTATTTACACAGATTCTGGAATCATATCCTGTCTTCCAGATTCCAGTGGGAGTGATTGACAGGCGGATTAACCAATCAGAGAGATGCATGCTCCATTTTGGCAAAAACAAACATAGCAGTTTTTGTTTTAAAAAAAGATAGAGAGAGCGCATCTTCATGGTGTCATTTCAGGTGCAGGTCTAAAACTGTTAAAAACTCAGAAACTGTTTTGCATAATATGTAGATTTTGAGTTTCTTTTTTCACTTGGAGCAATTTTCTGAAAAACAAACTTCACTATCACCTCAACCTTACAAAATGGTCTACAGACTCCATTGTAAACACCACCAGCAAATGTGTTCTAGATCAAGAGACAAACCTTCAGGCTTCACTGTGGAGAGCTATTGACAGCTCAGGCTGAGGCTGCCACAGAAACATGGATTTTCTCTCACAGCACTCACTCCTGCTGGTCAAAGCTCCCCGAGACACTAGACACTAACAGATCTGAACAAGGAACTTTCAGAAGAATCACGCCGGTCATGATGTGTGCAAAGATGCAACTTTTCCTATAATTTATGTGATTCAAAACAATGTTATCAGGTCAACTGGATTTTGTGTTCTTTATTTTGTTAATTTATGTGTTTAAAATGTTTACTCACAAGAAAAAAGCTGCATTGGAGGTAGCAGAGCTGGAGAAGTACTAAGTTGTCTTGAAGAACTCTATTGTCAATATTAACTCAGTTCATTCACTGGTTGCAAATGAAAACACCATGTATTTGTTTTTCACCTTCAGTAGAATGATTTGGATGATTTCAGCTCTGAAATTTCCAATCTCTACTAAACTAAAGATCAGATGCAGCTGTTAACTTGAAAACTACCACTTCATGACATCACAAGGTGGAACAGAGCATTCTGAGCTTTAGAGATATAGACAGGTAAGTTTTTGGTGAGGTACCAGTACTGTTCATTGGTTCTCCCTTATTTCACATACCGAGTCAAAGTGTGCCATGTAAGTTTTCTTCTTCCCACATTGTTTGTTGTTGGTGTTGTTGTTGTTGGTGTTGTTATTGTTGGTGGTGGTGTGTTGTTGTTGCTGTTGTTGGTGTTGGTGTAAGTGTCGTTGTTGGTGTTTGTGGTGTTGTTGGTGTTGTGGTGGTGCTGTTGGTTGTGTTGTGTGTGTTGTGTGTGTTGTTGTTGTTTTGATGTTGTTGTTCATTGTTGTTGTGTGTTGTTGTGTTGTGTTGTTGGTGTGTTGTGTTGATGTTGTTGATGTTGTTGATGTTGTTGGTGTTGTTGTGTGTTGTTGTTGTGGTGTTGTTGTTGATGTGTTGTTGATGTTGTTGTGTTGTTGTTGATGTTGTTGTTGGTTGTTGTTGTTGATGTTGTTGTTGATGTTGTTGTGTTGTTTGTTGATGTTGTTGCTGTTGTTGTTGGTGTTTGTTGTTGGTGTTGTTGTTGGTGTTGTTGTTGATGTTGTTGTTGGTGTTGTTGATGTTGTTGTGTGTTTGTTGTGATGTTGTTGTTGATGTTGTTGGTGTTGTTGTTGATGTTGTTGTTGATTGTTTGGTGTTGTTGTTGATGTTGTTGTTGGTGGTTGTTGTTGTTGTTGTTGGTGTTGTTGGTGTTGTTGTTGTTGTTGTTGTGTTGTTGTTGATGTTGTTGGTGTTGTTGATGTTGTTTGTTGTGTTGTTGCTGATGTTGTTGTTGTTGTTGTTGTTGGTGTTGATGTTGTTGTTGACATTGTTGTTGTCAGTGTTGTTGATGTTGTTGTTGATGTTGTTGATGTTGTTGATGTTGTCGGTGTTGTCAGTGTTGTTGATGTTGTTGGAGTTGTTGATGTTGTTGATTGTTGTCGGTGTTGTTGTGTTGTTGATGTTGTTGGAGTTGTTGTAGTTGTTGATGTTGTTGTGTTGTGTTGTTGTTGTGTTGTTTTTGATGTTGTTGGTGTTGTTGTTGTTGTTGTTGATGTTGTTGTTGTTGTGTGTTGATGTTGTTGTTGATGTTGTTGTTGTCAGTGTTGTTGACGTTGTTGGATGTTGTTGTGTTGTTGTTGTTGATGTTGTTGTTGTGTTGTTGTTGTGTTGTTGTTGGTGTTGTTGTTGATGTTGTTGATGTTGTTGGTGTTGTTGTTGTTGTTGATGTTGTTGTTGTTGTTGTGTTGTTGTTGATGTTGTTGTTGTTGGTGTTGTTGTTGGTGTTGTTGGATTGTTGATGTTGGTGTTGTTGATGTTGTTGGTGTTGTTGATGTTGTTGATGTTGTTGGTGTTGTTGGTGTTGATGTTGTTGTTGACGTTGTTGTCAGTGTTGTTGACGTTGTTGGAGTTGTTGATGTTGTTGATGTTGTCGGTGTTGTTGGTGTTGTTGTAGTTGTTGATGGTGTTGTTGGTGTTGTTATTGTTAGTGGTGGTGTTGGTGTTGTTAAAGAATGTAAATTTCTTACTTGCACAAAATAAATACATAAATAAATACATAAATAAATAAATAAATATTCTAACATGACCTTTAAATAAAAAATAAAAGTTAAGCTCCATTTTGAGCAAAAGCTGTAATATTGTTTTGAGTTGTTAATCGTTATTGGAAACAGTAACATTTTATATCACTCTGAAACCCATGGATAGCAATTATAACGCAGTTTAGAGTCATTCCGTTGCCATTTATTTTGAGTGTATTATTCCTTAATTATCTCCCTAACATCTCCACTTTGGTTTACAAATATCAGTCTTCACTTTAATCCCCAACGCAGACTCCTCTCTGATCCTAATCAAGTGTGCTTTTGTCTGCTCGTATTTTCAGCACAAAAAGCCCAAGTGGAAAATGACATATTAGCAGCATTAATGGGAAAGTTAGGGAGTCAATTTGAAGCAATTTGTAAACAAACCAGTCACAGCTTCCCCATCATGGCTCCTTCAAATTAGACCCAATTACAGCCCATTACTGTGGAAATTAGATCTGTTTTTTATTTATAGGTATTTTTAAATTATTTTTTTCACTAAAAGCTCTGTGCACTATCCAATCATCTCAGCAACTCAAGTGCGTATGAAGTTGTTATCTTGAAAGCGTCAGTGCGAGTTAGCGTCGCATTTATTAGCTGACGATATTTCGGAGCAGTAATATCACCTGTGAAATTCATGTCATTTTCTATAAGAGGTGTGCACCGTTTTCAACATGCTGCCAGGCTATTTTAAGGTTTAATGAATCTGTCGTGAAGGTAAATGTTGTTTCAAACTAATGGCAGTGACAGCAGGAGAACTAAAATGAGGGTTTAATCATCAAGTCTTTTCTATAATGAGCCCTTTATTAGTGAAATTTCAGTTTCAGAGTCTCACATGGAAGTTTTAATAGGCAAGGCAAGTTTATTTGTATAGCACAATTCGTACACAAAGTAATTCAAAGTGCTTTACAGAATAAGAAATACATTAAAATCATAATAAAAACAAATCAAAACATAAATAATCATGAAGATAAAAATTAAAAAAGAGAGACATAAATTGGAGAGAAGAGTGCGGAATGAAAACCTTTCAGTTATATGCACAGTCAAACAGAAATGTTTTGAGCCTGGATTTAAACAGCGTCACAGAAGAGGCCTGTCTCAATAAGATCTGAAAAATAAACCAAAGATTGTGTTCTATCTGTATCAATGGCCCAAACTCATTGGCATAAAGATTTTTTTCTACTGCATTTATTGCTGCAATATGAGATAGCTCCACCCACTTTGTGAAAATGGAGATGTGCACCACGTGATCCATTGTTTGTTTTTAACAAAGCTGCTTCTTCAGTTCTGAACTGAAGCAGCTTGAATGAGCCGTGAAATATTTTTGACCAAAATAAATGTTTGCCCAGCTGACATATTGAATTTCTCCTTTTCTACCTGGACGACTGAGGGAGAATCCACACATAATCATTAAGGTCCCTGATGGGCGCTTTCACGCCTCTGAGCCTGACCCGGCTATCAATATTGTTTTCAATAGTGATGTATATTCCCCCTTCAGGCAGACAGTGGTCATCCTAGACTGATTTATGCCCTGGGCGAGACCCCCTCCTGGTGCCCACGAGAAAGAGAAAAAAGTGAGGATCGGGCCGCCCTGCAGGCAGATATAAGATGAGCTGCGAAATGTATTTGATCAACAAAACTCTGTCCAACTGAAAGAACTGAATTTCTCCTTTGTGATGGATCCTATCTGGACCACTGCTGGATTCATTTCACAAAAGATGAATTATGTTCTATGGGAGAATTTTTTTTAGGCCCAACAGGTGCAGTGCCAATGGAGCGGCCACTAAATCAAGCTCAAGCCAGAGGGGAGAGAACCTTATTTATTTATTTTTTTGTTTATGTATTTCATTCATAAAGTATAAAAACATATTAACAGTGTCACAACATCAAACATACAAGAAATGAATGAAAAGAACACCGATAGTTACTTTAAAACATTACAAATCAGTACATTTCACTCACAATTATTAATCAGTAGCCTTGTACGGTTCTTATTATAAATCACACCAAGAAGGTTCTGGGTTCGACTCCCTCACCTTACATCTGTACCTGCCTGGGTGTATGTGCTCTTAAACTCTTAACTGTTTCTGTTCAATAAAAATTCACTTCACTATTCACTATTTATTACTTCATTTACTTCAGTGTCTTTTTGGTTCAACTGTTAAAACGAATTTCACAGCAAAAATCCATCATGAATATTTAAAAAAAAAAAAACTGTTTTCTTTCACCATCAGAGGTTCACGTCGCTAAAATTGCTCTCTGTTTGAAGTTTAATGAAAAAGTACAATCTGAGCCCTAAAAAGTAAATCCTTTTTTATCATTTTCTCCCAAATGGTGTTTGGAGATTTTCAACTACAATAACAGTCAGTTTCTTGCACACCTACTGTCGTAATCTGATTTCTGGAGTTATCAGATTGAATAATGTGCGTAATCTGATTTCTTTGTGTTTATTAACATTTGTGCAGATAAGGTAATTTTTTTTATATATATATATGTATGTAAAAACTCAGATTAAACGCACAGTTCACAAGTTTAAACTGTCTTTATATAAATACTTTGTTTTCATAGTACTTTTTTCTGCATAAATAGTAGTTTTTGCATGAACCCTTTTGCAGATGTAGTCTTGTGAGTGCAGTTTGGGTCAGATACATGGCAATATTGACCTTTTTCACAACAGCTGGAAGTGCTGCGATGTAGTGTAAACGTGACTTATGTTAATGCTTTTCTATGGCAAAATATCTGTGGAAATGTCTCTCGTATTTTCCACCAGCTTCATAAATCTGCCCTATCATCAAATTTTCATCCAACAAGGTCGACAAAGGATAAATTCTGTCCATGAAGAATTTATCAACAACTATAAAGGTAAGAAGGGAAGGCAAGGCATGTTTATTTGTATAGCACAATTCGTACACAAAGTAATTCAAAGTGCTTTACAGAATAAGAAATACATTAAAATCACAATAAAAAAACCTAATCTAAACATAAATAATCATCATAAAATTAAAGATTAGAAGAGAGAGACATTAATTACATAAATTAGAGAGAAGAGTGTAGAATGAAAACCTTTCAGTCATAAACACAGTTAAACAGAACTGAAAAAAGAAAGACAAAAGCTGAAAGGAGAACAACAACGACACATTAGTGAACTACTCCTGAACAAAACTAACATTATGGTCATGAATAAAACAGAAGTAACTTGTGAACTTAGACTGATTCTACACAAATCTCTTTGTCTATGCCAATATCTACATCATGAAATAAAATTTTAATTCAAAAATCAGTCTGAGTTAACAAGTTACTTATTAATGGATTATTTATTACTTATGTTTTATTCATGACCATAGTGTTAGTTTTGCTCAGGAGTAGTTCACTAATGCGTCGTTGTTTTTCGCCTTTACGTTTTCATCTTTCTTACCTTGATACTTGTGGATAAATTCTTCATGGAGGAATGTTTATCCTTTGTCGACCTTGTTGGATAAAGATTTGGTGATAGGGCAGATTTATGAAGCTGGTGGAAAATACGCAGTGCTGGGAAGGTTAATTTTAAAATGTATTTCCCTACAGATTACAGATTACACACCCCAGAATGTAGTTTTTAAATTACTTAAAGTGAGTAACGTAATCTGAATACTTTAGATTACTTGATTTGCTGTAGAGAAGCAAAGACGAGGAAATCATAACATAAGATGTTTTGTCTGATAAAAGACAATGAAAATCCTGGTCTTTACTTAACCAAATTAAAAATATTATTGATAGAAGAGGAGGAGACACGGTCCGTGCAGCATGGTTTAGTCCTGTTAAATCCTGTTTTAGTCCTGGTTTAGATCTAGTTTAGCTCTAGTTTAGACATGGTTTTAGTCCTGGTTTAGTCCTGTTTAGTCCTGGTTTAGATCTAGTTTAGCTCTAGTTTAGACATGGTTTTAGTCCTGGTTTAGTCCTGTTTAGTCCTGGTTTAGATCTAGTTTAGACCTGGTTTTAGTCCTGGTTTAGTCCTGTTTTAGTCCTGGTTTAGATCTAGTTTAGCTCTAGTTTAGACCTGGTTTTAGTCCTGGTTTAGTCCTGTTTAGTCCTGGTTTATATCTAGTTTAGATCTAGTTTAGACCTGGTTTTAGTCCTGGTTTAGTCCTGGTTTAGTCCTGTTTTAGTCCTGGTTTAGATCTAGTTTAGACCTGGTTTTAGTCCTGGTTAAGTCCTGGTTTAGTCCTGTTTTAGTCCTGGTTTAGATCTAGTTTAGACCTGGTTTTAGTCCTGGTTTAGTCCTGTTTTAGTCCTGTTTTAGTCCTGGTTTAGTCCTGGTTTTAGACCAGTTTTAGACCTGGTTCAGATCTAGTTTAGAAGTGGTTTTAGTCCTGGTTTAGTCCTGTTTTAGTCCTGGTTTAGTCCTGTTTTAGTCCTGGTTTAGTCCTGTTTTAGTCCTGGTTTAGTCCTGTTTTAGACCAGTTTTAGTCCTGGTTTAGTCCTGGTTTTAGACCAGTTTTAGACCTGGTTCAGATCTAAAAAAAAAAGAAGGGGGGGGACACAGGAAAACAGGAAAATATCATCGTGTAATCCATTTATTTCAACAAAGTAACTGTAATCCAATTACCACTCACTGAAACAGTAACTGTAACTGAATACAGTTACTCATAATTTGTACTCTGATTACGTAATTCCGGTACATGTAATCCGTTACTCCCCAACACTGAAAATACGCAAGACATTTCCACCGATATTTTGTCACAGAAAAGCATTAACGTACATTTACCTACATCGCAGCACTTCCGGCCATTTGGAAAAACGTCCATGAGATATTTTGCCACGCCCACTTTTTAGTCGACTAATGAACCAACAGGACAACAGGACAACAGGACAACAGGACAACAGGACAACAGGACATGTCTTTAGTCGACCAAGAATTTCTTTAGTCAACTATCGCCCTAAAAAAATACAACAGCTACTTTAAAATTCTACTGATTAACTGGAAACTCACAATCTATTCTGGATAATCTGATTTCTCTTGTACTGCAAACAAACACCAAAAAAAACCAGATCTAATTATTGAGTTATCTGATTACTCTGGTTATCTCATTTTACTGGTAAATGCGCCCACAGCTCCCCTTTTCTCTGGCTCTGCTCAAGCCCTTTTCAAAATAAAAAGCAAAGAAACAAACTGAACCCTTTTCATCTCAGTGGCTCCTCCGTGTGGTCTCGGTCAGAACCACATTGTTTATAAAGTGTGTGTATGGTGTCTATAAGAATACAGAATGAACTTGTTTCCTAACTAGAGCTTTGATGTGCTTGACCTTATCTTGTCCTTGGTGGGAACAAATATGCCAGGAAGCATCTCAAACGCCTCATGAATCATCTCAGATCATATCAGGGCTGAGGCTGCTTCGGTGCACTGTTTATTGTAATGTATTCATGGGGATATACTTCCTGTTGTTGCATTGTGGGTAGGAAAAAAAAAAAAGTGCCTTGACCTAGAGGGACTTTTGGTAACACTTTATAATCAGGGACTGAGCTCTTTGCAAAATGAAAGATTAGTAAAAATATAACTGTATAATGACAAAATAAACTTGAATTTTCTTCAAACTCATAAGAATCCATCTTTTACAACTCTGGGCTGGTCCATTTGAGTCCACGCACTTTTGGTGTGAAGTAGAAAGCACATATAGTACTACAAAAAACACTTCTACTTATAAACAAAGTACCAAGTGTAAGTAACAGTAGGTACAAGACGTGATACTACACATTCATGTATTAAAATTATATTGTTTTCATATCAAACTTAATTCTAGCTCGTGACTATTAAATAAGTATGTTTTACTTATATAGCATTTTATATAGCATTTATAGATCATTATTCATTCACTCCATACCCGGTGGTGGTAAGATACTATTGTAGCCACAGCTGCCCTGTTCCAAACTGAAGGAAGCGAGGTGGCCAATCAGCACCATAGGTCTGTCCAACCAACACCATCACTCACACACATGTAACCACGCTGAACTTGGCCGTGCAAAAGCCCAGCTTGGTTGCAGGAATTGGTTGTTTGTTCGTCTTTTGTTTTATCTGCATTGTGTTGTGAATAAATGGAAAAGGACACAGTGCTGTCTTTTGTGGTTTGAATCTGTATGAAACAAAATATGTGCTGGTCAGGAAAACCTCGGCTCAACACGGCGAGCAGCTCTACAAAGATAGAGAGTCACATTAGCTTCTCAAAGTTAGCTTCTTTCACGATGTGGGTTTTTTCGGAAGGTTCAATGCGTGTCCAAGTACAACTGCCACCCCGGAACGACGTCTCTGACCAACTCAAAATCAGGGGTAGCTTTATACTACATCTTGACAAAACATTAACTTGTTGATTTAGCATATACAGCAAGAAAATGAACAATTCTGCTGACCCAGTACACCTTATCATGGGTGGGAACATGCCACGGGGTCCACATATGTCAGTTTTTCTGCTTCGTGGCAACAAAAACATGTTCTTTATGGCACTCAAAGTACAGAAAAAACATGTTATATAGACCTATAGATAGTCATACGTGTTTTCCACCCTGTTGTCATTCCAAAGTCCATAATATTGGGTGAATTAGCATGACCAACACATAATATTTCCCACAACGACATGTGCAAAAGTCCATTACTGTGTAATAACTCATACATTGTACAAAATATTAGCTCATAAATGTTCTGGATGACATAAGTAGGTTGTACAACTAGGCTGTCATCATATAAAGAGTACTTAAACAGAAATATGCAATTTTTACCGACAGAGCTAAAAACCCACCTCGTGTCAATCATGAACTACCACTTATGCACTTATCACTACCGGACATCACAAGAGGGCGCTATTCAACCAAAATATATTAGTCCAATACATGTAATGACAAGTGGAATAAAATACCATGTAATCACTGTTACACACACACCACTTTCATATTAGGCAATGTGAGCGAAGTGTCTTGCCTAAGGACACAACAACAGTTTTTGTCAGTGGTACCCGCCTGTGGCACCTGATTTTCCCAGCGGTTTCCCATCTAAGTACCAACCAGGCCCGCCTTGCTGAGATCTGACGGGATCAGGCTTTAACAAACCAGTATATCCACAACAGCAGTTCTTAAAGGGCCCGTCTCATGCAAAATAACTCTTTTCACATTGTATCTTCTGCACATATACAAGCACAATTTGGGTTTTGGAACATCCATTACACAATAGTTATGAAATTTACTGATTTCTTGGAGGCGAAGTGCTTCTGCTACATCAAACGCGTCATAGGTGTAGCTGCCGCGTCATCATTGTAGCAGCTTTAGTTCGTTATCATGGAGGAGGGTGGCAGAAATTTGTAAAAAAAACAACAAAAAAAAAACACTTCAGCTACATATACAAGGTCCACACATCACTCTTAGAAGGTAGAAAGCTCTGAAAAGTTGATTTTACATGAGATGGGCCCTTTGATGGTCGGATTGTGTTAAAACAAACCTTTTTTTTTTTATTTACTGCTACTTATTTAGAAGTTTATTACCCTATTTATATACCGGTGTATATATATATATGTATTGTTTTTACTCTTTGTTATTGTAATATATTGTGATGTGTGAGCTACTGTATCCAAGTAATTTCCCTTGTGGATCAATAAAGTTTGTCTAAATCTAAATTTATCAGATTAAACTCTAACTTTAATATCAGAGTTTCAGACAAAGTAGTGAGTATCAACCCCCAGATAATGTTGGTGACAGCTGCAAAGTATCAGTTGGCTGCACTTCAACTATTTATAAGAGGAGGCAGCATTTATTGTACAGGAAACAAAAGGACAGAGAGTGCATTCATAGCTGAGAAATAAAGGCAAGAGCTGAGTTTTATTGGTATATGTTCAGTAAATGAAAGACAACAATCTGCGGTCATATTATATTTCTAAATCTCTCTCCAGATCTCCCCAAGCACCACATGGATCCTGGATTATAGAAGCACCTGCCTGGATTTTAGCTCTAAATTACATCGGAGATAAGCCCCCCTCTCCAAACGCTGTGCTGACTGTGCACAGCGAGCGCTCAGGAAGACACGCCCAAATAAGGATCCCCCTGCACTTCCTGCGAGCGGAGAACTACGACAACGTTAAGCCCAAACGCGTGAGTGAAAAATGCGAGTGTGTGTCTGGAGTTTGTGATCTGCAGCCCCGACGCAAACTCCAAAAAGTCATGAATCAAACAAAAAGTTTTCTCCTAAGAACAATAAAGCCAGATTTATGATAACGACAACTTTGGGTGTTTTATCTTTTTTCGCTGCTTCCAGTGACTAAGCTAAAATGTTAACTTTTGTGTGGGGAATTTTAATCATTTTAAAAGGAAAATTAAAAATAAGCCGGAGAAGTTATTCAATAAACAATTATGAAATATGCTGTTTTTGAGTCTTGAAAACACAGCTAGTTCAAAATTATTCCTCACTTGTTTCATGCATTCTGTACATCCGAATTAACAATAACTAGAATGCTAATGTACCAATGTGCACTTCCTGATCGTCACTTTCAGTAAAACACCTATAGTCATTAGATGCAGGTAACACACAGCTGACTTACTTGCAAGTCTGCTGCAGCAAAACTTGAATTTCCCTCAAGATCAATAAAGTATTTCCCTCTCTCTCCCTTTCTCTTCTTCTTTCTCTCTCTCTTTCTCTCCCTTCCTCCCTCTCTCCCCCTCTCTCTTTCTCTCTCACATCTTCTCCCTTCCCTCTCTCTTTCTCTCTCTCTCACATCTTCTCTCTCTCTCTCTCTTTCTCTCACTTCTCTCTCACATCTTCTCTCTCTCCCTCTCTTTCTCTCACTCTCTCTCTCACATCTTCTCTTCTCCTCTCTCTCTCTCTCTCTTTCTCTCACTCTCTCTCTCACACCTTCTCTCCCTCCCTCTCTCCCCCTCTCTCTCTCTCTCTCTCTCTCTCTCTCCCCCTCTCTCTTCTTCTCTCTCTCTCTCACCTTCTCTCCCTCCCTCTCTCCCCCTCTCTCTTTCTCTCTCTCTCTCACACCTCTCTCTCCCACTCTCTCCTCTCTCTCTCCTCTCTCTCTCCCTCTCTCTCTCTCTCTCTCTCTCTCTCTCTCCTCTCTCTCTCTCTCTCTCTCTCTCACCTTCTCTTCTCTCCTCTCTCTCTCCTCTCTCTCTCTCTCTCTCTCCTCTTCTCTCTCCCTCTCTCTTTCTCTCTCCTCCCTCTCTTCCTCTCCCTCTCTCCCTCCCTCTCTTTCTGCCTTCCTCCCTCCCTCACTCTCTCTCTCCTTCCCTCTCTCTCTCTCCCTCTCTCTTGCGCTCTCTCCCTCACTCTCTCCCTCTCTCTCTCTCTGCTTCTCTCCCTCTTTCTCTCTCACACACCTTCTCACCTTCTCTCTCTCTCTTCCTCTCTCTCCTTCTCTCCCTCCCTCTCTCTTGCGCCACCCCCCTCTCTCTCTTTCCTCTTTCTCTCTGTCTCTCTCTCTTTCTCTTTGCTTATAGAACAAGACAAATTTTGCCCAAATACATGAAAAAAAAAAAAAACAGTTCATTATTGTTTCAGCGTTATTGTCTAATTCCTCCACTTTAACTGAATGCACACACAGGGTCATTTCACACTTCTCACTCCGGGGATTTTCTGCCTCGATGCCTGTCCAGCAGTTACCATGGTGACACAACGCACACCTTAGCAACAACTACAAAAAAAAAAAATCCGAAAACTCTAGAAAAAAATACAAAATGAATTCAAACAGGCTCATTTTTAGGAGCCTGAGATCAATATTCATGATCCTGTTCAGGTGTTTGATTTTCAACAAAAAATAAATAAAAAAAATACTATCTGAAAAACTATTGTCTAGTTAGTCAGTTCTTTCTGGTCAGATTGTGTTAAAATGTCCGATTAAGCTGATGACACAAGCTGCAAAAATCAATAAAAAGAGCTTCAGTTATTGTTAGAGTCTTTATGGTACTATGATAAAAAAAAAAAAAAAAAAAGTACATGGAGTGACAAGTGTGTACTGAAATAGAATAATTATTAAGTCTAGACATTAAGCCAATATATAAATGTAGGGAGCATTTTCTCTTATTGTTTAATTCTGCATAATTACAGACTACAGGTTCCAGTGGCCCCATCATTTATGACAGCTGAACTTAAGTGTCATCTGATGCAAAGAAACGAATAAACCAAGACGCAAGTGAATATAACTCTTCATGTCCACTGGAGAATAATGTGTACAAATAAACATGGAGGTGCAGTTCTCTTTACCGACAGCAGAGGTCTGTAGAGAGCCACAGAAGAGAGCTCCGTTTTCCTCTAAATGCAACCTGTGTCTGTCAAACTTACTGTATATACAAATAATTCAATGTATCGTTTACTAATTTAAATATTATAATGATTACCAAATTAATAACACATCATTTCTGGAAAAAAGAACTGAATCTTTAGACACAAAAAAAATCACAAAAAAGATGATAACCCTATATCCTGTCAACCATTATGTCACTGTTGCACTGTTTTCCTATGACCTCTTATATATAGCTGAGATTTTATATTTTATTACTTAATTTTCTATTTTATTTTGACATTATTTTGACATTTACATAATTATGCCTTATTTGACTCCAGTTTCTTTCTATTTTTTTCCTACAATTATTACCACATATTTACTCTTGGTATTTTTTTTGTATTATATTTTTATTATATTGTAATATTTTTTATATATATTGTAGTATATTATATTGTAGTATTCTTGTACTATATTATATTGTGATGTGTGAGCTACTGTGTCCAAATAATTTCCCATGTGGATCAATAAAGTTTGTCTAAGTCTAAGTTCTGTTTGTTGAAAATATAAACAATATTTTGTAACATTTGTGTAGTTTGTTTGGATTAATTGAACACAGTTTTCATTACTTGCTTGATTGTATTTTGTTGGTTATTATAAGAGTAATGATATGTATTTATTTCAGGTATAACTAGAATGCAGGAAGGTGTTGACAAGGTGCTTACAGTAAAAGGTGCCCAGTGTAACTTTTCTGGCTTTCCTAGTAGCACTAGATCTAAACCAAGACTGTATTCGACCTAAATTAAAAACATATATGTTATTAGGTTCTTTTTTCAGACCAAGAGTTTGTTTCGACTGCTGATTAATGGGTCAGTGGGTCAGGACGTTAAACCGGGACGAGGGGGCTTTTTTACTCTCACACACCTGGGATACTGTCCTGAGGAAGTCGGACTGTAGATGGCGCTGTCCTCCTGCCTCCTCCGATAGGAAGACAGCGCCAGAACCTGTTTAAATCAGATAACCGGACACGTCACAGCAACATGACCACTCGAAGGAAGACCGCTAGTGAGTCCGGTATGAAAACAATCTCCTGGTCTGAAAAATGAACCTAATAACATAAAATATCGGAAGACCAAATGAACCTCACTGGACACAAACACGGTTGAAAAAATGAGACTAAATCAAAATATATTACCGACTAAACCAGAGGTGTCAAACTCAAATTCACAGAGGGACAAAATGAAAAACTTGGACTAAGTCATGGGCCAAACTAAATATTTATTGAAAAATTCCAACAACATCTGCATGTTTTCTCTTCCTTCAAGATATGTAATGTTCAAACCATTTCTTATTAAAATAAATGTTTAATCATATTTTTGCTTAAACGTTGAATCCAGAACAAGCATCATATAAAATAATAACAACATTTTAAATAATAAATAAATAATGTCTCTATAGCCTGTCTGTAGTCAGCTCTAATATTTATTTGATATGATCTCGCGGGCCAAATATAATCATATCAAAACCAAATTTGGCACCCGAGCCTGAGTTTGAGATGTCTGGACTAAACCACGGATAAGGTAGCTCTAAACGTTGATGCAACCTTGAGGAATATATTTCACACAAAAAAACAAAAACTGCAAAGGGCCCTGAGTACCACAAAATTGAGAAACACTGTATGAGCATATTAGTACACATTGCTCAGTGCACATTTGCCGATCTCACACTGCCAGCCCGTGAACATGGCAGAGCACGTTAGCGGTAGCCTTCCATGAGTCACCCCTGTCCGCTCTGTCCTGTGTCTACAGCTGATCCCTGCGGATGTAATGACTGAATGAACACTCCACAAACCCACCGACGCTACAGTCCACATATCCTCCACATGTCCAGATATCCTCCACATGTTGTAGCGTTCACACTGTCTGCGCGCCGTGTTAGTCTGGACAAATAAACAACACTTTACGCAACAGTTGTTCTAATGTCATGTTCAGTTAACTGTGGTGGGCTCTAAGCTTTAAATTACACTTAGACTTGCTGTACAGTCGTGGGGAGTATTATACATTACGCAAGAGCTCTTGTTCAGGTGTAAGGAGCATTATCTGTTACATAAAGATGAGTTGTACAGTTGTAGGGAGTATTATATTACATAAGAGTGAGTTGTACAGTTGTAGGGAGTATTATCTGTTACATAAAGATGAGTTGTACAGTTGTAGGGAGTATTATATTACATAAGAGTGAGTTGTACAGTTGTAGGGAGTATTATCTGTTACATAAGTGTGATTTGTTAAGGTGTAGGGAGTATTATCTGTAACATAAGGGTGAGTTGTTGTACAGTTGTAGGGAGTATTATATTACATAAGAGTGAGTTGTACAGTTGTAGGGAGTATTATCTGTTACATAAGTGTGATTTGTTAAGTTGTAGGGAGTATTATCTGTAACATTAGAGTGAGTTGTACAGTTGTAGGGAGTATTATCTGTTACATAAGTGTGATTTGTTAAGTTGTAGGGAGTATTATCTGTAACATAAAGATGAGTTGTACAGTTGTAGGGAGTATTATCTGTTACATAAGTCTGAGTTGTTGTACAGTTGTAGGGAGTATTATCTGTTACATAAGGGTGAGTTACTGTATGGTTGTAGGGAGTATTATCTGTTACATAAAAGGTGACTTGTTGTTGTACAGTTGTGGGGAGTATTATCTGTTACATAAGGGTGAGTTGTTGTTGAACAGCTGTAGGGAGTATTATCTATTACATAACTCTATAGTCTAGTGCAGTGGGTACTCTATACCTGTTTATTAATTAATTAATTAATGTATTTATTTATTATGTATTTTATTTTTTGTTTTTGTGTGTTGTTTGTTTAGTTTTTTTTTTTTAACCTTAAAAACATGAATATAACTAGTTCATTTTAAAGGGTTTGCAGTGGTCCTCACTTACTAGTGTGACCAGACGTCCTTATTTACTCTGGACAGTCCCAGTTTTGAGCCTGTGTCCTCTGTACCAGCAGATTTATCCACAACCAGTGATTTGTCCCAGTTTTATACAAGAAATGTCCCTGGTGTCCCTATTGTTGACCAATCCGATAGCTCCCAGCACCAAAAAGACACATTAAGTATCATTTGTTTAGGTAAAATACAGAAAAGCTGCTTAAAAACGACCAAAAGAAAGAAAATGTGACTCTACTGACTCACATGTTAGTCTTGAATAAGTCATGAGTGCCAAACAATTTTCTTTAATTACGCACTCGTTTCACAATTGTATTCTTACAAACCACCCCAAAGCAGGTGTGTCCCAGTTTTTGATTTGAAAATCTGATCACCCTGTCCCTGACTTTATGCATTTCCAATATTCTCATTATTCACGGTGATGAGTTCATACGGTAACAGCAACTAGCAGTGTTCGATGAGTAATTAGATGCAGACAGCAGACTTATTTTGGGAAATAAGTCCTTAAAGGTGAACTTGTCTGGTGGAGGGTCCATCACCTGCTTTTTTCCTTGGATATGTCATTTCTTTGCCTGGAATGTTCCACAGTATGACATTAAACAGCTCTACCTTATATTTATTCAATTACAGGTGGTTTTATAGCTCAAAAATACTTAGAAAAACTGACTGTGAGTGGGGTTCTCCATGAAGGTAGAAAGGTTTAATACCATACTGTGAAATATTCCAGACAAAGCAATAACATTTCCATGGAGAAAAGCACATAATCCATCTGAAAAGTTACATAATGCACCTTTACTTAAATCAAGTAGCCTGAACTGGGACACTACACACTTGGGTTGCTGATTTGAAGGTAACACGCAACCAAATAAACACAAAATACTCATCCCACCCAACATTCTACTGTCCAAATCTCCTTTCAGAACAATATATAGTGGGAAACTGAGAACAATTCAAAGTCCAGACAAAAGTATAATGGTACGGCTCCCAAAATTTGACAACTAGTTGCTATGTTGAAGAAATATTTGTATGCGAAAAAGATTGAGCTCAAAATTGACCTTTGACTCATATTTGTCAGTTCCTGTACTGTGCCTTTGTGCCAAAAATAAGGAGTTGTGCAAAGGAAAAAGGCGGGAATAGACATGATCATTATTGTTTGATTTTCCCCAGACATCCATCCATTATAAGAAAAACACCTCACCAAGGCATCATGGTGTTTGTTTGAAATTATATGGAAGAATTTTGGATTTCCAGGATCGTGCGGTGACACTTACACAGTTCAACAGTTTGACAGACGAGTTACTTTTTCAGTATAGTATGTACAGTGTGAATAAATACACCATGTGCTTTCACATTAAAGATAATTTAAGTATAATTGGATACAAAGGTTTATTTATTTAAAGTGTTAAGACCCTGTGCCAAAGCTGCAACAAAAAGAAGGAGGCGAGAGGTTGGATTTTAAAATAAAATATATTTATTAACTAAATCACAAACAAAACAAATACACTGTTACTGCCTTTTGTCTTTGCACAACTCCTTATTTTTGGCTCGTGATACAAAGGTAGAGACCAGGAACTGACAAATAAGGGTCAAAGGTCAATTTTGAGCTCAATATTTTTCACGATATTTATTCACATGATAAAGGAGGTCTCAAATAGCCCCAAAATGACATTCACTCATTTTTGACCAAACATGATGTTACTGCCTTTGTAGGGCAGTATAGTAGCCTGATTCATCAGTACCGGGTTCACTTCATGCAAACCATCTGACCTTGCAGCATTAGGATTCATTCGCTCGACAGTAGGCAGGTACTTTTTTTCCATTTAACCAATCTGTGCTATTTGGTCGTGAAGTATGTAATGCGCCAAATCTCGTAGGAAGAAGGGCAATAATGCCTTTCCCCTTGAGAAAATTCACCAAACATTCTCTTTGTTCCGGCTTTAAATCCTCGATCTCGGGAATTGTTGCCAACACAGAATGTATGTCTTCGTCTACATCCATCTCGACCGCTTTGTTTACTGTATTCTGATTCTTGACCTAGTCACTGGAGAGAAATGAAATTCAGCGGAGGCACTAGGTACAGCAGTGTAGCTTCTTTCTAGAGATTTCAGGCCTAATAACAGTTCCAAGTTAACTAAGTATGCTAATCAATTATAATTATTAATACAAACTCATCCGACGCAGTACAAACACGACTCTCACACTTCATTTCTGAACAAAGTTGTTAATAAAATAATTACAACCACATGTTAGAACAGTTCCTGACTGGAGAAGAAACTTGAGGTGCACTATGTGACTTTTCCTGGAGCACGGCCGCTACTTGTTGTTGCCATGGAGATGTAGTTTGGCTGGAATGTTCCTCAGTGTGGCATCAAAGATAACTTGCCAAAAGAGAGAGAGAGAAAAGGAATTTAAATTAATAAACTGGCCAAAATATAAAAAATCAATATAAAGGGGCCTAGCAATGTCTTTATGCTGCACTACCACATTACTTTTGTTTTATTTAATTAAATTTGTGTCCGTGTTGTTTTGCATTTGTTGTGGGTGTTGCTCTATGTTTTTGAGTTTTGTTTTTATGTTGATTATTGTATTTTGTTAAATGTTATATTCTGTTGTCTTTAATGAAAAATAAATAAATAAATACAATACAATAAATAAATAAAAATACATAAATAAATATATAAATACATAAATAAATCAAATTAAAATTTAATTAAAATAACTTGAGTAGTAAAACATGCATCTTTACTTTTTAAAGCTCTGACTCGTAACTTGGCCTAGTGGTGTCACCTGCTTGTTTCCATGGCGATAGGCACGTTTATTGCAATACTGTGGAACATGCGATACCTCCATGGAGAAAAGTGTTGCGTATACCGACCTAAAAACTTACACAGTGCAACTTTAAAGATGAATGTACAAAATTGCCCAAGTGACATTTAGTTTTAGAGCCATTACACAGTTCGAGCGGCACTCTCACGCCGCATGGCAAAAACACAGGTCCAGTCAGGTCAGGAGAATTCAACGCCTTAAAATCACTTCTACTCATGGCACGAGATCATAACACCGAAACAGCACGGCTTTGTGTGTGACTGCGCTTCAATCCAAATATGACACACTATAACCAATAAAACCCCAACTCAAACTCATCTACTCACACTTGACCAATTTCCTGATTTTTTTTTTATTTCTTTTTTTTAATATTTGGCGCCTGGCTTCAGCTCTGGTTAACGATCAGCATCTGTCTTCTCTCAAACTCACATCATTATACATCATACACTATAAATGTTGTTTATTTGGAGTTATTAATGACTCAATATGAGCTGTTCAAACTGTTGGGCCAGTGCAAATTCAACTTTTGTATTGTATTGTATTTTTTAGACTGACGTATTTGTGAGAGAGAGTTACATAGAAAAGTAAAGTAAACCACTGAATAGAAATGTGCAGTACAGTAGGCCTACTGTTGGTTTTAAAATACAATAAAAAGTAAAGTCTGTAAAAGCGACACTGGAGACTGGAGTCTGGAGTTGCACGTCATCAGTTTGATTCCAATACAAAATGAAAGCCATACTTTGGATCATTCTCAGTTAGGGATGGATATCATACAAAAGTTGCTGATACGATACATACTTCGGTACATAGGCCACGATTCGATACTGTTCAATAAAAATTAAAGACTAAATCATGGCTGTGGTACTATAAGAATCCGTGTATCATTCGTTCATTCGTTTTTCAATATAAAACCAAAAAATAAGAAAACGAAAAAAACAACAGTTTTCTTGATTATTTGTTTCCAAAACCAAAATGAAAAAACGCATAACGATTTTTTTTTTTTTTCAGTTTTCGATTTTGTGTTTAAATGAATAATGGAGGGGGGGAGTATGTAGTTTCCTGTTTCATTGACTTAAACTGTGATGCTGGACTAAAACAGGACTGAAACAAGACTAAACCATGACTAAACCGGTCTCAGTCCTGATCTCAGTCCTGGTCCTAGTCCTGATCACACAACAGTTTACACAGGTGCATCTCTGGGCCCGTCCCAACACTCCTGGTTCAGTCGTGTTTTAGTTCTGGTTCAGTCCAGGTTCACTCCTGGTTCAGTCCGGGATCGCAGTTGAAATCATGGAAACAGGAAACGGTCCTTATCCATTTTTTCCATTATTCATTTAAACACAAAATCGAAAACTGAAAAAATGAGTTTCCTTCCCCTGAACATGTAACAAAACTGTAGCTCTGTAACAAAATAATTTTGTAAAATACATAAAAAACAAAACACTCTTGGCGATATATCGATATAGCAGCCAACGATATCGATACTGTATCATCAAATTAAATGATACAATATATGGATATTTCAATATTTTTGCACACCCCTATTCTCAGTGGAGATACGTTTTATGCCAGAGTGTAGGCAAGGAAAAGAGTCAGGTTTGTGGAGATGCAAGCCCACTCACAGCAAGAACCACAGACTGTACAGAGAAGTGGACTAAGTGCTCCAGTCAAACGAAGCTCCTTTAGGCTTTCCAGTTATATTGGAGAATCTGGAGCTGAGTTCCATATTAGGAAATTTGGAAATATCATAGCAACCAAAGAGCCAATCCGGTGTGAGGCAGTTGAAGATAGAGCCCCTTCCTGCCAGCACGCTTAGCAATGCTGTCAATCAAACCAGTTGCAATGCTAGCGGGAGCGACCTCATGGAAAGAAGGCAACAGATTTGTCTGTTATTATTGTTCATATCTTGATTTACGGACAAAATAGTTTAAAAGAAAAAGATGACTTCACACATCAGTAACTTGAGACGGTGCGTTGGAGGAGCAGGAGCAGCCCAAGATCATAGAGAAAAATCCTGCACACTCTCTTACAAGTACGTTTGTCCTAATAAATCTCACATTTTGCAATTAAGGCCACGTTTATATGATGACGGTCTGAACAGAAGATGCAAAAGTAGCATCACGTCTTCACTTTTTATTTTGCGTTTAGACAAATGTTTTTGGAAGGAAATCTGCGTGCATACGGTGATGTAAAAGTGTGTGGAATTCGATTGGGTATGCATGCCAGTTTTTTGTGTACTGTATTAATGTGACATAAACGTGTACGCGACGTGAGCAGATCTGACCAGAGTTTTGCGTCTTGGGCAGTGTAGAGAGAAATGCTACAGTGGAGCCTATTCACTCTGGAGGGTGGTTTCAGATTTTAGCATTTTTTAGCCCCAAAAACGCCTTCACCATCTAAACGAAAGGCACTTCCGATAAAATATTTTGTCATTTTTACCCACATTCTCATGTAAACAGGCCCTAAGATGATGTGCAGGATTTTTCTCTACAGATAAAGTACCATATTTTCCACACTATAGGGCGCACTCTTAAGCCTCTAACCCCATCAAAAAACAACTGCTGGCCCCACAATCCAGAGCGCCCCATACACAAAACCAGCACAACTTCAGTAAACTACAAAGCCACACCACCCGCAGCACACGCAAACACGCACGGAGCAGACAGCGACCGCACAGCGAAAAACACCCACAGCCACACTCATCACTCCACGCCGACGAGGAACGGAACGGAGGAACGAACCGAAAAAGCGAGTGCAATGTGCCACTTCTAGACACAACTGAACAACTGAGTCACTGCGAACACGCCGACAATCCAGCGGTCCCAGACAGCACCCTCCCTACACGCCACAACTGAACAAAGCCCAGAGTCACCGTGAACACGACAAACAAAGTCCAACTGACCCATCGAACTCTTGTGTTTCGTTTAAAGTCCGGTGCGGTTTATTTGTAAAAAAAGTTCGAAACTAGACCATTTAATGACAGTGCGCCTTATAATCCAGAGCTCCCTATAGTGCAGAAATTACGGTAGTGAAATAAAAAATCATGTAGAGTGGGTTAATTGGTTGGGGCAGTTATAGAGGGTGGAAGCATAGTTTTTTTTCCAATACAAAGTAAATGGAAACTAGAATCAATAGAGCCAGAAACACACACACATGCTTACTTCTTATTTGGAACGCTGCGGCAAGCACGTTAGCGATGTCCATTTTACAGTTCATGATACTGATGATGAAAATGATAGATATAAGCACTACATTTTTGGTACAATTTCCACTGGTGGGAGGCTGGACCACCCTCACACAGCCACTTAAAGAGTTTACAGTCCAAAACTAGCTCTTAAAAGCCTGTGGAGCCTTCAAATGATCATTATTTCTACTCAAACACGTCAAAGTTATTTCAGGGCCGATAAGATGTCTGTAATACCGCGTGTAAATCATCGAGCTGTATCTGATGTCCTAGTGTATGTTCAATCAGATTATGCAAGTGTTTTCCAGCCCGGGGGAGGGGGGAGAGGGGGCAGTGGGGCGGGGGTCCGTACAGTCATGAAGCATTAGACAGAAGAGTGTGTCCACCCATTGAGCCACACTAACACTGAGTGGGAGTGAGAAATAAAACATACATGACATCTCCCATTGGAAAAACCCTTCAACACAACACGGCCCAGCGGAGTGACATGAGCGTAAGCAAATATGCACGACAATAATCAGCTTAAAGAAGATATATGTGGTTTACTGTATGATCAAACTATAGAATATTTAGGGGTGTCAAATTATCACGTTAATTGCGATTAATTAATTAGTCATTGTTTTGCCCTAAAAATGTTTAAAATGTTGTTCTATACAGTTGTTTTTACAGTAGATTGCATTTACTGCTGTCAGTCTTTTATTTTGAAGGCCTCTTTAGAGACAGGAAGTCATGACAGGAAGTCAGCCATGTGTTGTTTTTGTTTGCCCTGAGTAGCACATGTGTTCATCCTCTGACATCTGCCTTTTTGTTCGTGCCTTTGACCTCACTGTCTGTAAGTTGTTCTTTATACAGATAAGAATTATATTTTTGCTATATTTGTAAAGGATGGTTATTAGAAATGTATTTTTATTGAAGATTAGGTATTATATGGTGTAGTGGCTTGTAGTTAAGATAACCTCAGTTATATTTTGCACTGTGCTAAGTACAGTTTTTTCTGTTTTGCAGTTTTACTCTGTTTTTTGGAACCATCTTGTGGAGAAATAAATTGGAGCTATGGACACTATATTGTGATTCTGCGCATGTTTCCAAAAAGGAGTTACGCTTACCGCTAAATTGTGTTAGAAACATGCAAGAAGAGCGGAATAATATTTAGCACATCATGTTTTTTAATCGCGTTAATCTTATTTTTAATCTCTAACTTTACTGTTTCTGTATGCGAGTTGCTTTATTATAAAATCTGTTTTTATGTGTTGTTAGGACACAGTCCCGCACTGTGCAGTCCTGCTCTGCTCGCTCCCGCAAAGAACTGTAGCCTAATTTTCATTCCCGTTCTCGCCGCATCTGCGACAAACCTGCACACGTCTGATCTCTAAAAACACAGAACAGACTCACCTTCATCATCATCCCTCTGTCACAGAAAGAACATCTATATTCCACTGAATCGTGTCCTTTAGTAGAAGCTGAACTGCACTGTCTTTAAAAAGAACCTAAGAAGTTAAAGTATATAAGAAGACAAAATGAACATCACTGGCTTAAGAAGCTGAACCGCATCAGCGCACAAGAGTGTTTTTTTGTTTTGTTTTTCTCTGCTTTATGCAAATGAGCCATGCGGTTTTAAGTTTCATTTCTTTTAGACTTGTGCAAAGCTGCGTTAAACACATTATAATGTCAAACAGGCCGATGTGGCTCTAGAGTTGAGTTTATTTTTGCAGATTAGTAATAGTAATAATGATGATACTTATATAAAAACGTTAATGATAGTATATGAAAATAATGTAATAATGAATTTAAATGAAAATACCTCAAGTTGAAGGCTTTTCTCAGCAATTTTTAGGTGAGATTTAAAAAGAGATTAATTAGATTAATTAATTATAAGATCATAATGAATTAATCTCTCAATTTTCTTAATCGCTTGACAGCACTAAGAATATTTATTAAGTATTTTACATTTTGTTCATTGCAAAATCACAATATTGATCTAAAACACTTAAAGGTTGTATAGAGGTTTTTTTTAAGGGAAGTGAAATACAGCAACAGTCCTTTTTCAAATGTTGTTCATGCACGACACCACCTTCCTCCTCCACCGCTCCCTCAGTAGAAACATCTCCTCCCGCCTCTTTACCCTAGAAATCACGCTTGTTTACAGCCAGTGCGCGTTCATAATTACTGTTGAAGTGACCCATCTAGAAATAATTTGGCGACCGACGTGTCAGTTTTTAGACCCTTCATCTGCATCAGTCACTGGAAGAAATCTCCAAGAATCACCTCAGTTTGTCTTCGCTCCATTTCCCCTTCTCTTCTTCTTTCAGCGACCTCAAAAACGGTGATCTGGTCATGGATTCTCGTCCGCCATCGCAACAAACTTTGTGCAAATTGAGAGGAAGCGACAGTTTGAAAAAGCCTCTAAGAATGCTGCATAAACCACGTAATCCCCGCGAGTCAGTTGCACTAGAATCGTAGGGAGTTTGATTGACAACCTAACAGCCAATAGATAAAGAGGGAGCCTTGTTGTCTATTGGCTGATGTTTATCTCACCTCACTATGTTCACAGTTGGTAGATTTTCATTCTTTTTTTTTTTTTTTTTTAGTCATGATTACAAGGCTGCTGCATCTCTGTAATGGCATTTTAAACTTTCAATGACAATTTGAAACAAAAAAAACAAAAAAAAATCCTTCATACAACCTTTAAAACAGTGTTTCCCAAACTTTTTTTCTGGGGAACCATATTTTAAAAGTGAAACCTTCGCGACCCAAGTCAATAGACATTATTCGTAAAGAAAAAATAAAGGTGGATTTGACCATTATTGACCATTAACGAGGATGTAGCGCACCCCTCTGAATGAAGACTGACACTTGAACTGGCGATTTTTTAATTTAATGGCAATAAATCCTCCAATCTACCGTAAGAGCTAAAAGGAATACAAAATACAGGGTGTAAATATGCATACAAAAACTCAATGCAAGTTTGATTATTATTTACATTTATCTTGACAGCATCAATCAACAACGATAACATCTAGAGACACAAATTTATTCAAAACAACTACATAGAAAAATATCTAAAAATATATATGTATGCTTTTGCTCCGTATAACGTCTTTCCGTTCTCATTGTCAAGGTAAATAAACGAAAATAAACCCTTCAAAATAAAAGCGCTAAACATAAACGCGTAAGTTAATGCTTAAAAACAGAAAATAGTGCAATATAAAAATAATCATTAAAAATGTCACAAGAGGTTTTGACCAAGACAAATTATACTATAGGTTATTTACAGAGGATATTTTATTGTTAACTGTGTGATCGTGTCTCTCTCAACAGTGAGTGCGTTTACATGCACATCAATAACCCGGTTATGATTGGGTTTTTTGAGTATCCCGGTTTCTTGATGGTGCATGTATACACAGTAACCCGGTTTCAGTAACCCGGTTATGGCAGTATCCCGGTTATTAGAAACCGGGTTACTGTAGCTGGTTTATTTCCGATAGTAACCGGGTTACTTGTGGCATGTATACGCAGTACCCCGGTTACTGCAACATAAAGTTGAGTGCGCATGCGTCCAAAAGACACTTTCCAGCCTTTTCACCACAACAGTAGTCACATAAATAAATTGACCAACATAAATAAAGTGACCAAACGAGTGAAATGACTGTAAAATTAAGAGCTGCGCTAAACCTGCACACGTACAATCTGCACTCGTACGACCTGCACTCGTGTGATCGCTGAAAAGCTAAAACATGAACTATCTCCTATACTCTATACGCACAGAAACACACTTACCATCATTAGCGCCTCTTCTGTCACAGAAATAACACACATAATCCACAGAGTCGTGTCATTTAGTCCAAAAGAAACTGATCACATCAGCGGCGCAAGGAGCGAGTTGTTTTTATCGCCGCTAACAGTTTATGCTAATTAGCCTAAACGGTCTTAAGTTTCGTTTCTGTAAAACGTAAACAAATGTGATCACAGCTGAATTATCTGATCAAACGGGCTGATGTGCTCTATAGTGTTTATGGTTTATATGTTGTAAAGTTGAGTTTATTTATGCAGAAGATTTTAATGAAGAATCTGCACAGTGGATTGTGGGAGATCTCGTAGCTCCTTAGCTTCTTATGCTAAAGGAGCTCACGGTTTGTATTTTTCCTGGTTTATGAAATTGATTTAAGTTAATTTTTGCGCCTGCGCATTTGTAAGATTATGTCAAGAAACCGGGATACTCCATTTGATCATGTATACGCGAATATGAGTGTCCCGGTTTCTCAGTGCGCATGTACACGCAGTAACCCGAATACTGACATAACCGGGATATGGCTAATAACCGGGTTATTGATGTGCATGTATACGCACTCAATTAGTATTAACTAAAAAACAGTAATTGAACCAGCAATAAAAGGATCCATAAGTCGCATATTTGGACATTAAATGCAGACCATTTCTTTTTCTTTTCAACATTCAGTTGAACCAGCAATACTGGAACAAAACAGACAATAAAATAATTACAAAAAGATCTGAAATTGTACAAAACATGTATTAACATTTCAACATGTGCCAGAACTGTATATTGCAGATCTACATTCAAATTGTGACAAGGCGACCCCAAAAAAATCTCTTGCGACCCACCTGAGGGTTGCGACCCAGTCTTTGGGAAACAATGACTTAGAGGACCAATATGATGCTAAATGGACAAGCTCTGAGTCATGTTATAATGCTGTTGCCTCATCAAAAACATGCCTGGATTTGTGTTTTGCTTCATTCATACGTTTGAATAATCCTGCATTATTAGTCTGTCTACATCTCCAAAGCTCAAAATGCCCAATTCCTCCTTGTGATGTTATGAAGCATTCGTTTTTAAGCTACTTTTTACCTTTAGATCAGTTGAGATGGGCAATTCCAGAGCTGAAATCCTCCAAATGATTCTAGTGAAGGTGTAAGAGAGCAGAAGTAGAACCCAAAATGCGAGACTGCATTTCTGAAGTTGTTTAATAAGACAAAGAATAACCAAACGCAAAAATCCAAACAGACATGAAACTGATAATGACAAATGAACCAACAAAGGGCAAAGGAGAACACAGGGTTTATATGCACACAGATGAATGAGACACAGACGAGACAAGTTTGAGCGGGACAAACAGTCAATACAACAGGAAGTAAAACTCAAAACACTCACACGGCTAGAGAAATACAAAATAAAACCAGGTGAAGAATAGTAAAATAATTCCATGAAAATTAACACCATGACAATGAGTTTAAAAACACAGTGGAGTATTTCCTGTATTACCACATAACATCATCTGTTAGAGAGAAGAACTCGGCCTAAATCTGCAGGGTTTATGTGTTTAACATGTGAATGAAACAAAACACAACTCCAGGTATGATTGTGATGACAAAACACTGTAACATTTATCAGAAAATAGCGTAATATGGACCCTTTAAAGAAGACATATAGTTTTTATTGAGTAATTTGTATTGAACTACAGCATATTTAGATCATAATTTAACATTTTGTTCATTGCAAATCACAATATTGATCTAAAACAACTTAATCATAGACACAGGTCACTTGACTTCCTAGGCAAAACTGCAGAACTTATTATATCCCATCCACAGTCGCATTTCACCAGAACGAGCAGCTGATTTTCATTTATGAAAAGTGGGCGGAGATAAGAGGTTGATAAAAATGTAAATTTTCTCAGCGCTCAAGCGTCGAATGCAGAACGATATAGACTTATTCAAACATGCAGGTGTCATGTTCTGAAACATAACTTTAACTAAGCGCATGTTGAGGAAAAACATTATAACATGGTACACTGCAAAAGCTAATATTTAAATCCAAATGACTCAAATTAAGAAGATTTAACATGACTTGAGTAGATTTCTCTTGACAAGTAAAATTCAGTCTCTTTTTTTTTTCATCTTAATTCAAACAACATATGATTTCTTTTCTTATTTTTATTTTCTTAAGTACTAAGAGTTGTTGTTTTTCTTATCTTTAGTATAACTAAGAGTATTTTCATATTTCAACTACAAAAAGACTTCATAGATAATGGGGGGTCATTGCTCTGCCTGGAATGTTCCACAGTATGACATTAAACAGCTCTATCTTACATTTATTAAAATACCGTTTGTTTTGTAGCTCAAAAATCCCCAGAAAAACAGGCATTCTCCACAGATCTGACATGTAGCTTGGTTGAGTTTGGTCTTCTTGAAGATAGAAAGGTTTAATGTGATACTGTGAAACATTCCAGGCAAAGCAATAACATCTCCATGCAGACAGACCCTCCAACGGAAAAGTCACACAATGTACATTTAAAGCGCTGGGAATTTATCCTACTCTGAAGTCCAGCCCCAACGGAGGAGCTTTAGAGAGAGGGAGTTTCACATTAAATCTCCTCCATTTGGGGTTGGACTTATTATTACTCAGAGTCAGATAAATTCCCAGTGCTTTAAACCAGTTCTATCAATTGAAAATGGCTTCTGGAATGCAGCCAAAATGTCTTGATCCAGATGAAGTCCAGATGAGCACAGATGAAACCCTCTCTACATTCTAACATGGTTAAAATATAATAATACATAACACGCCTCGCTTAAAGGTGCATTGTGTAACTTTTCTGGTGGAAGGTCAGTAGTAGCTCAATGGGTAAGAGGGTTTGTCCACTGATCTAAAGTTTGGCGGTTCAAATCCCGCATCATTGGTTCCTGCTCCCAGATAAATGCTGCTGTTGTGTCCTTGGGCAAGACACTTAACCAACCTCGCCCCCAGTGTCTGTGTACACTCGTACGTGTGAATGCGTGAGTGGCTTCTTATGTAAAGCGCTTTGAGTGTCTTGAAGGTGGAAAAGTGTTATATAAAAATGTGACCGTTTACCATTTTACCATTTAAACCAGACCAAGTTACAGGTCAGATCTGTGGAGAGGCGACCCCGCTCACAGTCAGAATGCCAGTTTTCTAGTTATTTTTGAGCTATAAAACGAAATGTAATTGAATAAATGTAAGGTAGAGCTGTTTAATATCATACTGTGGAACATTCCAGGCAGAGGAATGACATCTCCATAGAAACAAGCAGGTGACGGACCCCCATACGAAAAGTTTCACATCACAAGTCACATTATCTATGAAGTCTTTTTGGTTGTTGAAATAAGAAAATACACTTAGTTACACTGAAGATAAGAAAAACAACAACTCTTAGTGCGTAAAAGAAGAAACAAAAGCATATGTTGTTTGAATTACATCATACTGTGGAACATTCCAGGCAGAGCAATGACATCTCCATAGAAACAAGCAGGTAATAATAAAAATAATGCATCAGTTTTGTAGAGTGCTTTTTCAGACACTCAAAGACACTCACTACACACTCGGTTATGGTGAATGACTATTGTAGCCACAGCTGCCCTGGGCCAGACTGACAGAAGTGAGGCTGCCCCCCCCCCCAACCACCACCATCACTCACGCACACACTGCTTTCATAGGCAATGTGGTTGAAGACGAGCCTGATTCATCAGCCGGTTTCACTTCATAGAAACCGTCTGACCTCGCAGTGTCAGGATTCGTTCGCTCGACGGTAGGCGGGTACTTTTTTTTCATTTAACCAATCGCTGATATTTGGTCGTCACGTATGTAATGCGCCGCTAACGGGTCTAACTGGTAGATTAAGCTTTTCCCAAGGAAGAAGGGCAATAATGTCTTTCTCCTTGATAAAATTCACCAAACATTCTTTTTGTTCCAGCTTTAAATCCTTGATCTCGAGAATCGTTGCCAACACGGAATGTATGACTCTTCGCTGATTGGCTGGTGCCCGAACTTGCACTTTCGGGGTTCATGCAAACCGTCTAGTGTATTCCGATTCCTAACCTAGTCGCTGGAGAGAAATGAAATTGAGCGGAGGCACTAGGTGGCACCAGCATGGCTAGTTGAAGACTTGGTTAAGGACACAATGACAGTTTTTGCAACCGTCACCCCCCTGTGGCATCTGATTTTTCCATTGGTCTCCCATCCAAGTACTCACCAGGCCCTGTTTAACTTCTGAGATCTTACATGGCTCGTCAAGCAGGTGACAGAAACAAGCAGGTGATGGACCCCAACCAAAAAGTTACACAGTGCACCTTTAAACATCGGCATTACAAAATGGACTTGAAACAAACAAAAAAAGTTCAGATTAAGTTGTCATATGAATCTTGTGTGCCAGACCAGCACACAAAAGGCTCAATCACACAGCTGTAGGGGTTTATAATAATTCCCAAATGCTTGAGAAAAATGGAAATGTTGCATAGATTTTTTTTCCAAAACAAAAACTCTCCTGTGAATGTTTATACGCACTTTAAAAAGACACAAGGACTAGATTACAACATACTGACAAAAGCCACTGGATGTTTTGACGTTTTTATTGTGATCTCAGAGTCAATATTGGAGTACACAATGGATTCCAGATTCTATTATTTATATGGGAAAAAATAATTCGGTTTTAGTCAATAAACACAATGAGTTTGTGCAGTTCAACAGGAAATGCTGCAGCCGCCTCCTCGGACTTTCTGAAACGTCCCACCGTTTGGGTCAAAGGAACCTGAAGTGCCCATATTACACTATTTTCTGATCTATGTCATCAAAAACATACCTGGAGTTTAGTTGTTTCATTCATACATGCTTAGGCTGAGTTCTTTTGATGTCTCTCAAACAGAAAATACTCTGTTCCACCTTATGATGTCATGTGGTCATACAGGAAGTGCTCCACTGTGTTTTTAAACTCCATACATACACCTTCACTGGAATTATATGGATAATTTCAGTCCTGGAATTGCCATTTTTTAGTGAATTAAAGGTAAAAGACAGCTGATAACCTGGAAACTACCACTTCATGACATCACAAGGTGGAACATTTTGAGCTTTTTGGGGGGGTCCAGACATCCCAGTAATCCAGGGTTACTCAAACATGTATGAATGAAGCAAAACACAACTCTGGGTATGTGTTTGAGGAGATAACAGCATTACAATATGACTTAAACTCACAACAGACAATTGTTTTGTAATATGGGACCTTTAACTAGAGCAGGACTGTCAAACTCAAATTCACAGAGGGCCAAAATTAAAAACTGGGACTTATGTCATGGGCCAAACTAAATATTTATTGAAAATTTTTATCTGTTTTCTCTTCTTTCGAGAAATGTAATGTTAAACCTTTTCTTATTAAAATAAATGTTTAATAATAGTTTTGCTTAAACATTGAATCCAAAACAAGCATCATATAAAATAATCACAAAAATAAATAAATAATGTCTCTAGAGCCAGTGTTGGGAAGGTGACTTTTAAAATGTATTCCCCTAGAGATTACAGATTACATACTCCAGAATGTGGTTTGTAACGTAATCCATTAAATTACTTCAGGGGAGTAATGTAATCTGAATACTTTAGATGACTTGATTTGCTGTAGAGAAGCAAAGACGAGGAAATCTTCACGAGATGTTTTGTCTGCTAAAAGACAATGAAAAAGCCCAGAAGAGGAGGAGACATGGTTTTAGTCCTGGTTTTAATCCTGGTTTAGACCTGGTTTAGATCTAGATTAGACCTGGTTTTAGACCTGGTTTAGATCCAGTTTAAACCTGGTTTAGCCCTGGTTTAGATCTAGTTTAGACCTGGTTTTAGTTCTGGCTTAGTCCTGGTTTAGTCCTGGTTTTAGTCTTGGTTTAGACCTGGTTTAGATCTAGATTAGACCTGGTTTTAGACCTGGTTTAGATCCAGTTTAGACCTGGTTTTAGACCTGGTTTAGATCTAGTTTAGACTTGGTTTTAGTCCTGGTTTAGTCCTGGTTTTAGTCTTGGTTTAGACCTGGTTTAGATCTAGATTAGACCTGGTTTTAGACCTGGTTTAGATCTAGTTTAGACTTGGTTTTAGTCCTGGTTTAGTCTTGGTTTAAACCTGGTTTTAGACCTGGTTTAGTGTCTGGCAGTGAGTGGAATTACCGAAAAAAAAGGGGGGATATAGCCCAAAATGTGAAAACAGGAAAATATCACCGTGTAATCCATTTATTTCAACAAAGTAACTGTAATCCAATTACCACTAACTGAAACAGTAACTGTAACTGAATACAGTTACTCATAATTTGTACTCTGATTACATAACTCTGGTACATGTAATCTGTTACTCCCCAACACTGTCTAGAGCCTGTCTGAACCCGGCGGACCAGCTCTAATACATATTTGTAATGATCTCGTGGGCCAAATATAATTATATCACAGGCCAAATTTAGCCCCCAGGCCTGAGTCTGACATGTCTGAACTAGGGGCTTTTGTGGACTACCATGTTGCTACTTATTGTTACCCGTCATTGTCAACCAGTCACAATCTGCTGCTTCATACCTCTCAGCCAATGTCATATGAATGCACTCTCTCTTCCATCCTTCTTAATTCCCAAAACTCCACAGCAGCAGCAGCAGCAGATCCATCATCCTCCTCAGCCTCTCCATATCCTCCTCCACCTCTTCAAACAAGGTCAATGTCCAGGCCTGAATACTGATATTAACCTCCAGTCGTGACACAGCGCAGCATCTGAAAACACACGCATCTTGCACTTTTGCTGAGTATAAACGTGTCTGATCTTTTGCTCTGACATGCAACTGTGTGTAAGATGGATACTGCAGGTTTGATGTCATGCAGTGAACCACTTCAGGTAAAGCACTGACATCTCCATGGAGACAAAAAGGAGGCAGACCAGTCATCACCAAAAAAGATTCACCGTGAACCTTTAAAACAGGGGTCATCAAACTAAGGCCAGCGGGCTGACTTCGACTCGCCCCAGCCCCTCTGCCCTACACCACTTGAACTATTTTACTATTTTTGGCCTATTTTTTATTACTTTTTGGCAAATAATAATATGTGTGCATATTGTAGTTTGTTGATTTTCTTTAATATTTATATTTGTATTTATATTTAAACAATTATATGATTTATTTCCATTTGCCGCTGAACTTCCGTCACCTGAAAAGCTCGAGATCAAACGGTGACAGTCGGCGATGGTGTTAAAGTACGAAAAGTTGACAGAGAGTGCAGAGTTTTCAAAAAACAGTGAACAACCGATTAACTTTTGTTCAGTGTAAGGACCGTGCAGTTTGTCTGATATGTAAAGAAAGCGTGGAGGTTTTCAAAGAATAAAATCTGCGTCGTCAGGGTCATATTATTCTGTTACACGACCGACCTGACCCTGACCCCATCACAGTCAGGAGCCATAATGTGGCCCCCAGAGAAAAAAGTTTAGTGACCTCTGCTTTAAAACCATTATTATTATTATGTTACTTTAAAAAGACAGTTTAAAATAGTATAACTTACTTCAGTGTTGGGGAGTAACAGATTACATGTACCAGAGTTATGTAATCAGAGTACAAATTATGAGTAACTGTATTCGGTTACAGTTACTGTTTCAGTGAGTGGTAATTGGATTACAGTTACTTTGTTGAAATAAATGGATTACATGGGTATTTTCCTGTTTTTACATTTGGGCCTATATGCCTTTATTTATTTATTTATTTTCTCAGTAATTCCACTCATTGCTGGATACTAAACCAGGACTAAACCAGGACTAAACCAGGTCTAAACCAGGACTAAAACTAAACAGGACTAAACCAGGTCTAAACCAGGACTAAACCAGGACTAAACCAGGACTAAACCAGGTAAACCAGGTCTAAACAAGGCCTAAACCAGATCTAAACCAGGACTAAAACCAGGACTCTAAACCAGGACTAAACCCTAGGACTAAAACCAGGACTAAACTAGGTCTAAAACCAGGACTAAACCAGGTCTAAAACCAGGACTAAAACCAGGTCTAAACAAGGACTAAACCAGGACTAAACCAGGACTAAACCAGGTCTAAAACAGGTCTAAAACAGGATTAACAGGACTAAACCAGGACTAAACTAAACCAGGTCAAACTAAACCAGGACTCTAAAACTAAACCAGGTCTAAACCACAGGACTAAACCAGGACTAAACCAGGACTAAACCAGGACTAAACCAGGACCAGGACTAAACCAGGACTAAACCAGGACTAAACCAGGACTAAACCAGGTCTAAAACAGGATTTATCAGGACTAAACTTTACTGCGTGGACCATGTCTCCTCTTCTTCTATCAATAATATTTTTATCCGGTTGAGTAAAGACTCGGCCTTTTTATTTTCTTTTATCACACAAACATCTTATGTTACGATTTCCTCGTCTTTGCTTCTCTACAGCAAATCAAGTAATCCAAAGTATTCAGATTACGTTACTCACTACAAACTACATTTTGGGGTATGTAATCTGTAATCTGTAGGGGAATACAATTTAAAATAACCTTCCCAACACTGCTTATCTTAAACTATATAAAAATATATATATACCTATATTCCACACTTCTGTTTCCAAATTCTGTTTTATTTTAAGACAAAGCCGTAACAAAACCAGTTTAACTAGAACTAAGTTATGGTACAAAACAGCGGTGCGTCCACAGAGACAGACGTGACATTTGGTGAACAGAGCCTGACTTTGCAGATGCACACTGACCTCATTCAGGATTGATTAAACAACAAGGTTAAAACAAATGTGCCCTGGAGTGGTGCAGTACTTTTATCTGCTCTGAGTACTGTGTATGTATGTGTATGTGCTTCAGCAAGATGGAGCCCATCCAGTGTAAATGTCAACACTTGTTTATGGAAAGAACACAGTATTTGTTACACAGAGAGGAGGAGGAGGAAGAGAGAGAGGAGAGAAGAGAAGAAAGGAGGGGAGAGAGAGATAGTGTGTGAGAGAGAGAAGGAGGAAGGAGAAAGAGAAGAGAAGAGAAGAAAGGAGGGGAGAGAGAGATAGTGTGTGAGAGAGAGAAGGAGGAAGGAGAAAGAGAAGAGAAGAGAAGAAAGGAGGGGAAAAAGAGAGAGAGAGAAAGAAGGAGGAAGAGGAGAGAGCGAGAATAGAAGACAGTAGGGGAGACAGAGAGAGAGAAGGAGGAAGAGAGAGAGAAGGAGGAAGGGGAAAGAGAAGAGAAGAGAAGAGAAGAAAGGAGGGGAGAGAGAGATAGTGTGTGAGAGAGAGAAGGAGGAAGGAGAAAGAGAAGAGAAGAAACGAGGGGAAAAAGAGAGAGAGAGAAAGAAGGAGGAAGAGGAGAAAGCGAAAGATGAAGGAAGAGAGAGAGCAAGAAGAGAAGAAAGGAGGGGGGAGGAAGAGAGAGAGAGAGAGAGAGAGAAGAGAGGAGAGAGAGGAGAGAGGAAAGAGAGAGAAAGAGAGGAGGAGAGAGAGAAAGAGAGAAGGAGGAAAAGAGAAAGAGAAGGAGGAAGAGAGAGAGAGAAGGAGGGAGAGAGAGAGGAGGAGGAGGAAAAGGGAGAGAGAAGGAGGAAAAGAGACAGAGGAGGAAGAGAGAGAGAGAGAAGGAGGGAGAGAGAGAGGAGAGAGGAAAAGGAGAGAGGAGAGAGGAGGAGGAGGAGAGAGAGAAGAGGAAAAGAGAGAGAGAGAAGAGAGAGAGAGAGAGGAAAGAAGAGAGGAAGAGAGGAGAGAGGGAGGGAGGAAAAGAGAAAGCGAAGAAGGAAGAGAGTGCAAGAGAAGGAGAAAGAAAGAGAGAGGGAAGGAAGAAGAGAGAGAGAGAATAGACGACAGGAGGGGAGAGAGAAAGAAGGGGGAAGTGAGAGAGAGACAGAAGGAGGAAAAGAGAGAAAGGAGAAGGAAGAGAGAGAAGGAGAAAGAGAGAGATAAGGAGGAAGAGAGAGAGAAGAGAAGAAGGAGGAAGAGAGAAAGCAAGAAGAGAAGAAAGGAGGGGAGAGAGACAGAAGGAGGAAAAGAGAGAGAGAAGAAGGAAGAGAGAGAGAAGAGAAGAAATGAGGGGAGAGAGAGAGAGGGAGGAAGAGACAGAGAGAGAGAAGGGAGAAGGGAAGAGAAAGGGGTGGGGTTGAGAGACTGAAAGGCGAGAGAGAGAGGGAGAGAGAGAGAAAAGGGAGAGAGAAAAGAGATGGTGTGAGAGAGAGAAGAGAGAGATGGCAAAAGAGAGAGAGAGGGAGCAAAAGAGAGAGAGAAACGGGGGGAGGGAGGTCGAGAGAGAGAGGGAGGACACACATAGAGACACAGAGACGAGGACGAAGATAGAGAGAGAACAGAAGAAAGAAGGACGGAAAAGAGTGTGAGAAGAGAAGGAAGGAGGGAAGAGAGAGATAAAGAGAGAAAAGGAAAGAGGAAAGAGGGAGAAGGAAAAACAACTTGAAAGGCTCATCCCAGCAGTCTCCATCGAGAGCATCTGCAGGACACAACTATTTATAATAAACCAGGGTCATTCATAAAAATAGACTTTCTATAACCACTTGACTCCAAGTTCTGTACAAAAAAAAACCATGAAGATGAACTCGTCTTAAGAAATATCCCACATACTGTCTTTAGATTAAAATGAACTACAATAACACTTTTTTACTTTATTACTTTTTAAATCGGGGACATGTTTGCGTTGCTGTTTTAAACTCATTTTAATGTACATTGTGACTTATAAACCCAAATACAGAATTATTGTTTTATTATATCTCATTTTGAACCTTTTTGTAGTTTCCATTTGAACATTTTTAGTCAAGATTGCAGGACAATTTGTTAAAAAATCTTTGGGGGAGCGATGGGGAGCACTGGCCATCCTGATATCTTAAGCTCTCCTGCGTCGTTTTTATCTGCCACCGCGGTTTTTAAAATGTTTTATGTCTCTACAGGTTCCTGCGGAGTGTGAGCCTCGTCTTTCACGCGCCTCACTCCACATTTCCAAAAATTCTCTTCTGTTTTGGTTGCCGACCGAGCGTCACCAAACTGGACTGTGAAACCTGATCGTGAATTGTTCTCTGTGTTTCTGCAGTATTTTTTACACACTTTTACATCCTACAGCAATGAGCTTCTAAGCGTTTTTTTTCCACAGAGGACAGAGCGGAGTTTTTGTTATCATGGTAATGTTAACAACGACAAGCATGCTAACAAGTACTTCCTGATTCTCTGACTGAATAAAGCTGCGGTCAAGAGCTGCTTATACAGTATATCTGTACTGGGGCAACATTAATTCTGCTAAAATACATGGGATAAAAATCAGGTACAAGTCATATTTATTTATTTATTTATTTTTAGTAATAAATAATAAATACACATAAGCACATTTCACAACCGTTAAAATAAAATAACTTTTAATAAACCAAATATAGTAGCCAAGTCTCTTGTTACCAGTGGCGAAGTTAACAATCTGGGGGCCCTAGGCGAACTTGAGTTTGGGGCCCTCACTATAATGCACTGTTTTACTGTTTGTTTGTTGTATTTATTTATTTATTTTATTTTATTTTTTTTAAGAATTTATTGTCTGTTTTCCCCATTGTTCTTGAGAAGCACACATCTTTATTTTGGAATTTGGAAACATTCTATTCGTTCGGTAGCCTACTAGATAACCAGAGCTGAAAGTAGTTCTATTTTTTTGCCAATATAATTACATTTTTGTTTACATCCGTTATATATGATTATGCTATGATTATGTTTAAACCAGGGTCAAGCTGGGGAATGCTTTGACAGTTCAAATAGATTTGACAGTCAGATACTATTTTGATGGTGTTATTTTGTTTAAAAGCAAACTACTCTCATTTAATGTCATATTGAGAGAAAATCTAATTGCTCTGAGGCCTCGGCCATTAGTGATAATGACAAGGGCAATTGTTTAGGGCCCCTCCAGGTTCAGGGTCCCTTAAGCGGCTGCCTGCTTTTGCCTAATGGTAGCTCTGCCTCTGATTGTCACATCTGCCAATGAATCTGTGGGCCTTGGACTAATTCTTCAGATTATAAATACAATTGTCCATCTGCTCTACTGTTCACACACAGTATGGCATTAAACTGATCTATCTTCTTGAATACAGGCAGGTGACACGACTAGGCCATTGTTTCCCAAAGACTGGGTCGTAAGAGATTTTGTTTGGGTCGCCTTGTCACGATCCGCATGTAGGTCTGCGATATACAGTTCTGACACATGAAAGAGCGAGTAAATATCCTGTCCTCAGTGAGGCCAGTATTTCTATGCTTATTCCTTTCACAAATACATATATGTGTGAACTGGGATTTTCTGTGCTCACAAAAATAAAGACAAAGCACAGAAACAGACTGAACGCTGCGCCTGATGTGTGTGTCGCTCTCCTCCTGCACCCCAGACTGGAACGCACTACAAAAACACAGACAGGCCCATATATCTCATTAGAAATGTTGAAATGTGAAGACATGTTTTGTATAATTTCTAATCTTTTTGTGATTATTTTTATTGACTATTTTGTTCCAATATTGCTGCTTCAATTGAATGTTGAAAAGAAAAAGAAATGGGCCACATTTAATGTCCAAATAGGCGACTTTTGGATCCTTTTATTGTTGGTTCAATTACTGTTTTTCATTGTTTAAACCTTGAGTAATACTAATTGTTCAGAGACACGATCACTCAGTCAACAATAAAATATCCTCATTAATGGTCAATAATGGTCAAATCCACCTTTATTTTGTGATTTACAAATAATGTTTATTGACTTGGGTCACGGAGGTTTGTGACTTTTAACCCTCTCAGGCTCAAATTAATTTTTAGTATCAGGAAAAATCTGATATTTGGGGAAAATTATAATATGGGGTAGTAATATACAATCCTGACTTTTTTATCCTTTGTGAACAAAAAAAGTATTTTGCACTTCTGGCAGGACGTTTGCATGGAGCCATTCTTGCACAGTCTGCATCGTCCACGTTTATCAGCATGGATGGGAAAAAAGGCTCCTGAGTAAAAAAAGCTCATATAATATGGATGTGGAGTAAATAGGTAATTGGAATTTAGCTGTTGCAAATCTGCAACGCCTGCCTGGAGAGGGTTAAATATGGGTCCTGTAATAGCCTGGTGGCAACCTTAGCGGTTTGAAGAGGAACAGAGTCAAGTTGAGCCAGTTTTCTGTGCAGATCCCAGTGCATTTATTCCCAACAAGACAAAAAAACTATTTACAAAAGTTCAAAAAAAGGTTAAAACAGGCATAGCAGATACCTGCGCTCACACAGCACCTCTCCCTAAACAAGGTGAGGCTGGCTTCTTTTAAAGGCCCTGTACTAATTGGGTGAGCCCACTTTAACGATCAGGTAAGCACCAATAATTTGTACATTTAATATCTAAAAACTAACTCTCCAAACAGTGCCCAAACAACATCCAATTACATTAATTACAAAAATATATATATCTTTATTTAAATTAGCAGTGTTCAACATTTTAAAAATACTAAATAGAACCAGTTAAAAATGTGTGCTCCCCTCCTCCAAACACATGGTTGGCTGCCCCGGAACCTTCTTAAGGTGCTCTGGCTCCCCGGGGACTCTTTTGGCCGGAGCACCTGAGGCAGACCACACCAGAGGGTAAGTACAATTACTTCAATTTAAATGCACTTTTTTTTACTTATTTCCTTTTCTTTTACAGGTAACTTCAATCTGCACATTAATTTTCAATAAACATTTCTTAAACTTTGTTTCAGTTCCTCATTTTACCTTTTAACTAGCCCTAGGCCCAAGTAATGGACTGGCTACATTACAGGTCCCCAGAAAAAAAGTTTGGGAAACACTGAACTAGGCTACATTACAGGTCAAAATAAATTACCTAGATTTGTAATCTTCACAGAGACAATCAGATGGCAGACTTCCAGCAGAAAAGTTACACACTGCATCTTTAATTTGCCGTGTCCCTTTTCCCCATCTTCACCGCAGCAGCAAAACCATCAGCCTCCTCTTCTTCACCACAACCAGTGCCTCTTGAGATATACTTTTCTGACAACTCATTAAAGGTGCCACCATGGAGACTGTATTACTTTGCCTTGAATAATCCAGCGTGTGGCATTAAACTATTTTTTAAGGCACTACAAACACCCATGATGAGGGAATACATGTTAAATACGTTTAATATCACACAGGGAAACTCTCCAGATAACGCAATAACATCGTCGTGGTAGCAGACCCGCAACCAGGAAAAGTTACATAGTGCACCTTTAAGCAAACGTTATCCATTTAAAAAAAAAAAAAACTACACATGACCTTAGTAAATTGTCTGTTTAATGTCTTTTGATTTGACTCATTTTATTTGAGGCGAGATTTGGCCGTGCGCATGGACCCCATCTGCACCGCTCATGTTTAAGATTAAGACTTGAGTGGTGGAAAATAAACAGACGGAGGGGGATTATAAGAGGCACAAAAGCAATAAAAACCTTGTAAAATTGTGTTATAAGTTTTATGGAACATATGTGAAGAGATGAGGTCTTAAAGATGCCATAAAGACAAGAGGAGATGTGAAGAGGAGCAGGACTAATGCACAGAATTATAAACATATACGTAAGCCTCCAATTATTCTAACTAAACTATTTTTATTTATTTATTTTTTGTCATTTTAAGGCACTAAATGAAGTCTTGAGCGCTTTAAGTTCCACCTTGTGATGTCATGTCAATACCTTTAGTCAAGGAGAAATTCCAGAGCTGAAATGATCCAAATGATTCTAGTGAAAATATATGGAGTTTAGAAACACGGTGGAACATGTGTGAATGAAACAAAACACAACTCCAGGTATGAACAGTGTTGGGGAGGTGACTTTTAAAATGTATTCCCCTACAGATTACAGATTACATACCCCAGAATGTAGTTTGTAACGTAATCCATTAAATTACTTAAAGTGAGTAATGTAATCTGAATACTTTGGATTACTTGATTTGCTGTAGAGAAGCAAAGACTAGAATATCCTCACATAAGATGCTTTATTAGCTAAAAGAAAATAAAAAGCCCAAACTTCACTTAACCAGATAAAAAATATTATTGATAGAAGAGGAGGAGACACGTCCACGCAGCCTGGTTTAGTCCTGTTTTAGTCCTGTTTTAGTCCTGTTTTAGTTCTGGTTTAGTCCTGGTGTAGTCCTGGTTTAGTCCTGGTTTTAGACCTGGTTTAGACCTGGTTTTAGTCCTGGTTTAGTCCTGGTTAGTCCTGGTTTAGTCCTGGTTTAGACCTGGTTTAGTCCTGGTTTTAGACCTGGTTTAGTCCTGGTTTAGTCCTGGTTTTAGTCCTGGTTAGTCCTGGTTTTAGTCCTGGTTTTAGACCTGGTTAGTCCTGGTTTAGTCCTGGTTTTTAGACCTGGTTTAGTCCTGGTTTAGTCCTTTAGTCCTGGTTTAGTCCTGGTGTAGTTCTGGTTTAGTCCTGGTTTTAGATCTGGTTTAGTCCTGGTTTTAGACCTGGTTTAGTCCTGGTTTAGTCCTGGTTTTAGTCCTGGTTTAGACCTGGTTTTAGACCTGGTTTAGTCCTGGTTTAGACCTGGTTTTAGACCTGGTTTAGTCCTGGTTTAGTCCAGGTTTAGTCCTGGTGTAGTCCTGGTTTAGTCCTAGATGAGACCTGGTTTTAGTCCTGGTTTAGACCTGGTTTAGATCTAGTTCAGTCCTGGTTTAGTTTCCGGCAATGAGTGAAATTACTGAGAGAAAAAAAAAAAAAGGTGGGGTGGGGGGATATAGCCCAAAATGTGTAAACAGGAAAATACCACCGTGTAATCCATTTATTTCAACAAAGTAACTGTAATCCAATTACCACTCACTGAAACAGTAACTGTAACTGAATACAGTTACTCATAATTTGTACTCTGATTACATAACTCCGGTACATGTAATCTGTTACTCCCCAACACTGGGTATGAATTAGACGGGCAAATATTATAACATTGATCAGAATGTCGTAAAATGAGACTTTTAAGATAAATTGGCCTTGTTGTAATAATAAATTGTCCACCACCAGACACAGCTCTGTGGAATGTAAAAGATAATCCACTTATTTTCAGTTAAATAAACCATTCTAGGAAGAGTCAGAGTCAGTTTGTCTCTCTGCATCTCCAAGCCAATAAAATAATCTTAAAATTCAGAAAATATCAATAGCCTTTTTACATGCATTCCACCAGGAGTTTTTACTTTATTATCATAAGTCTCTAAATCTCATATCTAGTGATTCTGCTTCAGCTTTGAAAATGGAAAACCCAACAAATACTCAATCTACTGTCTATCAAACCAAACTCTCACCAGCAGCTTTACTCCTTTTTCAAAACAACAAAACTAGTTGCCTGGAAATCCAAAATATTTTTTTTTAAAACACAGATTGATATCAGTCTGGTCCCCACACCCTCCATCGAATCTCAAGCCCAGTGAAAAGTGATTGTTCAGTCAGATTTGTTTTAGTGGTGCATGTGAAACTAAAGAGCTCATTGGTCCCCTATGATTTACAAATAAAACAGAATTTATCTCAGCTCAGATCTACAGATTTTAGTGTTTTCGATCATGGATTCTGCAGAAATCAGTCATGTTTTTCAGACCCCTGTGATCTTTTTTCCCTTTTTTTTGTTGTTTTTGTTTTGTTTTACGAACAGACCATATGTGTTCCTGATTGGCTAACCCACCTGTCCCACCTTCCGACTCCCACTTGGACCTCAGATTTGACGTCGCATTCCGAGACTGAAGCGTATTATTAGGTTTTGTGTGTCGGACTTTGAGAGTAGCGCGTAGCCTCACCACAACCTTAACCTTTGTAAAAAAAAAAAAAAAAAAAAAAAAAAAAAAGGTTAATGTAAAAATTGTGCGCTGTCCCTGCCTCAAATGAATAAATAAATAAATAAAATAAACACCGACTACCAGACCCACAGGCAGTGATATGGACGTGGTAAGTTATTGCAGGGATACGAGTGACTGAAATTGTCATTTAAACCACCAAAGTGTCCAAACACAATGGAAAAAAGTTCATATTTTCACGTCACAGTGGCGGAGCATCTTGGACTGGGTCTACTTTTTCTGCCACCGAGTTCAGAGTCGCGCCGTCCCAGGAAAAGGGGCAAGTCGGAAAACCAAGTCGGAAGGATTTCATATTCATTGCTGTAAGTTTTCTAGTCAGAAACCCAAATTTGTTGTATTTCAGTCCCTCTTGTCCTCTTATATAAATTCTCTATATTACTGCACAAATCCCAAAGCCAAAGACAAAAGCACTTTGTACGGAATTTGAAATATGAAATATGAATGTATTTATTTGCTTTCCTACATTTGTACATGTATATTTATATATTTACACTGTGATGCATATGTGTGTTATTAATGAAAATGTTGCGCTGATTGAGCCCTGTGAGCAGATGAACTGTTAACCCTCCAGCAGTGTTTTTGTTTATATCATTGTATATTACATTGTATATTTGAAATTTAAAAGAAAAAAAAAAAGTCAGAAGGATAATCGAATGCAGGGTAAATGCTACACATGATCAATCTGGAAACAGCTCTCACTGAAAGCGAATGGAAAACACAGAACGGTGATTATTCTAATCACAACAAAAAGAAATCAAACTTCAGTTACATCCAGTTGAGAAAAAAACATAGACATGTTCCCTGTCCACAAATGCACAAAGCTCTTAGCTTCTGCACATTTTTCACAAACTAAACATTCTGTATTGATCTAAAATAGGTACATCTGTCAGTGTAAACGTGTTTGTTTTGGTTCGTTTGGGCGTTTGGCTTCTGCACAAACCTCAATGCTGTGATGTGATTGGTCGCCCACCACCTCTCAGGCTCTATGCACCTGTCAGACCCTGTCAGACCCTGTCAGACCCTGTCGCACCAACAGGCACACGCCAAGATGGATCCTCGTGAGTTTGTGAACTTGCAAACATCACGAGAATTCATCTTGCTACTGCAAGATTTGAAAAGATTAAAGATTAAAGTAAAGTGTTCAGGATCCGAGGCAACAGAACGAGCTCATTTTCAACAGTTTGCACTTGTCCAAAGTTATAACTGACTTATTTTATGCATTCTAAGCATCCTGATTATTCATAGTGATGACTTGATAAGTGCTTTCTACAACTTTCAGAGACCAGATAGAAGTTTTGCCTTCACTGTAATGTTGATGCTTTCTGATTATCGCACAAAAAACTAACTTATTTTGACCTAAAGAGCTGCTTAAACAACATATGTGTATTGGGCGAGACAAAATCTGGTACAGGCCCTTTAACTTACCAGTTATTTTGGCCTTTTAGTAATAAACGATCCACTACAAACCAAAATATAAATATAGAGTATACAAGGAAAAGTAAAATAAAACAAGACATTCATTATTTTGAATTTGTGTAGAGTCCCATGAATCTACAGTGTTAAACTTTATGGGCTGTGGACATTCTTACAGGACAAGGACCTCTGTGTTTGGTGCCAAAAAGGTCAAAGTTCACTGGATTCCCTCAGCCTCTCCTGGCATCGGAGAGTGGAGGTCAGTGGAAAATAATATCGCTCTCAAACCAGCGCAGCATCAGGACTTTAATAATGAGAGGGTTTGTTTTGACTGCTCTGTTTTGGCAGGAAGCACCACACACTTGTGCTCAAAGCTCCCAGGCAATAAAGGACGTAATCTATATTCAGGATGCACTAATATATGTCCGTGTAATGAAAACTGTTCCAAACATATTGAGCTATAGACGGTGACCTCAGGAGACTGTTGCAGTACTGTTTTTTTAAAGCTGGGGTCTGTCATTTTCAGCACACTTTAAACTGCTTCTTTACTTGGCCACTATTGCAAAGACTGAAAAAAGTTAATCCAAATGACTTAAAAGTGCATTATTTAACTTCCAACAGCCACTTGCTTCTATAAATATGTCATTGTGCTGTTTGGAATGTTCCACAGTGTGACATTAAACAGCTCTACTTTACATTTATTCAATTATAGGTGGTTTTATAGCTCAAAAACAGGTATTCTGACTGTGGGGGGTCGCCTCTCCGCAGATCTGACCTGCAACTTGATCTGGTTTGGTCTCCATGAAGATCGAATGGTTTAATACCATACTGTGAAACATTCAAGAGAAAGCAATAACATCTAGCCAGGCTGGCGCGACCTAGTGCCTCTGCTCAATTTCATTTCTCTCCAGTGACTAGTTCAGGAATCAAAATACAATACGGTTCGCAAAAACCCCAGAAGTGCAAGTTCGGACACCAGCCAGTCAGCGAAGAGCCATATCTTCAGTGTTGTCAACGATTCCCGAGATCGAGGATTTAAAGCCAGAATAAAGAGAATGTCGCTGAATTTTATCAAGGGGAAAGACGTTATTGCCCTTCTTCCTGTGGGATTTGCTGTGGGAAAAGCTTAATATACCAGTTAGAACCGTTAGCGCTGCATTGCAAACGTGACGACCAAAATAGCAGAGATTGGTTAAATGATAAAAAAGTACCCGCCTACTGTCGAACAAACGAATTCTAACACTGTGAGGTCAGACGGTTTTTACAAAGTGAAATGAAGTGGGACCGTCTGATGAATCAGGCTAAATAACATCCCCATGAAGAAAAGACTTTGACGGACCTTCCATTTTACAGTCGTCCCTCACTATAATGCGGTTCACCTTTCGTGGTCTCGCTGTTTCATGGATTTTTTTGGTGTAATTTTGCATGCTTTTTTTTTTTTACAGCGTATGAACGTGCATTGTGTTCCTCCCCCTGCGTCCTGATTGGCTGAGGGACTGCAGACCTTTGTCAGTCAATCTCCTCAGTGTGATTCTGAGGTACTGTATGTTAGAGCCCTGTAGACCCGACGCAAAACAGTGCAGCGTGGGACACATTTTGAAAGCATTTTGAAACCAGAACTAAACCAGGTCTAAACCAGGACTAAAACAGGATTTAGCCAGTACTTAACCACGCCGGCAGACCACCCACCTCCCATATGCAGCCCAATTTCTTTCGCTTCTCCGTGTTTGATAGAGTTTATGAAAGCAAAGGTAGCCATCCTGCGAGACTTGCGAGCGAGAGCGGGACAAAATATCACAGATGCGGGCAGGAGCAGGACTGAAAATTACAGTTCTTTTCAGGAGCGAGTGGAAGCAGAACTGCACAGTGCAGGAGCGGGCGGGAAACCTCTACTGTATGTTTGCAAGTTTTCTCCCCGACAAAACCCATAATGTCAACGAAACGTTCTGCACTGACAAAGGCTCCTGTGGTCGCACCCAAAAGGCAGAGGAAGATGCAAACCATCGCACAAAAAGTTGGACTTCTGGACAAGCTGAAAGAAGGTAGAAGTTACGCGGCTGTAGGGCGCCATTACAGAATAAATTAATCTTCAGTTCATTACATAACAAAGGAGGAAAATAACATAAGAACAACAGCAGCTATAAGTTTTAAGAAGGATGCAAAAAGGGTTGTAACTGTCCTGTCTGAGAAAAGTGTTTAAAGTGTGTGGTGAGGGGTTTCACAGCCTTAAAGGGATAGTTTGGGTTTTTTGACATGAATCTGTATGGCATCCTGTGAGCGGTGTCGTGTATCCACACTGACTTACCCCCGACAGCGTCCGGTGAGCCGAGATACTGGCCGTTTTCGGTGCTGATGAAAGTAGTCCGGCAAGTTGGCTGGGGACATTAAAATAAAGCGTTTTTCTTGTCAAAACAATGTGTTCAAAAGAGTGATACATTTGCATCCCGCATGCTTTTTTTTATCTTTGGTTTCCACATTGAATCCTAAGGCAAGAAGCCAAAGTTGTTTCAGAGCAATGTCCGTGATAAAACAGTGAAATGTGCGTGAAGATTCAGCCAGTTTTTTGTTGTTACAGCCTGGATAATCAACAGTTCGCACCATTTTTTAGATATATTCTTATGTATCTTATACAAGCTTATATACTTATCGCTCTTGCTCTCACGTTAGCTCTCTTACGTCACGACGGTCTGCGCATGTAAACACTGCCGAACAACTGAAGAAAGTGATGGATCCGTGCGCGGCTGTCACCTGGCGGCATTGATACGAACGGAAAGAAAACAGTGCCAAGCGATTATGAGGTCTGACTTTTTTGAGGACGAAGGTTTTGTGATGCAAATGTATCACTCTTTTGAACACAGAGATTGTTTTGAGAAGAAAAACGCTTTATTTTAATGTCCCCAGCCAACTTGCCGGACTACATTCGTCAGCACCGAACACGGCCAGTATCTCGGTTCACCGGACGCTTTCGGGGGTAAGTCGGTGTTGATGCACGACACTGCTCACGGGGATGCCATACAGATTCATGTCAAAAAACCCAAACTATCCCTTTAAAACAGATATAATAATAAAGCTGATTACTTAGCAGATTTTACCTATTGCGAGTTATTTTTAGAACATAACCCTGCAATAAACGAGGGACCACTGTTCTTTATTTGAGAAGATTGAACTTGACAAGTAAAATGATACAGTGTGTTTTTCTTCATTCTTAATTTGAAGTGCAGAGAGTTGTTGTTTTTCTTATCTTAAGTGTAGCAAGATGTGTTTTCATATTTTAAGTACAAAACGTCTTGTTCCATTGGTAGATCATTTTACTTGTCAAGAGAAATTTACAGAGATCATGATGAAACTTTCTTAATTCAAGTAATTTTAACTTGGCTAGATTTTAGTTTTTGAAGTGTTTGAAGCAACTGTTTTAACAATAAGATCTATGGAGAAACATAATTAACTCGTTTATAAAAGCTTGGGGCCTGGCTTAGAAAGTTATCAAATATGAAACAATAATTCTGAAATAAAAAATACAGATATTAATTAAATTGATAAATCTTAGGGAGATAGTCAAAATGAGGTTTTCCAGAGCATCCAGTTGCAATCCTTCAGCGGAGTTTTTTCCTGTAGTGACTCCAGGAGAGGAAAAATCTTAAAATAAAATAATAAATTGTATATTTTATTATGAAAAGTGATTTATCAAAAATAGTGCAGCACCTGGGGGCCCTTCTTCAGATCTCAAAGCAGGATCTTGATCAAGAGCTGGGGGATTGTTCTCCATTGGTGAACACAGAGGAACGTAACTTTGTCTCAGTAATAAAAATGAAAAACTACGCTTAAGATAAGAAGTAAGCAATAATTTATGTGATAATGTTTATGTTTTGTCTTGATTGAGGAGATGTGAATAAATAAAATACTATGAAAGACAACAGTATTTTAGTTTAAATCATTATCTATGGCCTAATCCAAAATACAGACCTGTGCCTAAAGTGTATTTTCTGACACATGGTTTGGTTTGTATTTGTTCGATTCATCAGCTGGTTTCACTTCGTGGAAACCGTCTGACCTCACAGCATTAGAATTTGTTTGCTCGACGGTAGGTGGGTACTTTTTTTATTTAACCAATCACTTGGTAATGCGCCAAATCCTGTAGGCAATAAAGTCTTTTCCCTTGATAAAATTCACCAAACATTGTCTTTGTTCCGGCTTTAAATTCTCGATCTCGGGAATCGTTGCCAATGCAGAATGTCTGGCTTCTTCTACATCCATCTCGACCGCTTTCTTTACTGTTGTGCTGTACCACAGAAGGGACCCAGACAGGCGCTTGAGTTTGACGTCATGGCTTCACAGCTCTTTGCTGATTGGCCGGTACGCGGTCTACAACTTCTGGGGTTCTTGCAAACCGTCTAGTGTATTCTGATTCCTGACCTAGTCGCTGGAGAGAAATGAAATTGAGCGGAGGCACTAGGTTAGGTTTGTATACCACCAAAATATAAAGCTTAGACATGGAACCTTTTCAAAAATCACTGCCACCAGAGTTATTCTGAATTTTTTTCTGGCCCATGGATCACACTTCTCACTTTGATTTGCCAGATGACTTAAACCAGCTTCATGAACCTACAAAGGCTCTTTATGATATGTGATGTGTGTTTATAATTGATAATAATAATAATAATAATGTATCAGGTATCAAGCACTGTACTTTGTAAAAGAAACTCAAAGATGCTTGACATAGGTGAGAAAAAGACAAATGGAAGACCTAACCTTGCTTGCATTTACCTCAGTGCTTCTCCAAAGTTTTCCTGCTCCTCAGCCTTCATCACCTCACTCCAAATACCCCTAATCCTCTCATTGTCCCCGTCACTCTCCTCATCCTCTCATCCTCCCTTTCATTTTCCTCATCCTGTCATCGCCTCTTCACTCTCCTCATCCTCTCACACTACTCTGTGTCTCATCCACACAATAATGATTATCTGACAAACAAATTTAAATTAAAACTACTAAATTAAGGTTTGGGGTGGTTCAAAAAACTCCTGTTGCCTGACTCTTGGATGGAGTTCAAGTCTCTCAAGCGTGATTAGTCGGTTATGGAAATAAGCAGGACGTGTTTATTTTACAACATTCCTTCACAAACTTCCACTTGACTGATGTAAAACTATGACATATTTATTTATAACAGATACTATCCCACCCAAAGTAATAATTAGAAAAACATGAAGACCTGTCATATCCACTTAAAGACTTAAATCTCCCAAAAAGCAATCCAAGCGATCTCCTTTGTCCACTTTGAGCTTTTAACGCTACGGGTGTCGATTCAGCACCAACTTCCATTAATGAACATAATCTTGTGTTAATCTGGATGCGCTCGGGGCCTGAAGGGGGAGGGAGGAGGCACAGGTTACACAATAGGCTCAGTGTGCTCAGGTGCCCGTGCAGAGGAGAAGCACACATTTGCATAGCAGAGGTCAGGTCTGCACACAGCTCCATGTGATGTGAGCTGACACAGAGAGCGGGGCTTTCAGTGTTTGTGGATGACATGGAGCAAACAGCATCAGTAGTGTGTTTGTGCGAAAGGTGATATTTAGGGGGGGAAAAGCACCAGGACGTGAGGCGCTGCCTTTAAAACACGCATTTAAACTGTTTGTTGTTTCAGCGCCTCCAAAAAGACGTGGACATCCATCTATTGTCTTCTGTTTTACCCAGGGTCGAGTCACGAAAGCACAAGTCTGAGCAGGACCAGACTTCCTCAGCACGCACACTTCCTCCATGTCTTCTGGGTGATCCTGAGGCGTTCCCAGGCCAGCCCAGAGACACAGTCCCTCCGGCGTGTCCTGAGTCCTCCCCGGGGTCTCCTCCCAGGAATATGTCCAGGAGGCACAGGAACAGATTCTTCCAGCTCTTCTCGATGTGGAGGAGCAGCGGTTCTACTCCGAGCTCCTCTTATTTGACTGACCGACCCAAAGAAAAACAGTGCAGCACGGGACACATTTTAAAAGCTCATTTTGGGCGCAGGCAGAAGTGGGACTGGACAATGTGGACGTGGTCAGGTGGGATGATAAACTGCAGTCCCCCAACCTAAATATGAGTGTAAAATAAAATATACAAATGATTTATGTATGTCTATTATACATAATTTGTGCTGGATAATTTATTTGGCATTAATAAATGTAGTTAATAAGATTCAGGAGCAGGACCACGCCTCAGCCGCCCTCTCCTCTTCACCAGCGAACCACAACTCACCTCGACCACGCCTCTAATTTCCCAGAAGCCTATATGTAGCAGCCTTTCCCATCATCCCAGTTTGTCTAACTAACTGAAACCCCACCCTCCCATCCCCTATTTTGTTCGTCTTTCAGTCATAAGACCCCTAGAAGTGGGGGGTCCCGTTCCAGCTGGGCCAATTGCAGATTGAGACGGAGCCCCCACCCATAGTCTCAACCCAGCCATCTCTGCCTCGCTTCGTACGTGATCCATAAACTTCTTCGCACTATGTCGTTGTTGGTGTGGTCCTAGCTAGTGAAAAACATTTTAAGCAGCTTAAACTTGCAGACGTGGTATAATCTCGCGCACATTTTAGACAATTCCTTTCTGCTTCTTCGTGTTTGATAGAGTTTAAGAAAGCGAACGTCTCCATCTTGCGGGACTTGCAGGCAGGAGCGGGACAAAATATCGCAGATCCGGACGGGAGCAGGACTGAAAATTCTGTCCCGCTCAGACCTTTACCTCAAACTACTTCTAATATGTGTCTCATTTTGACCCCAAGAGCTGCTATGACAATATATCTGCGTTGGGTCAAGACAAATTTTACTTTAAGAAAATGTGGGTGCAGCCAATTTAGTTTGTGATTTGTCCTTCGCATTTGGCCCGTTGTTCAGTGTCTCTGGGTCAACCTGTCACGAGAAGTGGGCCCATCTCCGGATCCTGACTTAGGCTCGGTCAGGACGACATTCGCTGGAGGATGTGCATGTTTTTGGGGAACGTGTCAGTCACCTTCAAAACAATGAAAACAAAAACATGTCTGTAGTGACTTCCCTTAAAGCTGCAGCATGAGACGACCTGCCAGACGTGTCATATACTCAGCTCCGACACGTCTCCTCCTATAATCCATACACCCGCTGTACACACCGCCCATACGTTCTGCCCTCGAGTATCCTGGGGCTCATTTAAACCGGTGACATAACGCGATCCTATAACTTCCTCGTCCTTAAAGCGTCATTAAACTAAACACGACTCCTTTTAAGGCCAGTTTTCCCACTCGCTGCGTAAACGTGTATTTAAGAAGTGGGAGGAGGCTTCGGAGATGATAACCAAATATGCAATAAAACATGGACTAATGACACAGGCAAATCCACACCTAACACTTGAACGGACATTTAAAGGCGCATTATGCAACCTGCCCCTGCCTGTCTCCATGGAAGTGTTTTTATTGGTCAAAAATACACTGGAAAAACATGTATTATTGCTATAAACTGGCTTTCCTCTCTGCAAATCTGACCTGTAACTTTGTTTTATTCTCTCACCTTTGTGGAAATAGATAGGTTTAATGCCATACTGTGAAAAAAAATTAGGCAATATAATAACATCTCCATGGAAACAGCTGGTAAACCCTCCACTAGAAATGTTACAGAGTCCTCCTTTAACATCTGTTTATTGCAAAGAAGACACAGAATCTTAAATGACACATGAGGAGAATTCTACAGGGACACAAGAAGGACAAAAAGCTCCCGGTCATTTCTTGTTTGAGTTTTCTGTCTGACTTCAGCACAATTTTGCAGTTCTATTTTTAGCCGAGCTGTCATCGCCACTCTTCTCTCCGAAGATACAAAGTCACTCATGCAAAATTTCGTGGAACAGTTTGACCCCGCACGGTAACCGTAATCGAGTTGCTTCTAATTTAATAAATGCAAGATAAAGTTTATATTGTACTGTGGAAAATTCCAGGCAAAGCAGTAACATGTCTAGACAAACAGGTGACAGAAAACTAAAACTTTATAGTGTGTCTTTAAACCTGCAGCTCTGGGTTGATCAAATTTCAATGCAAGTATTTTTAACCTTATCATAGTCAACACTGCCAACCAAAACATCACAGGAGCAGGTTTGGAGATGTTGTGATGTTAAAGCAGATCTGTTATGCAAAATCGACTTTTCAGAGGTTTTAACCATGTTATAATGTGTGAAAAATCCCTCAGTTCATCCAGGAGGAATCGAGTGCCTAGTGCCTCCGCTCAATTTCATTTCTCTCCAGCAACTAGGTCAGAAATCAAAATACACTAGACGGTTCGCAATAACCCCGGAAGTGCGAGTCTGGGCACCAGCCAATCAGAGAAGAGTGATATATTAAAGGTGGTATAGAGGATTTTTTTAAGGGAAGTGAAATACAGCGACCGTCCTTTTTCAAATGTTGTGCATGTGTGACACCACCTTCCTCAGTAGAAACATCTCCTCCTCCCGCCTCTTTACTCTAGAAATCACATTTGTTTACATCCAGTGCATGTTCAGAATTACCGTTGAAGTGACCTGCCTAGAAATATTTTAGCGACCGACGCGTCAGTTTTTAGACCCTTCGGACTTTCTTTTGGGGCGAACTGGTCTTGGATTCTCGTCCGCCATCGCAACAAACTTTGTGCGAATTGCGAGGAAGCGACAGTTTGAAAAAGCCTCTAAGAACCGCTGCATAAACCACATAATCCCCGAGCGCTGACGAGTCAGTTACACTTAAAATGTAGAGAGTTTGACTGACAACCTAACAGCCAATGGAAAAAGAGGGAGCCTCGTTTTCTATTGGCTGATGTTTATCTGGCCTCACTACGTCCACAACTGATAGATTTTCATTCTTTCTTTTTTTTTCGGTCATCATAATTAAAAGGCAGCTGCATCTCTGTAATGGTATTTTAAACTTTCAATGACAATTTTAAACAAAAAAAAAAATCCTCCATACAACCTTTAAGTGTTGGCAACGATTCCCGAGATCGAGGATTTAAAGCCAGAACAAAGAGAATGTTTGGTGAATTTTATCAAGGGGAAAGACGTTATTGTCCTTCTTCCTACGGGATTTGGGATAAGCTTAATATACCAGTTGGCCCCATTAGCGTGCGATTGGTTAAATGATAGTAGTAGTAGAAGTACCCGCCTACCGTCGAGTGAACGAAATTTAAAGCTGTGAGGTTAGTACGAAGTGAAACGAAGTAAAACCGGCTGATGAATCAGGCTAGGAGGAATCCACGGCAAAGGAGAAATTCAATTTGTTGAGTGTTGATTAGCAATATGGCCTCTTAAAAATAAGCCATTAAAGACACGAGTCACTCCAGATACAACTCTGA
>NW_026571353.1:29174293-29529293 GCF_026225935.1 Boleophthalmus pectinirostris | reverse complement strand
TTTAAAAAGTCTTGTCTTGTCTCCTTTTAAAAGTCTTGGTCTTGTCTCGTCTCGCCTTTAAAAGTCTTGGTCTTGTCTCAGTCTCTTTAAAAGTCTTGGTCTTGTCTCAACCTTTAAAAGTCTTGGTCTTGTCTCAGTCTCGGCCTTTAAAAGTCTTGGTCTTGTCTTGGTCTCAACCTTTAAAAGTCTTGATCTTGTCTTGGTCTCGGCTTTTAAAAGTCTTGTTCTTGTCTCGGTTTCAACCTTTAAAAGTCTTGGTCTTGTCTCAGTTTCGGCCTTTAAAAGTCTTGGTCTCGGTTTTGACCCTCAGAGGTCTTGGTCTTGTCTTGGTCTCGGGACCCTGTGGTCTCGGACTGGTCTTGGTCTCGATTATTATATACTGATAAACGAGTGAGAACCAAAAGGAAGGAGCTGCCAACGACGATATGAAATCAGATTTAGAGCCATTTTTGGGGTCCGGCTTGTCTTTTATTTGTTTATCTTTTGTTTCTTTATCGCAGTTCAGTATCTGAGTGAAAGTGGGCGGGGCTACCAGTTCATTCAGAAACATGTTCTTCATTCACGGTTCAACGTTTAAAGGTCCTATATTACACAAAACTGACAGCGAGTTTTCTGTTTGAGAGAAAAACTCAGGATAAATATGCAGCATTTGTGTGTTAAACATGAGTAAATGAAACAAAACACGTAAACAACTGACCCAGAAGTTTGGACGAGACTCGATCCTCTTTGTCGTATTTTTTTAATCATATCTATTTGGAAGTGACACAGAATAAATAACATGTCGTCCTGCTCTATGCTTTAACAACGATACGCTCGGCTACTCAGATGTACATTATAGCGATAGGGTGATATGGATGCCCTTGACAGACTCTAAACGAGAAAACAAGTTGTACCCATTGAAGATACGGCTGTGAATGGGGCCTAAGACATGACATAATAAGACGTGATAATAGACTCCACTGTGACTGAGCTTATGTAACCTGCAGAGTATGGAAAACATCAGGAGAAGAGCCCCCGCTGTGACATGGGACCGCTTCTTATCAACATAAAGACAATATTTTGCAATAAAGTTGAGATATCGCGGGATTTAAATTACATAACTTAAAAAAAAGGAGGAAAATGTATGTGATAGCGGAGTGGTCAGAGCTTCTTCCACTGCGACGACGTCATGGATCAAATTTGTAAGAATGAAAAAAGGAAAATCTGCAAGTGTGTTTGCGTAACTTTTCGGGTTGAGGGTATACAGAACCGCTTGCTTTTCTACCTGGAGATGTTATTACTGTATTTCTGGTTAAACTTTTCCACAATAAGGCAAGACGCAGCTCAGATCGGTGGAGAAGCGACGGTGTGAGGGAAGAACTCAGCCTAAATATGCAAAGTTTGTGTGTTAAACATGCGCGAATGAAGCAAAACACAACTCTAGGTCTGTTTTTGAAGAGGAATCAACATCATAACAAACCAGAAAATAGAGTAATATGAACTCTTTAACAGTCTAATAGCTGTAAATGATCGTATTATTATAAGCGTTGTTTAGTTTTGCGGTATGATAAACAGAAGAAGAAGTAATATTTCAGAAAACTTAGGTATACAAAGTGGGCGCATCAACATAGAGAGCACTTTTGGATGCATTTTGACGCTATTTCTGTTGTATGTGGCAACGCAAATGTAAGAGGTCATCTGATTTATCTGATTTAAAAAGATAAACAACCATTACATAACATACCCGGCTACTGTAAATATATATATATAGCAAAATCTGTATCATTTGCACTCGAATGATTCATATGGGGACACACATATTGTACGTAGGCAAGTGTGTTGGCGAAAATAGCAGCTGTTTAAATATGATAGATTTGCATGAGCCTTTCTTTCTGTGCATGATAGTGAAACTGGAGACGCTTTGCGCAGGGCACAGTCCAAACACTGTCTTCCTGTTTGATAGTTCTCCGCCTTCTCAAAACAAATATGATTTTCATGTTTAATCCTGAATGACGTCTCTGTGGGATTATCAACACGAAGCTCCGGACACAGGGCTAGTTCTGTGCAATTCCAAAACAAATCATTAGGAGAGCTGGAAACTCAAGTCCCAATGTCCAGAATGACCAAATATGTTTTAGTGGGAGAATTGCCTGCAGATATTATTGGCAAAGTTCAACAAATGTCTCTTTAGTCTCATTTTCTCTGTTATTTTGATGAATTTGTGTATATAATTTAGTTTAATTGACACATTAAACTCACGAATCTTGCATATTTAGGCTCTGTTCTTCTCTCAAACGGAAAAGCTCCACCTTGTGATGTCATGTGGTAAAATTGCTCAGACTAGACTACTTCACTAGAATCATTTGGGTAATTTCGGCCCTGGAATTTCCCATCTCGACTGAGCAAAAGGTCGAACATAGCTGCTAACTTGAAAGCTACCACAACGTGACATCACAACGTGGAACAGAGCATTTTGAGCTTTGGAGATGTAGACAAAGTAATAATAAAGGTTTACTCAAGCATGTGTGAATGAAACAAAACACAACTCCAGGTCTGTTTTGGAGGAGGTAACAGCATTATAACATGACTTGAAGCTCACATGAGTCAATTTTGCGTAATATAGGAACTTTATGTAACTTTCTGGAAGTGATGTGCCGTCTAGATGATTCCATGGAAATAGAAAATTAAAACTATACTTCTGAACATTCTTCATGGAGATACACTGCTGGTCAAAAGTTTTAGAACACCCCAATTTTGCATTTCAAGTTGTGCAAGTCCAATGAAGAGCTTGAAATGGTACAAAGGTAAGTACTGAACAAAAAAAATAAATAAAAGCTACAAAACACAAGTCCAAGCTCTGCCAAAATGACCTCAGGAAAAAAGAACAAGATGGTAAACTTGAAAACATGGAGTGTCCAGCACAGTCTCCAGACTTAAACCCCACTGAGCTGGTTTGGGATGAACTGGACAGAAGAGTGAAAGACAAAAAACCTGCAAGTGCCACACATTTATGGGAACTTCTGCAACAGTCTTGGGAAGAACTTTTTGATTTCTGTTGTAAAAAGACTGAGCCACAAATGTGTTCAGGTGTTATATCTGCCAAAGGTGGACACTTTCATGAATCAAATGTTTAGAATACGTTTTGGTCAACAGTAAACAGTAAAAAACTGGAAAAAGTGTGGCGCAGAGGCGGGGACTTGCAAGTCGTGACCTGGACTCGAGTCAGACTTGAGATGTGACTTGATGAAACAGACAAAGACTTCGGATTTGACTCGGATTTGAGCCCTGTGACTTGCGAACACTTGATGCTTAGACTAGTTGACAAATTAACTGTCATTATGTCATGTGGAAACAGAAGTAGGACCCAAAATGCTAAACTGCATTTCCGGAGTTGCTTCATAAGACAAAGAATGACCAAACACAAAAATCCAAACAGACATGACACTGATAATGACAAATGAACCAACAAAGGGCAAAGGAGAACACAGGGTTTATACGCACACAGATGAATGAGACACAGGTGGGACGCATTAGGGCGGAGCAAACAGTCAATACAACAGGATGTCAAAACACACACACACACGGCTGGAGAAATACAAAATAAAACTGGGTCAAGAATAGTAAAATAATTCAATGAAAATTAACACCATGACATATTAAGCACTCTTAAATCTTAATTCTTTTCTTTTCAAGGCATTTAAAAAGAAAATATGTGCACTTCTACAACTCCTATATAAATACTACTCCTATATAAATATACTATGACTTAAGTACAGTTTACTTTAAAAATTATATAAACCACATCTATGATATATTTGGGACTATGGTTTAAAGACTTGAAATGACTTGAAGCTCAAAGCACATGACTTGGACTTGACTTGGACTCGTGTGCCAGTGACTCGGGTCTCAAATTGGACTTGCCTGTATTTGACTTGGGACTTGACTCGGACTTGAGGTCAAAGACTTGAGACTTACTTGAGACTTAGGCTACGTTCAGACTGCAGGGCTTAAAGCTCAATTCAGATTTTTTTGTGAAATCCGAGGTTGCTCACATTTCCAATTAAATTCGACTTCTATCCAATCTCCAGCGTGAACATTAAACGGCCCAAAAGTGTCCCGCATGCACACTGGAGGACATGATGACGTCAACCGCAGCGAGCGTGCTCTGTGTTTACAGAAGTTGTCCAAACATGGACGCGAGCATTGAGCACCTGGCGATTTTAAAGTTCCTCTTGTACCGGAGCCAGAACATGAACAACTTACTTGTTTTAAGGAGGAGACTGAGAAGGAGAAGGACGAGGTTTTTGGCCGTGGCGTTTTGTGGGGCAGCGGCAACAACGTCCATTGAAATGAACGTGTGGATGTGGAGACGTAGCCAAGAGTGGTGAGTGGTGATGTGCTTCGCTTCAGTGACATGGAGTTCATTAACAATTTTCACCTACTTCAGCGCAGAATAGTGACGTTTGTGACTTGTTGATAACGTGTAGGTCGGATGAATGCGCTTTGGCCGTTCAGACTGAAGTCGCATGTCAAAAGATCAGATATGTATCGGTTTCAGGACCACATGTCGAAGTGGCCTGGGTCACATTTGAAAAAATCTGGATCTGTGTTGTTCAGACTGTCATTAAAAGATCAGATACAGGTCACATAGGGGCCAAAAAATCGGATTTGGGTCACTTCAGGCTGCAGTCTGAACGCAGCCTTATTCTAAAACTTTTGACCGGTGTAAATGTGGAAGATCATCGCCAAAGAAACAACATTTCAGTGGAAACAAACAATAGGAGGTCCTTCTTTAGGCCAGTTTTTAATGCAATAAACACAGCCAATATGCTTTTATTTTAGTCTAATTTTGCAAAAAAGTTACATACTGTGGCTTTAAATAACCTGCCCATCAAAAGATTGTGGATGGACATTAGTATTTTTGCTAAGCTATTTTCGTTTTTTATACGGTTAAAGGCTTTTTTTCCATCGCAACACATTCAAATAAAAAAATTCAAATCACTTCTAGAGTAATATTATTAGATTAACAGTACTTTTACTCGAATACATAGTTATTTACGTGGGTGGCACACAGCTCTTTGTGGAAATATCGGTTATGGCATGTCGTTTCACTTTCCCTGCTTAAATAAATAGCTGTTTTTTCCCACTAATAGCCCGCGTCCAGCCTTTGGGGGAATAATCGATTTTCTGGAGGAGCACACAGGAGCACATGTAACCGGGGGTCGCGGGCAGCACAGTGAGCAGAAGAACGCGTACGTGGCTAACAGCGCCGCGGGCTCTTCAGACGCACTGGGTGGAAGAAGCTAATGCTAATGCTATAGGCTAAAAGAGCTACTATTTGTGCCGGCTCCTGTCGCATCAGATTATTTCTCACGCGCAGCAGGAGGAAAACTGGAGCAGAGAAAACGTGGAAAGTAGAATTTGCTTTTCAAGAAGATTCGCGTGATTCTGAGCTTTATTTTAACACAAGAGTTGATTTAGTTAGAACGACAACAGGTAAAGTAACATTAGGGTGACTAGAATTTCAAAATAAAAAACTGGGACATCCCCTTTTTTTATTTATTTATTTATTTTTTTTTTTGGTGGTTGGTAATATTAAAATTGTGAGACGAGTGCATAATCAAGGAAAAATGTTATGCAGAGCCATGTGAGTCAGTATAGTCACATTTTCTTTGGGTTTTGGTCGTTTTTAAGCAGCTTTTCTGTGTTTTACCGAAATAAATGACAATTTCTGCCTCTCTTTACCGTTTGCAGGTTTCACATTGGACAAAAATAGGGACACCTGAGGCATTTCTTGCATAAAACTGGGACAAATCACCGGTTTTGTATAAATCTGCTGCGACAGGGACACAGGGCTCAAAACTGGGACTGTCTCGGGTAAATAGGGACGTCTGGTCAGCCTGGTTTAAATCCGTTTTGTATTTTTTTTTTTTTTTTTACTGTTTGCAGTGTCACCATGGTAAATGCTGAGTATTCCACTGCCATTCATGCAGAACACCCCCAGCATGATGTCACTGCAAAATGTAAATTTGATCTGATTTTATGTTTATAACTGGATCTTTTTGGTCGTGTTCAGTTGTTGACAGTGTGGGTTTGTGTAAAGATTTGGGGGCAGGAGTGCTACTTGGATATACACAAATTGTGCAGAATTGTCCTTTTGGTGCTCTTCAATGTAGGGACCGGTCTCAAATACAAAGTGAAGGTGTGAGGGTTTGAGTGTGGGTTTGTGTGTTGGGTTGCTGTATAGGATTGTATATATTGTTTACGGATTTTTTTTTTGTGCCTGGAAATGTTTGCCTGGGATCCAGAAAATACACTTCTGCAATACTTGAAGACGTGAGACATGATACTATGAAGATGTGAGTCTGGTCATTTGTGGGTCGCCCTTTTTTCAGATGGGCGTGATTGGCAGGTGGATTAGCCAATCAGGGACATGTATAGTCAACAAATACGACTGCTTATGAGGAAAAAAGATCACAGGGGACTGAAAAACATTGCGGATTTTTGCTGCATCAATGAGCGAATCACTAAACTCTGTTACATTTTATTTGTAAATAATATGTGACCAATGAGCTCCTTTGTTTTACATGCATCACTGAAAAAAGGAATATGATTGGATGATCATATTTGAGCCTGAGATGCTGCAGAGGGCTATACCTTTAGGGGGAATTTTATTTTATAAAATCAGAGACTATGATCTGACATTTCATCTTTACAGGCAAGTTCTAGTAATAACAATAGAATAGAGAACAATAGGCTGTTAACTTAACATATTACCAAACTCTCGATCTCACTCCAGATCACTAAATCAATTGAATTCTTCATCCTCAGTGTCACTTCTGGGTAACTCCGCGACCTCCGGAGGTTAACGGAGCAACGTTTCTTCTCCTGTGTAGCTGTTGTCAGACTCAGCATCAGTTCCAATTTGAATTATTCCCGCCTTTCTGAATCCTGACAGGATGGTTTCTGTTGTCACTGAAGTCCATGTTTTGTCGATCCATCCAGTGACTTCCAGGAAAGTTGCATGGCGCACACTCCTGGTGTGACAAGTTCCTCGCTCACTCCAAACTTTCTTTCTGCTGCTCGATTATCGTTTTCGGCTGCATATTTCGCTACTTGCAGCTTGTAATCTGCTAAGTTTTCTTTTTGGTGGCACTTGTGTTCAGTCTTCTCAGTTGTCTTTACAAGTTTGTTTAAATTTTACATTTTCAGTGGTACAGAAGTAATGGTGCGATCGACTGACATGATACAGACAGGACAGAGGCTCTTTCTGCAGGAGACATGCGCAGTAGAGTGAAGTGACAGTGGTACAGGAGTAAAAGGAGCAGCAGATAATGGCACACAAGCCTAGAGCGCCCTCTCGCAGCTGCCAGTGTGAAAATTTTAATAAGTCACACCAGAGTATAAGTCGCAGGACCACCCAAACCATGAAAAAATACAGAAAAAACAATATAATTCTTAATTTGCCAGGCAGAACAGATAAAATGTCATAATATCTTGAAGCGCCTATAGCTGGAAAGGGGGAAAATGTAGTAGATTTGGTGGGTGTTAAATTCTAATTTGTCTCTAACATGTGTCTAACCTCATCGTTGTATAACAATGCATGGAATTTCAGTTTAGTATCATTCACACATAAAAGTAGGTGGGGAGGAATAACGTCAATGATAGAAAAAAGGCGCACCCATTTCTGCTGTTTACTTCCTATAGGCCGTTCGCCTTTGATTCATCTCAAGCTATTACAAGACTAGACATGGTTAGCTGAGTCACGCCACACTCGGCCAGTGGTGGATGAAGCGTCTTGCCTAAGGACACAGCAACAGCAGGCACCAGAACCACGCTGCTCCACTGCGCTACCTGCTACTCCCCCAGCGCTCCCCCATCCGAGAACTAACCAGGCCCCAACCCCCGTCCGGGATCAGGCGTTCTCGAAGCGTCATGGAGTAGAACAGCGCGTGCAGTTTGAGCAGAACGACCCCGACAGCTCTGTGCTCTGTTCGGCGGAGGTGTGAGGGTGCCATGGTCCTCTCCTCTCTCCCAAAGGTGCAATCATCCAATTACCTCGTCCCAGATCACAGCCCGCCAACATGTCTGCCTGGAAGAAGGAGACTGGAGACTAAGGCTGGGTGTCATTACGAAGTTGCCGATATGACACATAACTCGATGCATAGGCCACAATACGATACATGTCTCGATACGGTGAGCTTTTGATTCGATATGATGATGATTTCAAATCGATTTAATACGATTCAGTAAAAAATAATGGCTAAATCATGGCTATGATACTAAAAGTCTTTGTTAAACCAACTTCTTGTGCAAAGTTCATATGAAACACAAACATTTTATTCATCAAAAATCTGTGAAAATGTCAAATGTGTCGCATAAATGCGTTTTCTTCCATTAAACAAACAAAAAACTGTAGTGCTGTAACAAAATAATTTACTAAAATATACCAAAAAAATACTCTTGGCGATATATCGATACAGCAGCCCACGATACTGATACTGTATCACCACATTAAACAATACGATACATACTGATATTCTGATATTTTAGCACACCCCTACTGGAGACTAGGGGCTGTAGCTGGAGAATATATGGAAATACTAACTGAAAATGACTTCACAAATGACAAAATGAATAGGTAAATTATTATTTGACTTCACTCAAAACTATGCATTGGATAAAGGTGCATTGTGTAACTTTTCTGGTGGAGGGTTCATCAGCGTTTCAGTTTTAAATGGCATTAAACTTTTCTCGAACCTGACTAAGTTACAGGTCAGAATGTCTTTTTTTCTAGGTATTTTTGAGCTATAAAAAAATGTAAGGTAGAGGTGTTTAATGTCACACTGTGGAACATTCTAAGCAGAGCAATAACATCTCCATAGAAACAAGCAGATGACGCACTCTCCACCAGAAAAGTTACACAGTGCATCTTTATTTTGTTAAATTTTAAGTAAAAGTACTGCATCAAAAGTTGTAAGGCCGTGAAGGAGTTATAACTGAGATATGTGTTCGTAACTGATTTGTTTTCCAATGTTGTCTTTGGTATTGAGCAACAAGTCTGCCACAAGAACACTGGAGACTGGAGGCTTTAGCTGGAAAATACACGGAAATAATAATTGAATATGACAAATTACAAAGTTACGGTTAACACTACTGGTAATTTGTGATGATGTCATATTCACAAAAGCCAGATTTCCCCATTAATGACTGAACCCATTAACTTAAACAGCTTTATAACATTCAGACCATTTAAAAACTATAAAGTAGTTTTATACAGAACTGCATTCATAATATTCTCCTTACAACTGTGAAATAACTAGTAGGGATGTAACGATATACAAATCTCTTGGTACAATATTATCACGAAATGCATCTAATGGTACGACATTTACTGAGATATTTTGAAGCAGCTAATATAAATGCAGATATGACACTTTTTTGCTTTTAAAATACCTTGACCAGATTTTGATGTGAATTATTTCTGTCATAATGCCAAGAATTCAAGTAAAAAACATATCTCTTCATGTTTTCTGCACTGAACTGAATCATGGGATATGTAGTTTCTGATGTTTATAAGCTGTTGCTACTATAAAACCATGGCATTTAAGCAACGGAACTTGTGATTCGATATATTGTGATGGTTCACGATATTATTGTGAGACTTTTGACGATACGATATCACGATATTTAGGTTATTGTTACATCCCTAACAACTAGTACTAATAAATCTGTGTATCATTCGTTCATTTGTTTTTCAATATAAAACCAAAAATAAGAAAACGAAAAAACAACAGTTTTCTTCATTATTTGTCTCCAAAACCAAAATGAAAAAACAGAAAACGATTTGTTTTTTTCAGTTTTCGATTTTGTGTTTAAATGAAGAATGGAAAAAACGGATAACGGCCGTTTACGTGACTTCCGTGACTGCGATGCCGAAATTTTACACTGCATATGGACTAAACCAGGACTGATTCAGGTCCGAGACCGACTGGGACCAGAGCGGGACTGAGACCGGGACCAGACCGGGACCAGACAGGAGGCTCGGATTCAAGGCTCGGAGTCCGCCCTGGTCCTGCCCTGGTCCCGCTCTGGTCCCAGTCGGTCTTGGACCTGGATCAGTCCTGGTTCAGTCCGTATGCAGTGTAAAAGTTCGGCATCGCAGTCACGGGAGTCACGTATTTTTAATTTGGTTAAGTAAAGTCTGGGCTTTTTATTTTCTTTTAGCAGATAAAACATCTTATGTTACAATTTCCTCGTCTTTGCTTCTCTACAGTAAATCAAGTAATCCAAAGTATTCAGATTACGTTACTCACTTTAAGTAATTTAATGGATTCCGTTACAAACTACATTTTGGGGTATGTAATCTGTAATCTGTAGGGGATTACATTTTAAAAGTCACCTTCCCAACACTGTCCGCAGTATGGCATTAAACGCATGTATTTATTAAATTACATGTGTTTATTGACAAAAAGCACCTTAAAAATACTTTTATGCTGTGAACAGGGTGTCCACTCCACAGATCTGACATCCAACTTGGTCTGGCGGTGTCGTCTGCTCGTCTCCATGGGAACAGACGAATTTAATACCATACTTTGGAACATCCCACGCAAAGAAATCTATAAATCTACATGAAGAAAAGCTGTGAGCTGTTTGCCAACCTCCACCAGAAAAGTTACTCAGTGCACTTTAAATTACTGCTTTCAGGAATAGCACGGACTTGAACAAAACACAAACCCAAACCTGTAAAGAGGCTGACACGCTAATAGCCCTCAGAGCATCGGCGGCAGCACAGAACAGAACAGTAGCTACAGTAATCACGCTGAGCTGGTCTCTCCAAATGGCAGCTCTTTCTCCGCCTTAAACCGTCAGAGGAAGAGAGCACGTTTTTATTCAGTCGTGAAATAACCATAATTATGTGAAATAAATGTTGATAATTATCCCCCAAAGACATACGCTCCCAGGGTCAGGCCCAGCAGCACACTCCAAGTCTCCGCAGCTCCACCCCCTGACCTTTAAACTAAATAGCATCTGTTTTTAGTGCATCCGCATTTACTTTCACCATCTGTAAAAAGTTATGATCAGCATGTTTACTGAAAAAGTTACTGCTTGGTTGTAAAGAACCCATATTATGTTATTTTCTGATCTATGATATAATGTTGTTGACCTGGAGTTTTGTTGCATCTTCGCACATCACACATCGTTTAACACTCTGTTCCGCCTTTTGGTAATACAGGAAGTCAGTGGCGGCTGGTGGTATAATTTTTTTTGGGGGGGGCGGGGGCACCTACGCCAAAATTATAAATATACAAGTGAGTGAGTGTTTGTGGTTGTGTTGATGCTTTTTTAATTGATGTATCCTACTGTCTGCCCTACTGTATCTGTCTTAGTCTGTATTTATGAGGACCCCCTCGAAAACAAGATGTCAAGACTAGGGTTATAGTCACACAGTTTTCTTTGTGTTTAAAGAGTTTTTTCCTAAACAAATTACAGTTTATGTATCTCTTTACTGTTACCAGGCATCAAATTGGTCAAAAATAGAGACACCTGGGGCATGTCTTGTATAAAACTGGGACAAATCAGTGGTTTTGGATAAATCTGCTGGGACAGGGGACACAGGCTCAAAATTGGGACTGTCCCAGGTAAATAAGGACACCTGGTCACTATTTTTGGTTCATAATGTCATTTAAAAAGTCTCGTTCTACACTTATAGGCATTTCCTCTTTCCCCGTATGACAACAGTGAGTGCAGCGCCCTCTGCTGTTGGACTAGAGCTACTGTTGTTCTAAATCTAGTGTTTCCTCTAGTCAGATGTTTGGCCCAAATTACGTACAAACCTTTATTGAGGCTTTGAGGTTTATAGAGAAGAAATAAAGTTAAATAAAAAATGGCACGCACTTGAACACTAAAAGAAGTTTGTTTTTTTCCCCCCAACATTTATTCATGTGTTTCTGCTTCCTTTAATAACAACATTTTGAGCACTTTTTCATTCAAAAGATAAAATATTTAGTTGTAAATGTTGTCTTTAATGTCTTAATTTTCCATATGTTGATACCCACAGATACTCGCAGACCTACAGCCTTTCTGACCAGAACAGCTCCATGATTCTAAAAACACCTTGAGCAGCACCAGTGGAGAGTTTATTTGCTCTTAGGGCAGGGGTCACCAACCTTTTTCCTCTGATGAGCTCCTTTACAAAACAAAAATGCCAGAGAGCTACTCCTTTTAGCAGCCGCAAAAATAGAGACAATTTAAGAAAGAGGGCGAGCTTTTGGGTACAGTTAGACGCCTATGAAACATAAACCACTGTGTATTTATCAGTGCAAAAAGTTGTTCTTCAGAATTATACATTAAATAGTAATAGGCATGTAATTAACAACTTTTTTGTTATTAACAAAAACTAAGTCACTGAAAGTGAGTGTTTCAGGTTAAGACATCAGTGAATTTCTTTATGAACCTGAGGACTGCACACTTCATGTTGAGGATGAAGGCTGCGTAGCCAGGACCCCTGCTCTCCCAGACCTCCCTCCAGGCACTGCTGGCACGGACACCAGATCCCACCAGCTGCTCTTCCTCCTGCTGGAGTGGGCATGGGTGCTGTTTGTGCCTCACGCTGGAGAAGAGAGGTGATCTCCTGGAAGTCAAAGGTAGAGCGTAGGAAGGACTGAAGGCTGTCGTTGCTATACCGCTCAGCCATCACCGCTCCTGCAGTCTCCTCTATCTGCTGACTCTGGATGAGGTACAAGGTGTAGCCCACATCCCCTCGTATTTCCCAAACTGGAGGATGTACTCCCCCAGCACCTCAGATGGGTCAGAGGCATCTCCTCCTGTCACAGACTCTTCCTTCACAGGAGCACTGTGGTCCCTCAGGGACAGATCGTCCTCGATCCTCTTGGCCTCCTCAGAAGTGTCCTGCCACAGGAAATAATTAACATAAACAATGTTCTTAATTTCCTCTAGAACGACAGACAAATGTGTTTAGAAACATTACATTTAGACCCCTCAGTTGAATTCATACTACATGTACATCGATCACTACTTTAGTATTAATTTCAATGTCACTGTATTATTTTTAATGTGTACTTATAAGGCCAAGCTTTTAGCATTGGTATGGATACACATCTGCAGACAGAATTTTTAAATGACTAAAACATATTAGGTCTCTTTTAACAAAACTCACAGAATATCAAATGTGAGTAGTTCATTACATTTTAAGATACAACAAAAAGTACTACAGGACTAAATAATGACGTATGAGTGAAATAGGATCAGCTAGCTATTCAAAGAAGAATGAATATGTGACAAAAACATGAAGACAATTGTTGTAACGCTGCATATCAACTTTTAACGCAAATGTGCAAGTCCGTTATCCATTTTTTCATTTTGGTTTTGGAGACAAATAATGAAGAAAACTTTTTTTTTTTCATTTTCTTATTTTTGGTTTTATATTGAAAAACGAATGAACGAATGACACACGGATTCAACCAGACGACCAGTGGTGGTTTCTCTTAATTTAACTTCATATCATCACATCCCAGTGTGACCCCAGAGCACAGCTTAGTCCAGGACACAAACACATTCAGATATGATTAGAGTTCATTAGTCATTATGGGACTGGGTTTCACTCGCCCATGAAATCATCCACAGACAAAACAAACATCACGCTTTATGGCACAAGTCCAGAACAGGCTTAAGGCAAAACACCCGGAGGGAAAACTCAATACAATGAGATATTTACTGGAGAACAGCTGTGTAAGGGGATATATGCTGGCAGAATACTGAAAGGATGATAATACTGTGAATGTGGTTTTGAGGTTATGTCAAATTTGAATGTATGGAAACGCTGTAAAAACATGTGTTGTAAACCTCCACATAAGAGTATAAAAACATCAAAATGGGGACTAAACCTGGACAAAATTTGAAACTATATCTGGACTCAATCAACACTTAACCAGGACTAGAACATGATGAAACCAAGTCCACAAAAGGACTAAAATGGGCTTAATTCAGGACCAAATAACGGTAAGTGTGAACATGTTTTTGGTGATGTCATACGCCAGAAAGAGCCAGATTTCCCGATGGATTACATTGTACTTCGACATGAAATATCTAAAATGTAAATTCACAAACATTTAACCTGATGATTTACATTATTGACTAGAACTGTCAACTTCTTGTATTCCAAAAAAAAAGAAAAAAAGGCTGAATTACAAAAAACAACCAACAAAACAAACAAACAAACAAACAAAAACATTAACAATCGATAGTTTGCGGCGACATCAGACTGGGGGTGTTCTACATGTATCTCCAAGTAATTCATGACACAATGTACATTAGTAAACACTGTCAAAAAAAAAAAAAAGTTTTCAAATAGCCTGAAACTCAATAATAAATTATAAAATGTATTTAACTATGAATTTTGAGAATGCAAAGTATCAATATTGATTTTGCTGTTCTCCATCTGTATTATATATAACCAGTGTTGGGGAGTAACAGATTACATGTACTGGAGTTATGTAATCAGAGTACAAATTATGAGTAACTGTATTCAGTTACAGTTACTGTTTCAGTGAGTGGTGATTGGATTACAGTTACTTTGTTGAAATAAATGGATTACACGGCGGTATTTATCTGTTTTCACATTTGGGGCTATATCCTAATTTTTTTTGTTTTGTTTTGTTTTTGTTTTTTTCTCAGTAACTCCACTCATTGCCGGACACTAAACCAGGACTAAACCAGGACTAAACCAGGTCTAAACCAGGACTAAACCAGGACTAAACCAGGTCTAAACCAGGACTAAACCAGACTAAACCAGGACTAAACCAGGTCTAAACCAGGACTAAACCAGGACTAAACCAGGTCTAAACCAGGTCTAAACCAGGACTAAACCAGGTCTAAACCAGGACTAAACCAGGACTAAACCAGGTCTAAACCAGGTCTAAACCAGGACTAAACCAGGTCTAAACCAGGATTTAACAGGATCATGCTGAGTGGACCGTGTCTCCTCGTCTTCTGTCAATAATATTTTTAATTTGGTTCAGTAAAAGTCTGGGCTTTTCATTTTCTTTTATCAGACAAAACATCTTATGTTACGATATCCTCGTCTTTGTTTCTCTACAGCAAATCAAGTAATCCAAAGTATTCAGATTACGTTACTCACTTTAAGTAATTTAATGGATTCCGTTACAAACTACATTTTGGGGTATGTAATCTGTAATCTGTAGGGGATTACATTTTAAAACTAACCTTCCCAACACTGTATATTACTTGTAATGTCGTCCAAAACCCAGGAATACAATTAGACTTTTCTTTGCGACACCTTTCTGTTCGCACAATATAGTCTGAGCATCATCAAGATTCATTTTCGTCAATATCATCCATCCCAAAATTGTACTTTTTAACCAGCCCCTCACTATACTGTGTTTGTTACATAATTTAAAAGACAGTGGATGTTTCAGCTAATGACGGGTTTGTCGTTACATAATTATCCTTCTCACACAGAGAGCCCAGTGTTGGTGCAGTTGTCTGGGATTAGACTCTGCCCCTCACACTGTGGAGATGATCAGGGCGCATCTTAGAGAACAGATCCTCCACCAGCCTGAAGGTGGTGCCGTCTTCCTGCTCCTTGCAAACGCCACTTACCACCAGCTGAAAGGAAAGGTCAAGAGGTACAACGTGTAGGTACAAATAAGGAATAAAACTACCTCTACTACTCTCGCCTCACAAGATTGATGGTCCAATCCCCAGCCAAGGTGCGGAGTTCGCATGTTCTCCCTGTGGTCACCCTTGGGCACACACACTGGTATCCTCTAAGGCAGGGGTGTCAAACATACGGCCCAGGGGCTAGAACCGGCCCTCCAAGACCTTTAATCTGGCCCTTGGGTGATTTTCTACTAAAATATTTTAATTATATTTTCTATTAACATATTGGTGATTTTCTGCGCCACTTAGCATAGCAGTGTCTCCAGTGCCTCTGTGCGTGGCCCCTCCCACCAGAGCAGCACAAATGAAGACTTGTCTCTTTCCAAACACTGTTAAAGGACGATCGTTTTGACTGTTGACCGTGACACCCTCATCAGCAAAATGTCAAAAATGAGAAAAGTGGAGCCAAGTGCAGGATTTTCCAAGAAAAATTGACTTATTCCTATTTACATACAAGTTAATGTTAAAAACATGGTGTTGAAATTGCATTTTTCTTAAAGTTTCAGGTTGATCATGATAATATTTTGTAAAAGAAAGAGTTCATCAATTAAAAAAGATTTGTGTAATAGATTTGCGTTTCTTTGCACAAATATTTGAACTTATGGCATATACACCCCAAAAATAGCAATGATTTTTCTGAGCCGACCCCTTTGGGATAAAAGTAGGTTGGATACGGCCCCCGGACCAAAATGAGTCTGACACCCCTGCCCTAAAGGTCCTACTGACAAAGATCTGGAGATGAGTTAAACATAAAAAGGTAAAAACAAACTTACTGTGTTTAAGTAGAATGTTACATTTTGCACCATAAACCTGAGCTGGATTTTAAGATCTTAAAATCCAGCTCATCGGGGTACTGCTTTTTACTTTTACCAAACATTTTGAAGTAACAATTCACCCCATGTTCAATTCAGAGATGAGCAAACACCTTTAGAGAACACCACCCTCTAGTGTTGGACAGGTCCATTACAGACAAACTACACATCTTAAGCGTGACAAAGCATAGGAGACAGGAGTAAGAATACAAACATTTTATTTTCATAAATACAATAAAAAATACAATATAAACAATATACACACAGTAATCATCAATATTAACAGCATGAGAAATAGTCAACATGAGTGTCCGGTGTTTGCGTTTAGAGAAAAGGGTCAAATCTTTTCAACATCAAACCAAGGAGAGGGTCCTCGGTCACCAAAGGAGCAGACAGTTATGTCACTTTACATTAAGATCATTATAACAAGTAAACTACTCCACTGACAGTCCAAAAAGCAACGTTTCAGACCATTTTCACACAAGAATCACAACTTAAGCAGGCGAGGTGAGTAGTTTGTGAGTTTGGTATCAATAACATGCATTTCTAAGTGTCAAAACCTGTTAGTGTGTCTGTTCAGGAAGTAGTTACAATGAGCTCTACTTTGGATCCTTCAAGAACCAGTAACTCAGCCCTCCACGTCTTCTGTCACCGCTTCATAGGAACTATAGTGTTACGCAGTTTGAACCATCAGCAGCCGTGAGCCAGGCAAAAATTAATCCTAGTGAGATATTCATGTTCATTTTGACCTGGTATTATTCTCTAGGGTTTAGTGCACAAGTTAACCCAAGTCACTAAAAATCTTTTCAAAACTTAAGATCAAGTCACAAAGGTAAAAATGATCACTTAGCGATTATTAAACTACATACATCTAATGGCAATTTTAATAACTTAAAATGGGCTTAAATAATGTGTAAAAGTTGATTACTGACACTTAGGAATACTTACAGTTGAAATCTTTATACACGTTGGTGCAGGTGGGGTGAGACAATTTCCATAAAAATGATACACAAGATTGGGTCAACGAGAGTGAGACAAGACAAGATTGTGAATAAACGATCCACCGGTTTTAATTTACTTAACATTTTTTGCACCATTGTTTTACTACAGCGTCAAGAAATGCACCTTGTCTCACTCCTTTTTTACCCAATCCAAAAGAGAACGCGTGGAAAATCTAGAGATAAAGATCATTTTAAACATCTTGTGGCGATTTTGTCTCACGAGATCTTGTCCCATCCTTATAAAAAGTTGGTGTAAACATTTAAATAAGTCCCTTGCAATGGGCGAGTGAAGCTTAAATATGTAAACAGTCTTTCTGGTTCAGGGGCTGGTCGCTTAAGCCTTAACGTCCGCTGGTCTTACGCTTGTTTGTGGTGGAGGCTGTGCCCGTTGGAAAGCCCGTTTGAGTGCCCGTTGACCTCTGCGCTGGTGGTCCCGCTCATGACTCCGTTGGTGTGGTGAGCCCATGTCTGAGCCTGCAGCACCTTGGGCAGCCTCTTGCCTTTGGTGTAGGCGTGGTAGTAGAAGTTGAGGAAGAGGAACAGGAAAATCATGCCGTACAAGCCGATGATGTAGATAAAGATGGGGAACTGGTATGGGCAGTCCTTCATGACAAAATACTGACTGATGTGGGTGGTGACCGTCACAAACTGGATCTGAGGACACAAAAGGAGTTTCATTACAAACAACTGCTTTATGAGACCATTGCAATGTCAGTTTAATACACTTACACATGGTTTCTAATGTGTTTTTTTTACTACAAATGATAAATAAACTTGCCTAACTTGTTCACACTTGTCGTTTCTAGTCAGAACTGTCCATTTGAACATTTTGACTTATTACTTTACATTTTCAAACTAGCCAATTTTGACCAGAAGTATGTCAACAAATGTTAGTGTCAGGATACTAAAACTCCAAACTTTATTTAGAATATATTTTTAAACCACAAACCAGTCTCTGTTCTGATAAAACGATACTAGTTTCAGCAGAGATTAGAATCTGATTTCGACAACCCCAGTAGCGTGAATGAATGAATAAATAAACCAGTGCCATGCTGCAGCGTACACGTGCCGACAATTTGGCTCCGAGTCGTTAATTAGATTTAACACGTGACAATCACAACTGGCATGAACTTGAACGGTTTAATAGTCGACGTACCAGCTGGATGGTGGTGAGGTGCTTCTTCCACCACAGGTATTTCTGGTATCGTGGGCCCATGGCACTCAGCCCGTAGTACGTGTACATGATCACATGGACCACGCAGTTGAGGAGAGCGTGGAATGTCCCGAGACCACCTGAAAAACAAAAAATATTTATTAGAATACACTAGGGAAATATTAAAGTATCGGATCTATAAGTAAAGTGAAAAAACCAGGACAGTACTAGTACACATGTCAACAATGTAAACAACGACTTGTCCTTAAGTGTACTATGCAACTTTTCTGGTCGAGGGTGTGCCACTGTCTGGACATTTTATTGGCTTGTCTAGAAATTTTCCACTGTATGGCACTGAAATCATGCAGCATTTATTCACTTTGTGGCTAATACCTTGGAAATGCATATTATTCATACTGTGAGTCCTTCTAGAACTTCAATTTCTCGACTTTATGTAGATGTAAAAGTTTGATGCCATACTGTGAAAACTACTAAAAATGCAATAACATCTCCAAAGAGACAAGCAGGTGATCTACCAGAAAAGTTACACATTTTTCAATAATAAAACAAATGCTGTACCTGGAGCAAAGCGGACGCCGAACCACCAGGTGAAGGGCATGATGGAGTGATGGTAAACGTGGAGAAACGTGACCTGACTGTTTTTCTTCCTCAGCACAAAGAAGATCTGAAAGGGGATTAAAAGTCAGTACAGTGTAGCTTATATGAAGTCAAAAACGCACAGGGTTGTCAACTAAACACTGGCCTCATGCTAAAATACTACTGAAACTAGATACTTATTTGAGCAAATTTCCGTCACAAGAAACTTTAACCCATCTTGAATAATTTTAGAAAAGGCTTCTTGGTCATTAAGACGACATTGTTTCTAAATACCAGGATGTGATTTCAGCAAAGTTTCTTAGAAAAGGAAATGGCTCAGTAGTTGATCCTGCTTTAGATGACTAAATACTAAGTATACAAAAGAGTTCCACATTTTAGTATCATGATAAAACCATTTACTAGAAAGAGACTGTATGAGCTACTACTCACCGTGTCCAGCATTTCAATAAATTTTGAGAAATAGTAGAGCCAGCATGTTGCCGCCATCTATTGGAAAAAGGAGAAAAGTTAGTTCCATCACATTCCTTTTTAAAAAAATTATTATTATTTTTCTAATTATTATTTTAATTTGTATTATTATTTTTATTTATTTATTATTTTTATTATTATTTGTTTATTTTTGTTATTTTTTTGTTTTATTTTAATTATTTGTTTTATTATTATTGGCATAAGTTTTTATTTTTATTACTTTTATGAACCTACCCTCAAAGCTTGTGGCGAGTCCGAGTAGTCAACCAAATCGCAGCGAAAAGAGTATCCCGTTCCCCATCCGGACATAACAAACTGAAAAAATATGAAAAATATTCATGTTAAAACAACAAAATTAAGCCTTCACTATGATGAAAAGAGCCAGAGGAAGCCCAAATATGGCATAAGGAAGTGTCCATGGCTATTGTAGGCACACTTGGCATATATTCAAAACCTGTCAAGCATAACTGATGACTGGCCCATACGTTACAGAAGTTATCAGAATATCTACCAGAAAATGCAAATGTGAGGAGTTGGGACAATAGGAAAAAGCTTCATACCTCATAACACATGTACAGAGAAAGTCCGACCACTGCAAAGTTGTACACAATCAAGACATTTTTCAGGTCGAAAGCTTTGCGGTTCTCCATCATCCTTGGACCGAGCGACATGACGAAGTAGATGTACGCCAGGATTATGATGGTTTGAGGAAGAGGAGAGGACATGAGCAGCCAGTCTTCCGTCCGGACATCTGCAAAAAAGAAGAATCAAAAAGGTTCAGTAAATCTCGCTGTAGGATTTAGGATTTTAGCGAACGGAAAACAAAAACTTACCTGCGTTTTGGATGAACCGGTCGTAAGCGAGGGCGACTGTTGACTTCACGTTACTGAACTCCATTTTGGGACCTGCAAAAGCAAAGCGAAAATGTTCTAAGACGTGAAAAGCAAGGAGACTGGCAAGCTAAAAGAGCTATTTGTCCAGTGAACAAGTTGAACAACCAGACGGACCAGACATGAGCAGCATTTTTTCCAAAGCACACAGGATGTATTGTATGTATGCAAGCAAGCAACCTTTAAATTTACCAGTCCAAAAAAAATTAAATTAAAAAGTAGCCTACAATAAAAGCATGAGTTTCACTACATTATGATGGGCTACGGAAATTTAAATGATTTGACATTTTAAAATCAATAAATCACTATACTGAGCCGTTTAGGATTAAAAAAAAGGAGAGTTCAAGTGTCTGAAAAGTCTGTTTGGTCATTAAAGAAAATATTATGGCCCTTCAAAGAGAAAAAAAAACGTGGCAGGTCTTGACAAGTTGCCAATGGATTGGACTCATGATGGAAAACAATGGCACACCTAATCATTTCACCTGTTAAAAGCCAACTCCCAGAGATTAGTGAACCAGCAGAACGGTGGGTGTCAATACGAGATTAGTAAAAACAAAACAAAACCAAAAAAAATGTGTAGCCTGCGTAAAACCAAGACGTAGTGAACGATTTGAATACAGAAAGAAAAAAAAAAAAACCTTGATAGCCTGATAAATGCTTTCACGTACATTACTTAATCGTGAACTGAACGAGAACGAGCCAAATATATCGTAAAACAACAACTATAACGTTACTGCTAGCTACAGAAACTTGTCATCGCAGCACTTTTCGACCACTTTTTTTTAAGAATCTCCTCGCGTTTTATCAACTTTTAAACAACCATGAAGCGTACAAACCTTTATCTGTGTCCTTCGCTTCCAAAGTGACGAATAAAAACAGTATTTCTCCAAGTAAAATCCGATGTACCACACACGAAGTCCCAGGTACGAATCACCTGCGCCTCCGCTTCAGGTGCGCTCTCGTCACTGCGCGTTTGGGCCGAGCGGCGTCCGCGCGCGTCTTATGGCGCCGGGGGTGGGCGGGGACCGGAGCGAGAAGAGGCCTCTGATTGGTCAATACGAGTACCGGAAAAGTGCGTAAAAAAAGGGCATTCTTACGTGATGCCTCACCTCTGAAAAAAATGAAGACGAAACCCACAGTTTAGGTACAAAAGATTTCATAATCGTCGAATTATAATTTATTTATTTATTTTTAATTGGCCTGTTCTGACAAGAGGTGAGGAAAATAACTAAGAATAGACTATCATCACTTGCATTAATTAAAAATAACCAAATTAATTAATCTTATTCATGCAGTTAATAAAATCTGGTGGAAATTGTGGGCCTATAATACTAAACTAAGCTTCTATTACATTGTGACTGATAACCCGAGAGACAAAACTAAAATAATGGCTTTTAAATATTTCCTAACAAGTCATTTTATTTATATAGCACATTTAAAACCGCAAACCATAACAAGTTGCTCCATAGTGAAACAATAAAACAAATATAAAATACACAAAATATTACATGAAAGAGTGGCTTAATACACAAAAGATAAAATCTAAAGTTGACATCTTCAAAGTAAAGGTCATGAGCTGCTGAATGACATCTTGAAAAAAATGTGTTTTTAGGAGGGTTTTTAAAAGAGATAAGGAGGAGCGTGACCTCAGATAACAGATAACAGAGAAAGCTCGTCCTCCCCTGGTTTTGAGGCGGGACGGTGGGACGGACAGTAGGTTGAGAGAGTTTGACCTGAGAGACCGAGGGGCAGTGTGTGGGGTTAAAGGATCAGTGATGTACCGTGATGCAAGTGTGTTCAGTGATTTAAAAACAAATAATACAGTTTTAAAATCAGGTAAACAGTGGAGTTGGGCAAGGATTGGTGTAATATGGTCTCTATTTTTGGGACCGGTGAGCAGTCTGGCAGCAGCAATATGAAATAGTAATTAGGGGTGTGCAAAAATATCAAAATATCAATATATCGTATCGTTTAATGTGATGATACAGTATTGAATATCGTGGGCTACTGTATTGCTATATCAGCAAGAGTATTTTTACGTGTGTTTTACTAAATTATTTTGTTACAGTGCTACAGTTTTGTTACTTGTTTAGAGGAAGGAAAACTCCTTTAATCAACACATTTGACATTTTCACTGTTTTGAGGATTAAAATGTTTGTGTTTCATATGAACTTTGCACAAGAACTGGTTTAACAAAGACTTTAGTATCACAGCCATGATTTAGACTTTATTTTTTATTGAACCGTATCGAATCGATTTGAAATATATCATATCAAATTGAAAGTGCACTGCATCGAGATATGTATCGTATCGTATCGGCAACTTCTTAATGATACCCAGCCCTAATAGTAATAGGCTTATGTAGGCTAAAGGTATAAGTGAGAAGAAACACAATGAAATTTTGAATGTTTGAAACGTTTTGGCGTTAAAATTATATTTTGTTTGCATAATATGTAATTTATTTTTGCCATATGTAAATATTTGTTAAGTTCAGTGATCAATGTACAGAAGCAACTGCATAAATTTTGACACTACGTCACAAATAGGGGTGGGTTCATATAAGTTTTTCTTCTTCCCGCTCCTTTTTGAGAAATGTGCTTTTCTGTTGTTTACAATGTATATGTTGTATAAATGATTATTGTTTCTCTCTTGGCACAAATTCGAAATAAAAAACAATCAATCAATCAAATTTTCTCATTTATAAGTGAAAGAGACCTAGGCTCTGTAGTGGAGAGTTATCAAAAATGTGACTCAAATTTGTAGTGTATGTTTAAAATAATATTAAAGAAGGAAAATAAAATATATGCTGTGATTAAACTACTCTTAGTGATCGAGAAAATGTAACTGACTGCTTCCCAGTGTATCCTCTAGGTCAAACTATTTATTATTGTGCTTTCTCAAAAAGAACATGAATACAGAAATGGCAGTACAAAAATATAACATCAAAATCCCTGTCATAATTTAACATATATTCTAATACAAGTGTGCAAATGTGTGTGTTTCCTAACCGGGGTTTCACTGTCATTTGCTGCTGGTTTCACAGACGCTGTCAGCTTGAAAACAAATGCAAATTGTCCTGGGACTGTCACAGAGCCTCCCATGTGGACATTAAGCATAGTTACTCTCTCCCACCGCTGAAACACACCTCCTCTCAGTTTAGCTTTAAGTTTATTTCTGTTTTAATTGATATTTAATTTGTTTTCTGTTTGCGCTTTGTTACCAGTAATGTGTTAAATCATATTCCCTCAGGATAAATAAAGTTAAAGTGCACTATGAAACCAATCTCTACCTATCTAAAAAAAAAAGTGACGCCCCTTTCAAAGTAAGAATTTATGTTTTTAAAGGTGTTTTGGGCAAAATAAATCACCTGCACTGAATGAAAGCAACAGGCAAAGTGATAACAGCTCCATGGAGAATAAGGCAGCATGCAGAATCCAGGAGAAAAGTCACATAGTGCACTCAAGACTCAATACAACACTTTCTGTGCAAATTTCAAAGTTTACTTCAAATAAAACGAGCAGAAAAAATTCATGATCAAATGTACATAAAAACAAAACAAAAAAATATTTACATAAGGCGGTTAAAGCATCACCCGCTTTAAATCAACCATGATCTCTGACGACGTCCCTTTGTGTTTCCTCTTGACAGTCTTTAGTGAATCACGCTGCGTTCATATTTCAAAGGGACTAGACCAGGACCAAACCGAGTCTATTTAAGGACAAAACCAGTCTTCAGCAATCAGTCTTCATCACTGCTCCATGCGTCCTGAAAAGCAGGATTCAAGGATGTCGCTCCAGCAGGATTCTGTACACAAAATAGAGTATTTTCAGTAAGTAAAAAAGTATTACTGTTTATCAAGACCCTAGTTATGTAAAATATTTGACATTTGGCACATAAAAAAGCCCGTACGCACTGGAATTCTTGTGCAAGGCTCTCAGGGGTTTGATTTAAACAGTATTTACAAAATGCTGCTACACTTGATACCATCTGCAGAGTGTCAAAATCAGGCCAGTCATGATAAAAAATTGAAATGTGATATATTGCTGAAGTAAATAAACTAGTAGAGGTTAAACGATACTATTGAAACCAAATCATAAAGCAGTAATTAGTTTATATCTACTATAACAAGGCATAGAAGTTCATATTTCAAACTTCTACAGCTCAAATCTTATCTTAATGCAAAAAAAATGACCAAACATTTCCTGTTAGTATCAATTATCATAGCAAGCTTAGTCAAAATATGACATATGAAAGTCCTCTGTTTAGTCTTCATTGTCTCCCAGAATTCTTCAAGGTTTTCAAGTTAAAAGAAAACTCATACATCATCATAACCTCAATAATAAGACTTCAAGATTAATTGTAGTTCAGTTAAAATCGCAATTTGAATGGACACAATAAGCAGATCAGCAAATTTTATTCCTCAACAAACATTAAAATCTCCTGTTTTATTCTGCATAAAAAAAGACCCTGTAGTTTAGATCTGTTGCGATGATGATGTTCTGATTCTTGTTTTAGTTTGTCACTTCATATTTCAGTCCTTGGGTCAATTCAAGAAACAATTTGGAAAGAAAAGCTGAAAAAATATGTTGAAAATGACCAGAAGTAGAGAACTCTAACTCACATTTGGGAGAATTCTGTCCCAAAGTTTATTTACGTGTAAGAAATCCGGTAAGAAATGTAATCATGTAACACTTTTTGTGAAACTTAAAACATTATTTCAACTAAATAAAAGTGTTTTCTTATATTTATATTTGTAAGATAATCACTTCTGTGTACATTAAGGGAGTTTTGATAGGTACGTTTTGGAATTCCCTAGTGTGACGTTATGATTTCAAACAGGAAATAAAACTGTAAGCCTTAAATAATTGCCAAATTAGGATAACGGGTGTGAATGCTTATGCAAACATCGTAATGATCTTAGCTGTGTTTTAGTAAAATGAGTAGTCTAACCCGTAGTTTAACTTGCTTTACAGTGATTTTAATGTACACACTTCCGGAGCAACTTTAATTTGCCTAAAACTATGTGACCAGGCTAGGAGCTTATGTGTAGTCATCACCTGAACGTGTAGCAGGAGTGACGTGGTATTAGTAATAAAATAAGCACTAACAAAATGCAGCTCAGCATGTTTAATTTAAGTGCCAGAGTGTTCCTGGGTTTGTATGTGAAACTTCTATGGGACATTTAACACGGACATGCTATGATCTGAATACCACTCATGTGACAAGTCTTATCTCTGATGGTGTTTCTGACTTTGGCCAAATGAAGTTTTGTGTTTAAAAGTGTCTTATTTAGAGGTGCGTCGTGCAATTTTTCTGCTGGAGGGTTCCGTTAAATACTTTTTTTTTCCACGGAGATGTTACTGCTTTGACTAATGTTTCACAGTATGGCATTAAACCTTTCAGTCTTCATGGAGACCAAACCAGACTGAGTTACAGGTCAGATCTGTGGAGGTGGAGAGGGGACCCTGCTCACAGTAAGAATGCCTGTTTTACTAGGTATTTTTGAGCGATTAAACCACGTTATTTAATAAATAACTAATAATTTCATAAATGTAAACCTTAAGGATGTGGAAAAGTATTGAAATATCGACATATCATATCGTTTAATGTGATGATACAGTATCGATATCGTGGGTTACTGTCTCGATATATCGCCAAGAGTATTTTTTGGTGTATTTTACTAAATTATGTTGTTACAGCTACAGTTTTGTTGCTTGTTTAGAGGAAGAAAACTCATTTATGCAACACATTTGACATTTTCACTGTTTTGATGATTAAAATGGGTGTGTTTCATATGAACTTTGCACAAGAAGTGATTTAACAAAGACTTTTAGTATCACAACCATGATTTAGCTTTTTTTTTTATTGAACCATATTGAACCGATTTGAAATATATCGTATCGAACTGTAAGCTCACTGTATCGAGATATGTATCGTATCGTGGCCCGTGTATCGAGATATGTATCGTATCGTGGCCCGTGTATCGAGGTATGTATCGTATCGCCAACTTCCAAATAATACCCAGCCTTAGTAAACGTTCCACACAGAGCAATAACATCTCCATGGAGACAAGCAGATGGCCGACCTCCACCAGAAAAGCTGCACAGTGCACCTTTATATAAAAACAGCAACAAGCACATTTTAATATCAAAAAGGGATTAAGTCCAGTTTTTGATGTAAAAGGTATTTTGGCTTATGCTGGTATATGTCTTTATAGTAAAGTTTACAGTCAAGATCGATTTTTTTTAACAGTCGACTAGTCACGATTATTCCGATTAATCGTTACAGCCCGAGTTGTCGGTTGTTTGAACTCTCACTTGCCTTTTTTGCACTTTCGGCCTCTTCTTCCTCATCTGGGGGCCGCAGAACAGGAACCCAGGCCAGAATGTTACAGTCTTTACCTCCGCTGTACAACTCCTGCAAAACACAAGACACGATTGCTAACTGACATCCGACAGATTCCGATCCGAACAGACATGACGTTGTTCACTGGAGTGACATAAGCCGTAGAAAAGCTACGGTTAAAGAAAGAACTATTGTGTTTGTGTCAGCTGTATAGTTATAATCTCTGACACCCGTGGATCGTTCTGTTATACTTTGAACATTTTAAATCCCAATATCCGTCTAAAATGAGTTAATACAAGAAACAAGTCCTGACCTACGTGTTAGTAAACAGTGATGCCCAATGGGAGCTGACGTCGTCGTAAACGTCATCAACAAAGAGTCGCAAAATTGCATCTCCAGGGAAAAGCTGCAGCTCACACAAGCAAGCAGAGTTTTTTTTTTTTCAATCATTCATACTGAAATGACAATGCGACCGTGAAAATAAAGCTGGAGAACGAAGTAAGCAGAAAGCAGTGGGTGTCTCGAAAGCATGAATCACTCCAAATACAACTTCGAGTACACGGTGAGGTGAAACTACATCAGCGTGGTTAAAAGTTCTGAAAAGTTTATTTTGCGTAACAGGTCTGCTTAAACTACAAGAGCAATTAAACTATTCTAAATGATCAGCGGAAATCACGACCCACGGGACCCGTCTGTGCACAGGGACAGGAACATGACATCATACTGAGGTTGCATGAGAAAGAAAATACGTGACAGACACCTATAACCATGTCCCCTTGACGAGCTGCTCAACTGCATTCTGGAGTGTATAGAAAGCCGACAAGGGACACTTCTGAAACTGGTATGTTCTTCGAGCCTTTTAGAGCTGACTTTGAGTGTGTTGCTGGGTACCGTAGTTTGTTTTCATGTTAAAATTGTATGCTGTGGTTTTGAAATATAAAAATGTGACTAGGACTTCAACACAAAATAAGATAAAGGATTTAAAGAGCTGACTTGGCTTGATTTCCCATATTGACAATATTTAAAGATACAGAACAACATTTCCATGAAAACAAGAAACAACAGGAAGATGATCTCCTCCAGCCCAAATGAGAGTCAGGTTTGTGGAGATGCAAGCCTGCTCACAGTAGGGACATAAGATGATTTTTTATTGAAATAAAAACAACCTAAAGAAAACAAATTGAAGATGCTTTTCAATTTTTTTCACTAAAAAGTTTATGCTTGCCTGCAATGATTTTCAAGTTTTATTTCAAATACCATGCTGATATTTTTATGTCTAAGCAAAAAGTACAAATAATACAAATTTAAAATACTTTTATATAGATTTTGTTTTGTATTGCATGTAACGATAAAGCGCTTTGTGTTATATTCTATTGTATTGTATGAAAAGAGCTGTATAAATAGTTTAATTGATGGATTGATGATATGTGCTCTACGAAACAGGGAGTGTCTTGACCTTAACTGTGGAGAATATGGAATGGGAAATTTGAATTGTCAAGTTAAATGAGACAAGTCAATTAAATTAAGACTATAGGAGACATTTCAAAGCTTTGTTTGACAGGACAACTATTTAAAAAATATATATGTTTAAACTCTTTCACTGGAATCGTTTGGATCAGGGTTCTCCAGTCTTTTTCTTCTCATTTTAATGGTCACAAGATATCGAGTATAGGAAAGCTTTAGATGGGCAACAGTTAGATACTTACAAAACATAAACCTTTGTCCATTTATTAGTGCACAAAGTTTAGGGTGACCAGATTTTCAAAACAAACTGGACCATCCCCTTTCTTCTGGTGGTTGGTAATAATAAAATTGTGCAACGAGTGCACAACTAAGGAAAATTGTTCTGCGGAGACATTCATGACGAACATATGAGTCGGTATAGTCACATTTTCTTTGTGTTTTGGTCATTTTTAAGCAGCTTTTCTGTATTTTACCTAAACAAATGACAATTTATGTCTCCCTTTAATGTTGGCAGGGATCAAATTGGTCAAAAATTGGGACACGTGGGACATTTCTTGTATAAAACTGGGACAAATCACTCTTTTTGGATAAATCTGCTGGGACAGGGGATAGGGGTCAAAACTGGGACTGTCCTGGGTAAATAGGGATGCTTGGTCACCCTACAGACGTTAGGCATCAAAATGATACATTTACAGTCGTAGTTCATCAAATCTGAGCCATTCAACACAATAAGTATACTTCAGAAATCCTTTGGTGAGCTGCTTGGAAGGGGCTGGAAAGCTACTGGTGATTTGGATAATTTCAGCCCTGGAATTGTTAAGGTAAATAAATGTACAACATAGCTTGAAAACTTCATGATATCACAAGGTGGGACAAGGTATTTTGAGCTTTGGAGATGCAGATAGACTAAAAATTAAGGATTACTCGAACATGTGAGAATGAAACAAAACACAACTCCAGGTATATTTTTGATTGAAGTGACAGGATTATAACATCGATTAAAGTTCAGAAGAGTCCATTTTAATATACGACCTTTACATTCAATTTAAACAAATTATAAGTTTGCCTACAGCCAAACCCCATTCAGTTGCAGTTCTGTTAGAGTGGCTGTATATTTCCAAGCATAACTTTAAATAACTTCTAGTACTAAGATAACACGGGTGAGTGAGTAGGGAGTACGTTCTGCAAACTTGAACTCCTCTGCACACTTTTTTGCATACAGCCCTTTTAAACACCGCACATAATAACACAAAGGTCATTAGCAAAAACACATTAGCAAAATACTGATGCTGACACGCCCTACATATTTGCGTTTAGAATAGATGGAGCTTTTGGTAGTGTTGACTTTAGTGCTTATCTTTACAGGGGCTGGACTGATATCGCCATGGTGATCGGGAAATGTGAAGCTGTAAATTAATTTCGAGCTGAAAGGGCATTGTAAAAGTGCATGTGCAGGACTACAGGTCGGACACACAGATGGGCAAAGGCAAATAAGAAGTGCAGCAATGATCGGTCCAGTGAACTGTGCAAAGATGAGCCCCTAGTAACAGCACAAAACTAAAATTTCAAATAAGGAAAAGCTTCATACTTGATACAGATTTGATTACCACAATAATAAGAGTAATTTTTTTTAGAAAATAGAATGTAAAAAATATTTAATAGTGACTTTAAAAGTGCATTATCTAACTTTTCTAGTGGGAGTTCTGAAACATTGTTGATTTCCTAATAAAATTGACCAGAATACCTCGAGAAACATTATGAGTGGAGTGATCTCTCCATAGATCTGACCTGTAACTTAGCCTGGCAGCATCTTCAGCTTTTCTCTGTAGAGATAAATTCAATGCCAACACTCCAGGCAAAGTAATAACATCGCAAGTTACATATTGCATCTTTAATTTTACCATGTGGTATTATACTAGTTTTCATTTAAAAAATCATTAAGTCTTCCTATGATCTCTTGTATAAAGCTGTGATTTTATATTTTATTACTTATGCTTCTATTTTATTTTGACTTGTACATTTACATTTATATAATTATGTCTTTTTATTTACACTTGTCTCTTTCTTTTTTGCTACTTATTTAGAATTTACGGAGCCTCCACCTAAAATCTCAACTATATTTTAGCTCTTTGTTATTACATTATATTGTGATGTGTGAGCTACTGTGTCCGAATAATTTCCCATGTGGATCAATAAAGTTTGTCTAAGTCTAAGGTCCATTTTAAAGCTTTTCAAGAAAAGAGAGATTTTGCAGTATTACTTTTCAGTATTACTTCAAATGTAGTTTTGCTTTGAGTTAGTTTTAGTCTCTAGCTCTAGTAATGGTACTGTAGCTTTAGTATCGATCTGTATTGTCTTTTATTGACCAAGAGCACCTCGCCCCCTCTCTCATTCTTCTCCTCAATTCCCTCACCCATCTCTTCCCCTCTCACTTCTCCTCCCTTTCTTCTCCCTCTCCCCCCTCTTTTTTTCCCCTCTGCCCTCCCCCTCTCACCTGATAGTCTGGGTGAAACTCGCAGCAGTCCACATTGTTGTAGTGTCCTCTGAGCATAGTGACCAGCTCCCCCGTGTGAAGCGCGTACACGGCCACAGAGCTCCCACACGGCACGAACACAAACTCAGGGCTGCAGCCTCGGGACACGCAGAACTGGAGCCGCTTCCGACTTTCATTGCAAACTTTCCCATAATTTACCTGAAAGAGATAATAACATGATTCAGATACGTCGGATTCATGTCAAGCTGATATAAATGTTAAATCTTTTCCACCTTCAAGGCACTCAGAGCGCTTTACATCAAGGAACCGCTCACCCATTCACACACACGTTCATACACCAGTGTACGCGGAGAACGGGCTGAAGTGGGTTAAGTGTCTTCCCAAAGGACACAATGGCAGTATTCATCTGTTAGAGCAGGAATCAGACTGCCAATCTGTGGGGCAGTGGATCTGACTGCTCAACCAATAATGTTTATGTCAAGAGTGGGATTTGAATCAACAACCTTCAGACCAGAGGATGGACACTTTATTAACTGAGCTACTGCTGCCCATACTGTATATTTTAAACTGAACAGAAACTGAAATATATTTACTTATTTGAATTAGGACAGGGCATATTAAAGTCGGACTAAACACCAAAACTGCGCCCACAACCGCATTTCAAATAGAGCTGCTGAACTGGGCAGAACCTGGAGAGAATGAGAGAGGAGGGGCGAGGTCTGGAGGTATAAAAGCAGTGTGATTGGTCTCACAGGTATCCGCACGTCAAACTCCGCCTCTGCTGTGCAATCAGAAATACCTGTTCATAATTAGGGAAGTCTTTTGTGGCCATATCAGCTTGTCAAAGCCTGATCCTGTCAGATCTCAGAAGCTCAGCAAGGCCGGGCCTGATTAGTACTGTGATGGGACGCCGCTGGGAATCGCAAAAACTGTCGTTGTGTCCTTAGGCAGCCTCACTTCGCCCACAGTGCCTAGTATGAAAGTGGTGTGTACGTGAGTGATGATCGGAGGGGGCAGTGGTGCAGACAGGCAACCACACTTCCGCCAGTCAGTCCCCAGGGCAGCTGTGGCTACACGTCTGGGTATGAAGTGAATGAATAATGATCTGTAAAGTGTCTTTCAGTGTCCAGAAAAGCACTATATAAAATGATCATTATTATTAATATTATTATTTTGTGACAGCAGATTTAGATATTTTGAACCAGAAAACTGCCAATTTACAGAGCTTATGCTAAAATTGCCAGAAATGACTAAGAACAGTAGATAATACTAATTAATCACTGTATATAAAGTTCACTAGCAAAAAAAAAAGTGAAAAAACAAAACAAAAAAAACATTAAACCTATTAGACAAGACAGCAGACAAATGACATGACAACACAACACACGTGTGACAGCTTTTTGGTTATTTCATTGCAGTGATGTAATACAGTACATCCTTATGTCATGTCAAAGCTTCTATAATTACGTTTGCACTTCCTAACCAAACCTCTACATACCTTGATTATTAAATTACTATAGTTTATTTTCTTCAATTCTGTATATGTGTACTTTATTTAAAACACACTTCCTGCTATCTTTGCTACTTTAATGATTTAGATTTAAAATGTTGTAATTTTTTTTTTTCCCTTTGTTATTATATTGTGTGATTTATGAGCTATTGTGCCCAAGTTATTTCCTGTGTGACTCAATAAAGCTTGCATCAGTTTAAATCAATCAATGAGACCAGTACAGGTCCTAAAACATGACCTTGAGGTATAGCAGCAGTATATATGCTTTTATTCAACAAGATGTCTTTCACTAAAGCTGAAGTCTGATCTTAAACAGAAAGATGAGTAATATTAATAGCAAATCTAACTTGACTTTACTGTGTAGAATTGAATCTTAAGTTTTCCAGCAACTCCCTTAATTCTCTGATTCCATACTTCTCCATTGTAGTGAAACTAAACTCAGCACCACACATACGAGCATAGTCAAATGAACGTTCACTTTGGTTAGTTCAAGCACGTCCCATCAGCTGCACCTGCACCACAGTGTGAGAACCTTTAGTCTTCTGTGGTCCCGCGATGGAAAAATGTCCGGCATAGCAACCTCATTAGGAGGCAGCAGAGCAGGAAATTGAAACAGGAGCCCTGTGTAACCCTGTGCCAGTGACATAGGTACAGCCTGTGTTTTCACGCACTGCACTGGCGTACACATTGTTGCATTAGCTTTACATTATTAAGTGCCTATTACAGCCACGGTCTGCACTACTTCACACAGTTTGGACTCTACTGGAAATTGCAAACTGGGTTAAAAGTAGATGAGTAAACAGTTTTTTGTTTTGTTTTTTAAAGATGCACTATGTCCTGCATCAAAAAAAATTTAAATATTTTGAAAAACTTAAACTATTTTCTGGTTTGGTTTTCTCCACCTGCTTGTCTCCATGGAGATGCTATTTCTTTGTCTGGAAGGTTCCACAGTATGACATTAAATATATTTGTCTTGCATTTATCTAATTATAGATGCTCAATTCCAAAAGTAGATTGAAAAACAATAAGGGGGCTTGCCAGTTCACAGATCTGACATGTAACTTGACATGGTAGAGACAAGTTTAATGCATGGTGAAACAATCTAGGCAATGCAATAACATCTCTACGTAAACAGGACAAGCAAGAAGTCGCCTCTCCACCAGTAAAGTTACATAGTTCACATTTATTAGTTTATGCGTTTTTGTAAACCCAAAGTTTCAGTTCTATTTTCCGTTTGAATTGTTTTCCATATTTTTTGTATTGAGTTAGCAGCAGAGCTCACCAGCGTGTTCTCCCCTGAAGCGCTGTTCCAGAGTCTCATTCGGTCGTCCGTCCCAGTGGTGAGCAGGTACAGACCGTCTCCAGTGAAGCACAGACCGTTCACTGCCATTATGGGCTGTGTTTGCTGATCAACACAAGATAAAACCGTGTTATTATTATTTTCTATTTGATTTCATTCTCTTAACTGTATTTATTTGAAATGTCAGCCGAGCAAAAAACAATATTTAGAATAGTGTAAGGAGCAGAAAGAACTTATATTACCAACCGCACAATTAATCAAAAAGTTAAACAGTGCACCTTTAACAAGTGCAAATAAAACAGTAGAAGTAGTAGTAATAGTACTGAACAATACATAAAAAGGTGCAGGTAAGACTTTAAAGCACATATCCAACAATGCCAACAAACATGTGACATAATTAATTTAAACACATGGTTTCTTGTGCACAGAGGTTCCTTTAGCACAAACACAAACATAACTATAAACAGGAAAGACCGATACTGTACAGAATGTGACCTCTCCTCCAGTGAGGCAGTCTAAAATATGCGTTAACCTGAATAACCAGACAACGTGTGCAGAGAGAGCACTTAATTGCATTTTACTTTTAAGACCTGCGTGCTTTTACTGCATGCAGAAGGTTTAGCAACACTGAAATCTGCAGTGCATGATGACTGGGCAATGCTGTCAAAAGGACAAAGGATGCATTTAAGGTTATAAGGTTTTCTATTTCACAAAGATGTATATTTTTCCTCTGAACCTAAAATAAAATTGGTTCAAAAGGTGCATTGCGTAACTTTTCCCTCCGAGGTTCCGTCACCTGCTTGTCTCCATGGCGATGTTAGTGCTTTGCCTGGAATGCTCTATGGTACATTTAAACATCTGCCTCTAGCATTTAGTCATTGGGGGTGTTTCTATTTCTAAAAAATGCAATAATTCTCTGTCCTCTCCACTAGGGATGTAACAATAATCAAAATATCGTGATATCGTATTGTCAAAGTGCTCACAATAATATCGAGGACCATCACGATATATAAAAACTACAAGTCTCTTTGCTTAAATTAAGAGTTATGGCGCAGAAATAGCTATAAAAAAAAAAAAGGACAGAGGGAACTACATAGACCATGATCCTTTGCGCCATTTCAGTGCAGACTACAAGAAGAAATAACAGTTCTAAACACTTTTAAGTCGTAGTTCTTTGGTTTAAATCTTGTCAAGGCATTTTAAGATGAAAAAGTAGCATATTAACAGTTTCGTTAACCTCCACAAAATATCGCAATAAATGTATCGTGAGATGTATATCGTGAAAATATCGTACAGAGAGATTTGGATATTGTTACATTCCTAATCGTGAGCCTCCCCGCCATATCATGAGCTTTCCCAAGATATCGCACTATGAGGTTCATACCGTGACGATATCGCATCATGAGACTTGAATATCGCTACACCTCTACTCTCCACAGATCTGACTTGTAATGTATCGTATCTCCCTTTTGATAGATGGGATTAGGCTGAATCCCATTGCACTCCTTGGCCATACCACTTTCCCCTACCCCTTCGTTTTGCACGTTCTTGTGTAGGGGTGTCCCAGTTACTGTTATGGCAGAGGGGTAGGGGAAAGTAAACGGGTATGAGCACTTTCCCAGAATGTCTTGCGAATCACCGGCAAGATGGCTGTTACCATGACCACAGAGACCAAAGCGGTTCATAAATTGTAGATGGCATGGCCCTTGATCTCTACTACTAAACATTCTAGAGCAGACAAAGCAATAACATCTCCATGAAAACAAGCGGGTGACAGATCCTCTTCTATGTTACGTCTAGGTCTCCCTGTAATTTTCCACGGTAAGGCATTCATCTCCGTGGGCACAAGCAGATGACGCCACCAGGTCAATTTACAAGGCAAAACTGTGGAGAGGCGAGCCTGCTTACAGCAAAAATACATGCATTAAAAACACCCTTTAAAAATGTAACTGAATAAGTGCAAGACAGAAAGGTTTAAAGCCACACTATTGAACATTGCAGGCAAAACAATAACATCGCTATGAAGATAAACAGGTGCACATTTAGTTAGAAACATTTTATTTTACTTTGATGTTAAACAAATGTAGTGTCAAAATGGTACACTGGAATATTATTATATATTTTGCAACCTCTTGTCACGTGCAGCAGCCCTGTGATTAAAGCCAAAGCGTGGTAATTATGTTTACAAATGGGCAGAACTTTCTAGTAGGTGTAATTGCATAGAACATTCCTTATTGTACATTATTAAGGCTTTCCAGTTTAATGCCTTCCAGCTGGAGAAGAGATATTGCTAAACACCTGACACATATCTCGAGCTCATCTCCGGTCACTGCTATTTTTGCAAACTCGATCGACTGATAACATGATTCTAGCTCTTTCTAGATGCTTCTCACGAAATGAAACCTGATTATTATGCAACAAAAACATACTTTATTTAAATAAGTTTTGTGTAAAGTGACGTTTTACCTGCTTCTGAGGCGGCTTTGGACTTGTCTCCGTTGTGCTGGTCCAACGTAAACAAACTGCCCGTCGCCCGCCGCACGTCCCACACCTTCACTTTACTGTCCGCACTTAAAACCGGAAAAGAACAAAGCTGTTATCTTTATGCCAATTAGCGCACATCAACGCTACAAGATAAATTGGCAAAATAAACAAGAGTTAGCATCTTGTCTCGTCGTACTAAATAAGCAACGTGAAAGCTCTGAGATGGGAGATTACTACAGACGACTACTAACTATTCTGTCAATACGTGGTCATGAAAAGAGCAGTTTACTTTTGGGATTACAAGCTGTTCTTTAATAGAATAGTGTTCATTTATAGGTTTACTTCTGCACGCCTTGTTTTGAAATTGAGTCAGAGTCCAGAGGGATGGGAGCGTCTCCGTGGGTTAATTAGCAAGTCTAAACAGAAAGACCAAAACAGATGGGAACTGTACCTAGCATGTGCCTCCAACTAAAGATACTACTGCTACTACAGGCTTGTACCATATACAGTAGATGTGTCAATGACCGTAAAATATGGGTTAACTTGAATTTGCTTTTGCCCTAAAAATACTAACACAATAATGAGAAATTATTTTAGAATACTTGATTGCTATACGTATTAGTGTTGTCATGATACTAACATTTCAAACTCAATTTAGACACTAAGGAATAGACTCGATATTGATTACAATACCAGAATGATTAAAAATCTTTAGAATGTGATTTTCAACATCAAATCATAGTACCGGTACTTTCTTTTATATTTGTGTAAACCCTCAGTGGTCCATGTAGGTTCCATAGTGGTTCATGTGCATGTACTAGTTTAATTTAGGCCTGTCACGATAATTACTATACGACTTATTGTACAATATTCTTTTGGGGTCAATATTTATTAGAGCTGGGTATCATTCAGAAGTTGCCGATACGATACATACCATGATACAATTAGCTTTCGATTCGATACGATTCAATATGATATATTTCAAATCGATTCGATACGGTTCAATAAAAAATAAACTAAAAGTCTTTATTGAACCATTTCTTGTACAAAGTATATGAAACACAAACATTTTAATAATCAAAACTGTGAAAATGTCAAATGTGTCGCATAAATGAGTTTCCTTCCTCTAAACAAGCAACAAAACTGTAGCGCTTTAACAAAATAATTTAGTAAAATATACCAAAAACTACCCTTGGCGATATACCGATACAGCAGCCCATGATATCGATAATGTATCAGCACTTTAAATGATATGATATATAAATATTTCAATATTTTTGCACACCCCTTATCTTTATCATGTGTATATTTTCTTTGCAAAACTGAGAATTATTTGGGAGGTTATTTGTGGCTATATGATAAGATTAACAGTAAAAGGTTGGATTAAAAACTTGTATGACTCATTCCAGATGCAAACTAAGCACTAAAGTTTTTCTATTATCTACTTAGTTCCTGCAGCTTGTGTTTTTGGTAACAATATTTACAATAGTTTTTGTGGTTTAAATCTCCTCTTGGATTATTGTAGTCAGTTGCATAAATTTGTTTCTAGTTTATATGACCTTATACTTGTTCTAATGCAGCTCAGACAATATTATCTAGAACTATTCATGGAAAAATGAACTTTAAATTCGACCATAAATGTAAACCGGGAATATTCACCAGTCTGTTCTGTCCCCTCCTGTCACACGGTTTAAAAATAATAAAAGAGAATAAAAACAAAGTGGTGCACAAGAGCACGTAGCATTCATCTTAGAGAAACAAGCTGTCAGTCGATCTGTCATTAGAGGAACCTGCTGAACTTTTACTCCCAGACTTTTGCAGTACTTCATTTTATTAATTATTTTACAATATTAACAGATGCGGGTGGGATGAGACGTATTTCCCACAAGACTAGACAAAACAGGATTTTTACATCATATATTAAAAAACACCGTGCAGTTCAGTTTTCAATTTTGGACTCTTTTTTTTTTTTTTTTTTTTTTTTTCTATTTATGGTGCCATTGTACAACTGCTGTTTTTACTTTGGCTTCTCAAAACATAACTCTTTTTTGTCCAGGCCAAAATGTAAACAAAAACATCTTGTGAGTTGTTCTGCATGTGTGCACTGTCACTGGCATTTTCCACTTAAATAAAAGATATTACTTAAAGGGCCTGGCATTGTGCAAATTATAATCCTCAAAAACATACCTGGAATTGTGTTTTGTTTCATTCACACATATCTGAGTAATCCTTTATTATTAGTCTGTCTACATCTTCAAAAGCTCAAAATGCTCTGTTCTGTCTCGTGATGTCTTGAAGCGGTAATTTTCAAGTTAAACACTACCTTTTGTCTTTTGGTCAGAAGCGATTAGCAATTCCAGAGCTGAAATCAACCAAATGATTCTAGTGAAGGTGTGTGGAGTTTAGTGGCGCACTCCCTGTATTACCACATGACATCACAAGGTGTAACATTCATTCTAAATGAAAATTTAAAATTTACTGTCACACAAAAATACTTGTGAAGAAGATTAAGATTAGTCGAGTTGCTTTCGTTCATACGTAAAGATCTATCGCTCCACACTAAAATATTCATGAACGCAATGATCTTCTCTCATCTGTATTGTATCACTTCATGGTCCCAGGCCTCCTCAACTACATTAAAACCGCTTTGTTCAACAAACTGACCCTTAAGATTTTTGACAAAAGAAAAACTGGCACACTGTGAAATTACAAAGAACATCAACTTTTTAACTTTGAAAATTTATAAATTTTAACAATCTTAAATTATTTTTTAAGTGTCTTAACCGAATATTACACTCAGAATTTGCATAAAATGTTCACACAGAACGAACACAAGAGGGCTACTAGTGGTATTGTGTTGTTCAGGTAACAGGACGACTTTGGTCAGTCCTCGTTCTCTTTTAAAGGGCCTAGTCTGTGGAACGGTTTAACAGCTCATTTAAAATTGGAAACCAACTACAACAAATTTAAAGGAAATTAAAGTTATTGTATGTTTCCAGTCAAAACTGCATCCACTAAAATCTACTGTATATATTTTATCTGTATGTAATTTATGTGTCTTGTACTTTCTGTTTTTATGCATGTAGTTTATATTTTTATATGGACAGGTGTTGAAAACTAGCACTTGTGCTAAAACACTCAAAGCAATATCTGGCTTGTCTAATGCGATTGTGATGTCCTTAATAAACATAAATTTAAAAAAATGTATGAATGAAACAAATTGCAACTCCAGAGACGACATTCAAACATAGATCAGAATATAGCATAATGTAAACCCTTCAAATTTATATTAAACTTTAAAGTTTAAATTAAAGGCTTCTTACCTAGCACTGGCCAGTATGTACTCGTATCTGGGCGACCACCTCACAGACAAAACTTCAGCTCTGTGCCCTAAAATGAAAAAAACATGTGGTTCTTTTGTTATTTTTTATCACATGCTTCATCTTCCATGAGTACACAGTGGTTATGGTTACTTAACTAACCTTGAAGAACATGTATCTTTGACCCAGATTTCATATCGCACAGCTGGATCTTTGGGTTCTTGGAGCCCACTGAAAAAAACAACAACATGACAAGTGAACACACAGTACAATATTTAGGTCAAATTACTGTCATACGGAAGTAGAAATATGCACTTTGTGAGCTATTAAAGGGCCATTTATTAAAGGTACATCATGTTCTGTATGTTATAATGTTGTTTCCTCATCAAACATATACCTGGAGTTGTGTTTTGTTTCATTCACACATATTTTACACACATATCTTGCATATTTAGGCTTTGTTCTGAACTGAAAACACACTGTTCCAGCTTGTGATGTCATGTGGTAATATAGGAAGTGCTCTTCTGTGTTTTTAAACTCCTTACACCTTCACTAGAATCATTTGGATAGTTTCAGCCTTGAAAGTTGTTAATTATTAACTGTAAGCAATCACTACATGACGTCACAAGGTGGAACAGAGCATTATGAGCTTTGGAGATGTAGACAGACTAATAGGACTAGGGTTACTCAAACATGTGTGAAAACAAAAGACAACTCCAGGTATGTTTTTGTGGAGGTAACAACATAATCCATTTTGTGTAATATAGCACCTTTAAGAATGCCCCAGGATTAAATTCAATGTTAGATGATATGACTTGGCACCATAAACAAACAACAGTGAACCTCTTATCTTCATTCACAAATTCAGACCGGCGCCAGTTACATCACAGATTAATATCAGATTTATTTTGGTTGGAAGATTATTTAAATGAAATATAAATAGCCAAATCGTCATCTTTTTTTTTTTTTTTTTTTTTTTTTTTTTTTTAAGATCATGGTCTCTCATGATTTTACAGTGTATAGTTTTCATGTCATTTATTTAATCTTAAAGGTCCAGAAATCAGATTAGGATCAGATTTGTGTGTGTGCAGGTGAATAAGGCCACAAGAACTATTCCTGTATTACATGACCAGCTGAATAAAATCAAACTTTATGAATGAACAAGTTAAATAAAGTTGACAGAAACAGTGCGTTTTACATGAGATTCAATTGAAATGACTGGTCCTTGCTTCTAAAATTCTAACAATTTTCTAAGCAATTCTAAGTATTATTTTCTTAGTTTTTCTCAGTTGTACAATTTAACTATTATTCTAGACATTCCTACAATAAGTATATATATATAAGACAGAGAAAGAGCATTAAATTAAGATAACAAAACCTTCAAACAAACATTAATCCCACAAAATTATCATCTAGGATTTCAACAATAAATATCTTTTAATGTATCTATTTCCTACTCAAAACTAAAAACCAAAATGTAAAAGTGTTTTCCAAATAGACCAAAGTTTCTGATAACCGTTGTTTATTCTAAGGATCCTGCTTATCACGTCTTTAGTGTTTTATGATGCCAAAGAGAGAGAAAGAGGAAGAGGGAGAGGCTTCGAAAACGTGAAGCAGAACTAACCCTCCACACTTCTTACAGATAAGGTGTGGCTGAGTGACTTGATTTCAATTTCTATTAAAAATAAATAAATAAAATGTGTAAAAATCCAGAAAAAAGCCAGTTAAAACACAAAGATGACATTTCTAAGCTAGTACTGCTTTTTAGGAACCATTTCCCTTCAAAGCTGGTTTCGAAAAATCATTTAAAACACGGTAGGGATGCTTGTAACCAGTCGGACGAGCCGCTCTCAGGGAAGGGCCGAGTGAAAAGGCGATGACATTGTTACAGAATGTCTCTTCATAAAAGGTGTGTCGGTGAGTCCATGTGTTCTGAACAGTGAGGCAAGATCCAGCAACCTGTCCGTCCAGCTCTGCCACTCTGAGACAGATTCATTCCTTTCCTGCCCATTTCTTCTCATTAGTTTAGTTTTCTTGGATCGCTTTAACCTTTGCCCTAAATCATAATTGTGTAATATGTATGTGTAATCTGTTCTGCTTTTATCATCTACATTCATGTATTTTTCCACTTAAATGCACACTGTGTAACTTTTCTGTTGTCTGTGATGTTATTTCTTAGCCTGGGATGTTCCACTGTATGGCATTAAACAAATATTGTATTGTGTATTGAGATTTGGGGCAATACATATAAGACTAATACAAATCTAAACTTTATCTTAAAAAAAAAAGGTAATAAGAGCAATCACATTATCATCTTACAATGAACCAACCAATGCTTTATTTATAAACCTTCAAACTCTTAAATTTGACGATTTTGTCTAACTTTCCACTTTGAAAATCATGTTCTAAGTAAACAACAATCTCTTGTCAAAATCATTACAGAAGACCATGACAAAGACCATCTTGCTGGTCAAACGTGTTGGTGTCCCTTCATACAATAAAGGACTTTTAATATTTTCAGTCGGAGTGCCTCGGGTTTGTACCTTCTCCACTTTTACATTTTCCAGTAAGGGTGAATTTCTGTTTAAAGACAACTGTTTTAAAGGTTGTATGGAGGATTTTTTTTTTTGTTTCTTTCAAATTGTCAATGAAAGTTCAAAATAGAATTACAGAGATACAGCAGCCTTGTAATTATGATCACCAAAAATAAAAGAATGAAAATCCATCAGCTGTTGACGTGGTGGGGGCAGATAAACATCACCCAATAGATAACAAGGCTACCTCTTTATCTATTGGCTGTTGGGTTGTCAGTCAAACTCCCTACGTTTCTAGCGTCACTGACTCGCCGGCGCGCTGGGATTACGTGGTTTACGTTCGCCTCTCACGCTGTTTACTCAACTAACACAGCGGTTCTTAGCGTCTTTTTCAAACTGTAGCTTCCTCTCAGTTTACTGCAATGGCAGACAAGAAATCACACCCAGTTCGCCGCAAAAGAAAGTCTGTTTTTGATGTCGCTGAAAGAAGAAGAGAAGGGGAAGAGGAGCGAAGCGCGACATTTGAAAAAGAACGCTGCATTTCTCTTTCCATGGAAAATCTTCTATACAACCTTTAACCCTTGTAGAGCACCTGTACTGCTATTTTTTACTCTTTTATGACCCAGTGAGGCACCTCTTTTTCTTCATCTGTCATTGTAGAATATGTTCAAAATCTGAAATAGCCAATATGAGCTCAGAAGAATGACCATGTTTATCAAAAAGAAAATCAGAACAAATATTATGAAATTTTATCTGTTAAAGGGGTGGATCTCTGGAACAAGTGTACAAAAAACCTAAAATTGTGCACCACTTTCTTCCAGTTTATAAAGAAGTTTAAATGTTTAACTCTGGACAGATACATAAAATATGATACTTAGGTTGTATTATAGTATTTTGCTGTACTGTTACTGATTTGTTTGTTTCCTCTTGCTGTATTTATGAACGTGAACTGGTGTCAAGACGATGCTCTGACAAAGGAATAAAGGGTAAAGGCATAATAAGCTCAAACTTCAGCCTACACCTTTTCGGTCTGTGTATGTTAAATATGTCTGTGAAATAATGTCAGAATATACCTGTGACCAAAATCAATCAATCAATCAATCTTTCCTATGTATTTATTCAATTATAGATGTTTTTATTTCTCAAAAACTACTGCAAAACACGTATTATTACTGCAAGTGGATCTACTTCTCCACAGATTTGACATGTAACTTGGCCTAGTGATGTGGATTGTTTGTCTCCATGGAGATAGTCAAATTAAATGCCATACTGTAGAACATTTCAGAAAAAAAAGTGAAGGAGGTGGTGGACCCTCTACCAGAAAAGTTACACAGTGTACCTTTAACACATGTCCTTTTGTTATAAGGTTACATATTGACCCTTCCATTGTGTCAGGAGGAAGTAGCGCAGTACCCCTCCAATCTTGATAGGCTTGGTTAAGACTATTTTAGGACTAGGATAAGCCTGTTGTTAGGGCTGGACGATAAGGCAAAAATGAAAGAAAACAATGGAACAATAACTAAACAAATATAAGTATTGATTTCTATTGATTTCCTGAACACAATCGAGACATACCAGACACCAGTGACCTTTAACACAATGACAAGTTTAAGTTACACTACAGACTCCAAACTGCTCCAAAACGGATGCTTTTACAGGGGACTTAAACACATGTAACTAACGATTAGATATGACTGTGTCTAAGTCTCAGTTGAAATTTCCCAGCCCGACCTATTGGGCATGTTCCAGGCACCCAAAGGAAGCAAACTCCAGCATGGGGAGAACGCAAAATATTCTGGGGCTTCAGTTTCAGGTTTTAAGGACGCAATTTGAGTATGTTTCACAATTCAAAAGATGTAATATTTTGTTTTAAATTGTTCCCAAAGAGCTAAAGTCATTTTAATTTTATGATGATTATTTATGTTTAGACTTTTTTTTTTATTGTGATTTAAATTATTTTATTATTCTGTAAAGCACTTTGAATTACTTTGTGTATGAATTGTGCTATACAAATAAACTTGCCTTGGCTAATGTCAAAAACTTAAAGATACACAGTAAGGTCCCACGCTGCCCAAGTGTCTAAATCAAAACTGCACATAGGCTTAGGGAATGTGCAATTAAAACTGCACACAGGTTCAGGGAATGTGCAATCAAAACTGCAGATAGGCTTGGGAATGTGCAATTATTAATAGAATACAAGAACGCAAAGGGCTTGTCTGTTAATAATTTAAAGGTCCTGTCGGTGCATCACTCGTGGTCATACTTGGTCTCATATTTATTTTGTTCTATGGTGTTTGTTTATGTGGTGCTTTGTGTGGTGTTGTCCTGTTTTTTGATAAAGCATGTTACCCCCTGTCCCAAGACAAATTTCTCCCATGGGAGACAATAAAGGATTATCTTATCTTATCTTAACCCAAACCTTGTGTCTGTGAAGTGACTATGTGCTATAGCCGCTTGACCACATTACAATTGTTATTCTTAGTTAATTTTTTTGTTTATTTATTGTGATTGCTTCCAAACAACGTATTCTTCCAACCTGTACTTCACTGTAATGTATTTTCAAAGATTGTGTAACAAATACCGTATTTTCTGGGCTATTTGGCGCTCTGGATTATAAATTGCACTGTCATTAAATGGTCTATTTTCAAACTTTTTTCACAAATAAACCGCACCGTACTTTAAACGAAACACAACAGTTGGACGGGTCAGTGGGACTTTGTTTGGCGCGTTCACGGTGACTCTGGGCTTTGTTCAGTTGTGGCGTGTAGGGAGGGCGCTGTGTTCGATCGCTGGATTGTCGGCGTGTTCGCAGTGACTCAGTTGTTCAGTCGTGTCTAGAAGTGGCACATTGCACTCGCTTTTTCGGTTCGTTCCTCCGTTCCGTTCCTCGTCCACGTGGAGTGATGAGTGTGGCTGCGGGTGTTTTTCGCTGTGCGGTCGCTGTCTGCTCCGTGTGTGTTTGCGTGTTCTGCGGGTGATGCGGCTTTGTAGTTTACTGAAGTCGTGCTGGGACATTCGAGTGGATTCGTGTATAGGGCGCTCTGGATTGCGGGGCGCGCGGCCGTTTTTTGATGGGGTTGGAGGCTTAAGATCGCGTCTAATAGCCCGGAAAATACAGCAAATTTCTCCACTTTGAAATCAATAAAGTTTGATCTTCCCCCGCTTTCTAAAATTTGATACCCCCAGGTCACACGTCACCTCTAACCTAAAACATAAGGAATGTAAGGTTAGCACGTAGCATTTAGCTCGGGGCAACAAACTGATTAAACTAACTTGAATTCTTGACACAGTTGCCTTTATGTGTGTCTACAGGGGCACTTATGATGGTGAAGATAAGAAAAGCATCAGAGTAATGCAGACCTGCGATGAGGCTGTGCTTTCGTGCAATGGGAGACAGGTGGTGGCTGTACACGTTTGTCTCAAACTCGAAGACTTCGGCAGGCTAAAACACAAATGGAAAAAGTGAATCAGAATTGAGATTAAGAATTTTTTCACACTGTGTTCATTTCATTTGTCAACAGGAAGTCCTCTAGACATATTTTCAAAGATTAAGCGTTGTTGATTTAATATCTTAACCACTCCTCTTTGCAGGTAAGTTATATTTGTGAACTCAATGTAACAATCTGGTTTTACAAACAACAAAGCATGCGGCAGTAGTATCAAATGCGTTAACACCTTTCTTGATTATTATCATTATTACGGATGGTTAGGCCTTTCACGATAACACATTTTGAAGTTAGACATATTGCTGAAAAAAAAAAAGACATAATATTGAAAAAAAAATCTCATCACAGAACAAAAAAATAGCAAAACGTTGTCCACGAGTGAAACAATATGTTTTCTACCACATGACAGGTCGATGGATGGTCAATATAACAACGTTGGCAATATCAGAAGCTTTCCCTAGACATTGATATAGACCGATTATTAGACAGTGTTACTCTTTTTTGGCACCACTGTTTATTCTGCACTGTCCCAGCCTGTGTGTGACCATGTGTTATTGCCAGTTTGTCCTCAGATGAGTCTTTTTAAACAGACTAATGAGACTAGACTAATGAATTACAATGGAAATAGAAATCTGAAGAGGAACATATAAAATATAGCTGTATGTTTGTTTACACATGCACAAATACTGAATATTGGTATCGGTTGAAGAAACAAAAATCTATATTGCACACTCTCTAATGTTAAGGATTTTTGTCCCTTCAAACTAGAGATTTGCATATTTTTACTACTTTTACTTGCACATGACAACAAGCATCAAGAGAAGGTGGAAAAGAACCAAGCTCTGAATCCCAGTCTCTCTCAACCACAATGATGGCTGTAATTCTGGAAGCATAAAAAGGCCCAGTGTCCCCTCTGCTCTGCGCTCTGTCAGTGAGTGCCAGCCAATGCCCTCAACACTGGAGCCTCTGTTTTATATCAACGATAAACACAAGCAGTAAGACATAAATCAAATACTGTACATACAACCATTTGCCTACAATAGAGATGCCATGATTAGTCAGTGTTTCAGTCAATTGTAATTAGAAGCAGAAGGATAAGTGTAGTATTTTAGAATCAACATTGGTCACTTTATGACACCAGTTACTGCCACTTTAACCATCAGTGAAAGTAATTAACCTAGTTTTTGTTCTGTTATTCTGCCCTACTGTATATTTTGTATTGTATATTAAAGTATATTTTTGACTTATTTTAATACATGCTCTTATTTTTTATTCTTCGTAGAAGTAGTCATAGTTCGTATTCTTTGTGTAATGTTGTGCCATACCACCCAAGCAAGTTTTTAGTTTGTGAATTTTGTTCAGTGATGAGCTGATGTGGAAATTTAACACATGGCCCCAAAGTAATACATTTTGCTAATTCATGTATTATTCATATTTAATCACTATAACTAATACTAAAAGTCCTTAAAGTATTTTTGAGCAACTGTGTCATTTCCCTGATTCATGGACTGTGTGACATGACTGAGGAAAAAAGAATAAAAGTTTTAAGTTTCAAAAGTGATAAAACACAAATGTTAATAAAGGTTTATTAAGTATTTTATTAATTATGAATCATCTTATTGTTTTATTGTTACTCGCTGTATTCTAGTATTTCTATAGTTCATTTTCACAAAGGACATGACACATTGGGAGATCCTTACAGACAATACATGGTAAACGTGCTTGAGAATTCAAACACTGACTAATGCTAATGAGAGGCGAGCGGGTTCTCCTCTGTCCTTTGAATGACCTCTTGAGGTAACAGTGGTGCCAGTGTAACTCTAGCATCACAGGCCTGCCATCTGGGACCAAGTGGCATAAAGCAACGAGGGGAGAGTGGGAGGGCACAAAAGGAGTCAAATTTGTGACGCATTGGTCAACGTTTTTACAGTGGAGTGCATTGTTAAAGTGAGTGAGTGTTAACATGAGTGAGGGAGTGGTCAAAATAAACAAGAGGGAGGTGTACCTTAAGTGTCTCTGTATCCCAGATCTTCATGGTTTTGTCGAATGAGCTGGAGACAAACATCCCTGTGTCGTACGGATACCACTGCACAGTCTCCACGCTGAACTTGTGCACATGGGGATTTGACCTGGATTTTCACAAAAATGATCACTGTGTTTCTATATTGTATCTAGTGTCTAAAATTCTAATTAAAATAATGAACAAGACAAAGTTCCGTATTACTATGCTAACAACACAATTTTTTTATGTTTACTTTTTTCCTTCCTAATAAAACCACATCCAAGGCAGATAGATTAGATAGTTCATTATCATCATATCTTAATCAAACCAACCAAGTAGTTAGGCATGTAAAAACTACCTCTGAAAATTCAACAACAATTTATTTTGAATTGACAATAGTAGTAGCGTAGCGATTACCTCAATAAAACTGTTTGGCTGCCCCCTAATGGTCACAGTCTTTCATATCAGCTGTGGGAGAGAGGTATGTTGAATGTTTACCTTCCCACTGTACAGACAGCTTTGCAGGTGTACTGTGTTTTTCCAGTGAAGTTTTCTAGGTCGTAGACGACAATCACACCATCAGCACCTCCGGACAACATGCTGCAAACATACCATGTGTCAGAATTTCCATATATTTTTAAATATGTTATATTTTAATTCATATTTTAATCCATATAATAATATTGTAATAAGTATTCATAAGCAATAAAATTTGTACAGTTTAATACATCAATTTTGAAAACATTTTATTGAATACATTTTAATTTTAAAGTTTATTACATTTGCTATACAGTTAATTCAATATCTTTCTAATTTTATTCACAAACATGTAATGTATTGCTTAACAGTTTCAGAGAATTCAGAGAATATTCAATTACTACTAATGCGATAATTACAAAAATTAAACTGTGGTTGCTTCAGAGGCTGAAAACAAATAAATTAGCAGGAATAAGATATCATCAACAAATTAAACTAAATCAACTGGACTTACTTATCTGATCTACCAACCAGGTAGCTTCATCTGTAAGTCCAGTCAGTTTATTTAGTTGATAAATTAGTCCCAAACAAAAATACTTACTATCGGCCTTCTACCACATCAATGTCAATGGTATTGACGCCATTTCCATGAATTCTGTCTACATCTCTGTCAGGATTCAACTGCAGACTCAGAACCCTGTCAGAATAAGAAAATATATTATTATTGTATAGTAATGATAGGCAAGTTTATTTGTATAGCACAATTCGTACACAAAGTAATTCAAAGTGCTTTACAGAATAAGAAATACATGAAATCACAGTACAAACAAATCAAAACATAAATAATCATCATAAAATTAAAAAGAGAGAGACATTAAATGAGAGAGAAGAGTGTGGAATGAAAATGATATTAATATAATAATAGATGTGAGAAATTCATCCAAAATATACTTCAATTGTTTTGCCATAGAACAATGAGTACAAAGCTGACTATGACTATGATTATAATGTCACCAATGAGTGTATAAAGTGTATTAAAGTATATTTCTGCCCTTTTGTGGTTAATTGTATAGTCCTTTCACGTTTTATGCTCGACTTATGTGAGGACCAGCCTGAGAAGTCGATGTGTCTCCATCAGAGGTGTTAATTTGTGGAATAGTCTCGATGAAACTTTAAAAGGTTCTAAAACAATTTACACATTAAAACTGAAAAAAAAGACCAAAATTATAGACAAATATAGAGAAATACAATAAATCATATTTTACTCCATGAAACCTACAGAATAACTGTAACCCCCAAATATATTTATATATTTAATTGTGTTTATAAACCAATAGGTATAATTATTAACATGTACATGGTCAGTATGTGTGTGCGCGTGTCTGTGTGTGTATGAACATCGACGTATATTGGATTGTGTTCTGTATTGTGTATGTGTATACTAAAAGATTTAGGGACATTTTCTTTCCTGCTCTCATAAATGATGAGTTTTGTGTTGTTTTCTGTAAATAGTTCTGCTGTCTTGTATCCTGTTCTATATGTTAATAAGGTTAGGCAAAACAAGTGCTAAACTTCAGCCTAAACCCCTTCAGTCGATAGAATAACCTTAGTGATATGCATCATTTTTTATCTTCAATCATTGTAACATGACATGTGATTATGTTAATTGACCAAAGAAAATAAACTAACTCACTGACTTGAACCTCAACCAAGGCAGTCACATTTTTAGTTCATTCCTGATGCATTCTTCAATACAATTGTTATCAGAATAATGCAAAACGCAAGCCTTGTTAATATTTTCTAAGGGATTTGTGACCATAGAGTAATGTTGTCTGTGTTTTAATATGAGATGTGAGCAGTGTTGGGGAGTAACAGATTACATGTATCGGAGTTACGTAATCAGAGTACAAATTATGAGTAACTGTATTCAGTTACAGTTACTGTTTCAGTGAGTGGTAATTTAATTACAGTTACTTTGTTGAAATAAATAGATTACACAGCGATATTTTCCTGTTTTCACATTTGGGGCTATAACCCCCTTTTTTTTTCTCAGTAATTCCACTCGTTGCCGGACACTAAACCAGGTCTAAACCAGGACTAAAACCAGGTCTAAAACCAGGTCTAAAACCAGGTCTAAAACCAGGTCTAAAACTAGGTCTAAACTAGAACTAAAACAGGATTTCACAGAACTAAGCCATGCTGCATGGGCTGTGTTTCCTCTTCTTCTATCAATAATATTTTTTAACATGGTTAAGTAAAGACTGAGCTTTTTATTGTCTTTTATCAGATAAAACATCTTATGTGAAGATATCCTCGTCTTTGCTTCTCTACAGAAAATCAAGTAATCCAAAGTATTCAGATTACATTACTCACTTTAAGTAATTTAATGGATTCCGTTACAAACTACATTTTAGGGTATGTAATCTGTAATCTGTAGGGGAATACATGGATGTATGTTACACTAGTGAATAAATAGTTTACTTGCATTGCCTTGGCTCACCTTCTAGTTGATTCTGCTCGTCTCAGTCTCAGAGGATCATCCAGCCCAGCCTGCCGTGATGATAGAAACCCCAGCATTGTTGCTTTTTAATAACAGTAGTCCTTTTGTAGTTCATTTATTTAGCTACTTTAAGTTAAAATGAGCTAGCATCGACCATAACTCGTCCATTTTGTTGACAATAAAATATTTAATCAAAGACACAAAGCGCATACACGTGTAATATGGCAAGACATAATACGTTCGATTACTTATTTAAATAATTTCTACGATATTTCAGCAATTTTAGTCATAATTTTGGTCTGAACTACTAGCATGAACTTCCAAACAACACAAAAGACGCCATGTTAAAACGTCACTTCCGTATTATCAAACCTGCGCTCATTCTCATTGGCTGTCAGGGCGGGCTCGACCAATCAGAGAACAGCTTATTGCTTCCCATTCCCCGGCGTGGGCACTTGCATAAACAAGAAGACCTCTGACAGAAATACACGAAAATCACCTTCAAAAACGAATCACTTTTTTATGTAAATATGAACAGATTAGCAGGCGCATTACGGAGAACATTTGGAGTCGTCCGTGAGCACGTTGGGACGGATCATTTGGGAAATAAATACTATCTTATTCCAGAGCAGAAGACATGGACAGGTAAATAAACCATTTTCTTTGCGATTTTTAAGTTGTTTACCACCTATACTTTGCTGTTGTGTATTTTTGTAATTATTTCAATGCTGTCGCTTGCATTTGCGTTCCTGATCGCGTTACTAGTGACTTTAACCCTCAACTTATCAACCTGTAATCTGCAAATGTGTCCACTAGATGTCGCTGTTGCAATGTTTATTACTAGTATGAGCGATGTGCTGCACTAAAGATAGTATTGGTTTGCAAAAGGAGTGAAATATAGGGCAGATTTTATGCACATGGCTCTGACTTCAAAGAGGGATGTGCTAACTGCTGGAGATGTACCGATTAGTTTGTCTGTGGTGAGGATTTAGAAGGAGGTCATCTATCCCTGCAGAGACATGGCAGAGCTGCTGTGTGCGAGACTCCAGCCAAGCAGAGGGAGGAGGATGTGTCGAATGTGTGGTAGGTGTCCTCTGTCTCTCTCTCTCTCATCTCTGAAGTCCAAGGGCACGTTCACACGCGTGGCTTTTCGGACTTAAGTGGAATTACCTTCATAGATTGAAATGTGACAACTGACAAGGTGTTGCCCTTTGGTGAGGTTGTGGCATAGGAGCGGTGATGTATTTCTCTGTTATTGCACCTGTCCTGCACCTTTTAGTCTTCTACTTGACCATTTAAAACACTGATAGATAGGGATGGAACAATAACCGAAATATCGTGATACTGTGTCGTCAAAGTTCTCACAATAATATCGTGGACCTTCACAATATATCGAATTTAAGTCTCTTTGCTTAAATTAAGAGTTATGGTGCAGCAATAGTTAAAAAAGACAGAGAACTACATAGACCATGATCCTTTGCTCCATTTCTAGACTACATGAAGAAATAACAGTTCTAAGCACTTTTAAGTCTTAGTTCTTTGGATTAAGTCTTGTCAAGGCATTTTAAGAGGAAAAAGTAGCATGTTAACAGTTCTGCTTCCACAAAATATCAAAATAAATATCGTACTGTAGGATGTATATCGTGAAAATATCGTACAGAGAGATTTGGATATCGTTACATCCCTAATCGTGAGCCTCCCGACCATATCGTGAGCTTTCCCACGATATCGCAATAAATATCGTACCATGAAGCTCATACTGTGACAATATCGTATCATGAGACTTGGATATCGTTACACCCCTGATAGATTTTAACTGTATATATTTACTTACAGGGGCTCAAATTGTGAACTGGGACTTTGTATGACTATTAAGTAGCGTTGTCACAGATTACAATTTTCATGATTTGCTTGCTAAATAAAAGGCGTTAGTCTGTACTGATTATGGTACTACACTGATCATATTATTAATGCTCTTTTAGACATTAGGATGCAACTTTCAACACCAAGTAATAGTTGTTTCTTCTTTACCTTATGGTGTTATACTCATTCGGATCAGAACTATTCTTAAACTTTTCAGGATTTTTTTTTTTTCCACAATTGATAATTATTCAAATAAGTATCTAATTTCCCTACACACATTTTATTATAAATTTGAGCTGTTATACATTAAATTGTTTAAGTCATATAGTCCAGCTGGCTGAACCCAGTTTGGTCCCGTGTATGCATTTGCTCCTCTATTATTTGTTGAAGCTAGGGATGTATTAATAACCAAAATATCATGATATTGTATCGTCAAAAGTCAGACAATAATACCGTGGGCCATCACAATATATCAAATTACAAGTTTTTTTGCTTAAATTTATGTTTAGGGTGCAAAAAACGGAGAGAACTACATATACCATGATCCTTTGCTCAGTTTCAGTTCAATCTACATGATAATATAACTGTTATTAAGCACTTTTAAGTCTTAATTATTTGGATTGTGACAGAAAAGTTGCATATTCACAATTTAGTTAGTTTCCACAAAATATCAAAATAAATATCGTACTGTGAGATGCATATTGTGAAAATACCGTAAAGTTTAAGATATCATTACAACCCAAATTGAAGCTGTACTTGGTAAGCCAAATCTCGTGTGTCCATTGTCAGTGCTGTCAGAGAAGACTGAGCGTTAAGTGAACAGCTTAGTCTTTTCTTTGTGTCATCATTTTTAATTTGGAACACTGCAAACCGTTTAAAATGAACCAGCTCCTGTTTTTCACATTTTTAAGACTGTAAAAAGGGTAGAGCGCCTTTAAAACCCACCACCAGAAAATGTCATTTGTTTTCCCCACAAACACCAGGCCTCTCCCTCTCCTCGTGAGCGGCCAGACCTGAGGCACAAGGCTGCAAATCCTGTTTTTTCCACTCCGCTTGACTTTGAGCTTCACCTTTCCTCAGCCATTTGCACCCACCTCATATTTATAATTTATTACAAGACTGCTGCTGCTGCTGCTGCACCAACCCTGACTGTCAGACTATTCAAATCAAACACAACACATACACAACACAGTTTACCATGGTCCTCTTATAATAAAATAGGTAAGTGGTATAGAGGTGAAGTATAGGTCTAACTGAGCTCAAGATCATGAACTTTTGTTTACTGAGGAGGCCTGTCACGATAGCAAATTGTGAAGTGTGATATATTGTTGAACTAGCAGAATTATGCTCAAAAATGTATTCAAAATGTACAAATCTAAAAAAATGAGCTGGACAACATCACTTAGGAGTTGTTTATTCAACCGTCTAAAGCTCAGATCTTACCATAGTACAGAAAAATAATCAAAATTGATTGTTCTATCTGTCATGTATTGAACAATACTTCAAAATAGTAATTATCACGACAGGCCTAGTGCTGGCGTGAAAAGCAGGATAATAACACGGTAAAACTCATAGATTGTAGGCATTCACAGGACTATTTCCGCTAAAGATCAGAAAATGGAAGCACTGATCATCTTTGGTTCATGTCTCAAAATGGTTACAAAGAAATGCATTAATCTAAAGAGGCTCTAAAGAGACTAGCAGATTTTATATATATAACTTCTGTGTTTTCTAATCCACATTTCCCACATTTTTTTTTTGTGATCAAATTTTTATTCAAGTGTTATTATTTGCAGTTATACATATTCCAGTTAGCATGGCATTTTCCTGCCTTTTAAACCCCCCACCCTTAAACTCCCTATTGATGGGCATCAACAGAAAACATATGTACACACACATATACATATATAATACATATATACAGCATCTACATAAACACACATACCCATATACACATATTATAGTATATATGTTATATATACATTCACATGTATATACACATTCACACACACCCACACACAAAAAATAAATAAATAAATAAATAACACATATCCAGGTTTATATTCCTTCTATACAAAACACAGGCAAATTTCACATCAGCAGAAATTGCGTTATACATACTTGTTATGCACCATACATAGAAAGTTAACTGGAAGTATACATATTGTGTGCATTCTAAGGACATATTCTCCTAAGGATTCAAGTATTCATTCATAAGTATTCATTCGAAGGACAAGGATATATTATCATGAAAAATCTCCAGGTAACAACTATACAATAGATTCAGATCTCAGTTTGATCAACAGATTGGACCAGCAAGAAATGTTTTTGTTTTTTTTGCTCCGTGCATTCGAGCAGCACACATTTATGACATATTTTTTACTTGCATAACCATTTGAAATAGAGCTATATAACTATCATATATATTTTATTCCATTAGTAACAAACAAATAGCTTTTAATATTATGTTCTTGAACACAAACAATACAGTTAATTCAGTAAAGTTTAGTCATTGTATTTAACACAAAAAAATCATTTAATTTTATTCTTTCAAAGTCTGATCTCTGCTCCAGACCATATACTTTTAATGGCAGAACATGAGCTATATACTGTCAGTTAAAAAGCCCCAAGCATATATTGTCAATTTGAAATGATTGGACCTCGATTAAGGTTTTATTAAACGCACCGTCGTATACTCTGAAGTTCAAACATCAATTACATAAATAAATCCTCATTCATAAAATGTGCAGGATGTCCAGACCATTAAGACACCTACATAAAACAAAGTAGCTTTCCCCTTTTATCCTGTATTCACTGTAGCGGAATAAATCGTATGCATTATTCACTCCATATGTCTTGGTAAAGTGAACTCTTTTTGATGTTAAACTGATAGGCCAAGTGTGGGCTGGGTGGCCTGGAGGCATGAGCTCCAGGGCTTTCTACAACATTACAAGCTCACTACTACTAGCTCGGACTACTACTCTTCTCTTTTAGTATGTCTTCCATTCATTTGTCCATCCTCTCTGCTGGCTGGCTAGGTCCATCCTGCACCTTTAGCCATGCTTTAGTGCTCCCATTTTCTGCCTCTCCCTTTGCGTTAACTTCAGAAAACTGGGGCATAAGCAATTCTCTGTGCGCTTGGTTAATACTGAGATGTTAATGGGTTGCGATCTACAATTTGACGATGTCATAATTTCAGATGGAGGGCAGGGCCTATTTAACTGTATGTGAGATCAGGGCTGTAAGATTTATTGCAGTCAAATGGAAACTGTAAACTGAATGGATGCAATTGGCATATCATAAAGGCTGCAATTGTTGAAGTACCATAATTCCCTCCACAAACAACAACATTTCAATCATTTGGCGAGTTTTTGTGGATGTGTTTAAAAATAAAAATGTTATCATTTGAAATTTGTAATCACAATTAATATCAGAAAAATTGCTATTAGATATTTTTCCAAAACTATACAATCCGATGGAAGACTAGCCTGAGAATTCGTTCGCTCGATGGTAGGCGAGTACTTTTTTAATTTTTTAATTTAACCAATCACTGCCATTTGGTCATGACGTATGTAATGCGCCTCTAATGGGGCTAACTGGTATATTAAGCTTTTCCCAAATCCCGTAGGAAGAAGGGCAATAACATCTTTCCCCTTCATAAAATTCACCAAACTTTCTCTTTGTTCCGGCTTTAAATCCTTGATCTTGGGAATCATTGCCAACACAGAATGTATGACTCTTCAATGATTGGCTGGTGCCCGAACTTGCACATTTTGGGGGTTTTGCAAACCGTCTAGTGTATTCTGATTCCTGACCTAGTCGCTGGAGAGAAATGAAATTGAGCGGAGGAACGAGGTGGCGCCAGCCTGGCTAATGGGAGACTGCCATTTTTGAAAAGAAATAACCAAACTTATGAGACAAATGTTAAACCTCATTTAAATCTCATTATCCATCCATCCATCCATTTTCGTCCGCTTATCCGGGGCCGGGTCGCGGGGGCAGCAGCCTAAGCAGGGACTCCCAGACTTCCTTCACCCCAGACACGTCCTCCAGCTCCTCCGGGGGGACCCCAAGGCGTTCCCAGGCCAGCCGAGAGACATAGTCCCTCCAGCGTGTCCTGGGTCTTCCCCGGGGCCTCCTCCCGGTGGGACATGCCCAGAACACCTCCCGAGGGAGGCGCCCAGGAGGCATCTGGAACAGATGCCCGAGCCACCTCAACTGGCTCCTCTCGACGTGGAGGAGCAGCGGCTCTACTCCGAGCTCCTCCCGTGTGACTGAGCTCCTCACCCTATCTCTAAGGGAGCACCCAGCCACCCTGCGGAGGAAACTCATTTCGAGTGCTTGTATCCGCGATCTCGTCCTTTTGGTCACTACCCAGAGCTCATGACCATAGGTGAGAGTAGGAATGAAGACTGACCGGTAAATCGAGAGCTTCGCCTTTCGACTCAGCTCCCTCTTCACCACAACGGTCCGATACAGCGACCGCATCACTGCCGAAGCTGCACCGATCCGCCTGTCAATCTCACGTTCCTTCCTCCCCTCACTTGTGAACAAGACCCCGAGATACTTGAACTCCTCCACTTGAGGCAGGGACTCTCCACCCACCCGGAGAGGGCAAGCCACCTTTTTCCGGTCGAGAACCATGGCCTCAGACTTAGAAGAGCTGATCTTCATCCCAGCCGCTTCACACTCGGCTGCAAACCGCCCCAGTGCACATTGCAGGTCCTGGTTCGATGAAGCCAACAGGACAACATCGTCTGCAAACAGCAGGGATGAAATCCTGTGGTCCCCAAACCGGACCCCCTCCAGCCCCTGACTGCGCCTAGAAATTTTGTCCATAAACACAATGAACTGAACCGGTGACAAAGGGCAGCCCTGGCGGAGTCCAACATGCACCGAGAACAGGTCTGACTTACTGCTGGTAATGCGAACACTGCTCCTGCTCCGGTCATACAGGGACCGGACAGCCCTTAGCACAGGGCCCCGGACCCCATACTCCCAGAGCACCCCCCGCAGGACACCACGAGGGACACGGTCGAATGCCTTCTCCAGATCCACATAACACATGTGGACTGGTTGGGCAAATTCCCATGAACCCTCGAGCACCCGATGGAGAGTGTAGAGCTGGTCCAGTGTTCCACGGCCAGGACGAAAACCACACTGCTGCTCCTGGATCCTAGGTTCGACTATCGGCCGGATTCTCCTCTCCAGTACCCTGGCATAGACCTTACCGGGAAGGCTGAGAAGTGTGATCCCCCTATAGTTGGAACACACCCTCCGGTCCCCCTTCTTATACAGAGGGACCACCACTCCGGTTTGCCAGTCCAGAGGTACTGTCCCCGACCGCCACGCGATGTTGAAGAGGCGTGTCAGCCAAGACAGCCCTGCAACGTCCAGAGACTTAAGGTACTCAGGACGGATCTCATCCAACCCCGGAACCTTGCCACCAAGGAGCTTGCCAACCACCTCAGTGACTTCAGCCAGGGTGATGGATGAGTCCGCCTCCAAGTCCCCAGCCTCGGCTTCCTCCTCGGAAGACGTGACGGTGGGATTGAGGAGATCCTCAAAGTATTCCTTCCACCGCCGGACAACGTCCCCAGTCGAGGTCAGCAGCTCTCCCCCCGCACTGTAAACAGTGTTGGTGATGAACTGCTTCCCCCTCCTGAGGCGCCAGACAGTTTGCCAGAATCTCTTTGAGGCCGTCCGATAGTCCTCCTCCATGGCCTCCCCGAACTCCTCCCAGCTCCGAGTTTTTGCCTCCGCGACCACACGGGCTGCAGCACGCTTGGCCCGCCGGTACCCGTCAGCTGCCTCAGGAGTCCCCCGAGCCAACAAGGCCTGATAGGACTCCTTCTTCAGCTTGACAGCATCCCTTACTTCCGGTGTCCACCACCGGGTTCGGGGGTTGCCGCCGCGACAGGCACCACAGACCTTACGCCCACAGCTCCGAGCAGCCGCATTGACAATAGAGGCCGAGAATGAAGCCCACTCTGACTCCATATCTCCAGCCTCCCCCGGAATCTGGGAGAAGTCCTCCCGGAGGTGCGAGTCATTATTTGTTTGGGATTTAATTTCCTCTTATGCAATTTGTGAGGTATAAATGTCAGTGGAGGATATCCTGATCCAGTACTGGGATTTGGTGATTAGATTAGGCCTATATTAAAGGTGCATTGCGCAAATTTTCTGGTGGAGGGTCTGTCACCTGCTTGTCTTCATGGAGATGTTATTGCTTTGTCCAGAATTTTCCATGGTATTGATTAAACCTATCTATCTCAAGGGAAACAACTTTAGGCTACATTACTGGTCAGATCTGTGGAGAGGCAACCCTATTCACAGAGAGAATTATTACAGTCCAGACAAACAAATAACCTCTCCATGGTGACAGACCCCCCACCAGAAAAGTTGCGCAATGCACCTTTAATGACAGGGATAGTATTTGTTTTACCGCTGCAAAATCTTAGCAGGCCTTTCAAGTGACTACAATCGCTTCTCAAAGGTTGAATAATGTCACTACTTTTTCAAGATATTGTTAAAAACTGTTTATTTATACTGGCAAAGATGACACTGGCAGTTTTTGTTTCATGTGGATAGTAGTAACTAATTACAGAGATAGTAGCCATAAATCAGGTTAACAAATCTGCAATCTGACGTTCAAACAGCAATTTCCACCATATAATTCTGACCCGTCCTTCAAAACTATAGGGACTCCAGAATATTATTATGTTAAATGAATGCAACCGTGCATCTCCATTCAAACCAGGGACCAAAGTAAAGCGATTGCGTGTCCGTTTAATGCGTTCTGTCTGTTTTCTGGTTCTGACCCTTGTGTCCGTCTTGTCTTGATGTTTCTCCTCTCCTTTGAAGCGGGGCTGCTTAAAGATTTCTGTCGAAAGCATCAGAAGTTGGAGCAGAGGAGGGAGCTTTCTGTTCCCGCTCCTCTATGGTTCAACATACGCCCGCTGCTCTATAGCTGCATACAACATCAAACCCAGTGTGGGCTACAGAGCACATGCAAGCGAGTGTCCCCGTAGAGTATAGCTTTTGTTAAAGGTGCATTGTGTAACTTTTCGGTTTATGATCTACCACCTCCTTGTACCTTGGAGATTTTATTACATGAACTTGAAGGTTTCACAGTATGACATTAACACTTGCAGTAAGAATGCATATGTTAGTGTTATTTAAAGCGAGTGTTGTTTATTTCCTGAAAAATTATATTTTTGAACCCTATAACCCTGCGTTTGAGTTTTTAACATAATCGCGAGCAAGTACAGAGCAGAGGGCGAAGATGGGAAATCGCAATCTCAGACAACACGATTTTGCAGTGCTCCTAAAGCCCCTAAAGCCCGATTTAAGGGCGAAGTCTAGTACTGCATCGACTCAACGCACATTGCCGCCGTCGCCTTGTCGCCACCGTTTTTGATTCATGGATTTTCATTGAGGTCTATGCACCGCCAAGTAATTCACAGCTTCACACTAGGAGGCTAGGATTTAAACCTGGCGTTCGTGTAAAGTTTAACATGAATTTCCAACGTGATAGAAGCACAGAACAGACTCACCATCATCAGCACATCCTCTGCCACAGAAAGAACACTCATATTCCACCGAGTCGTGTCCTTTTCAGTTCTTATACTTTATGCAAATGAGCCATGTGGTTCTAAGTTTTCTTTCTGTAAAACGTAAACTAATGTGCGTAAAGCTGCATCAAACACATTACTCAATGTCTACTGAAAGAAAGGAAAGCATCCAGTGTTAAATCGTTGACACAGGACTCTGGTGTTATGTATGTTTCTGGTGATGTTTGCAAATGTTCATGTGCACTGAAACTTAATTTGAAAAAAATCGTGGATGAAATCGAAACTGCAATATCTGCCAGACAATTCAGTTTTTTCTTAAAAGCCCTACTGGGGGGTAGTCAACATTATAGCTCATTTGTTTGTCGACTGATCTGAAGGTTGGTGGTTCGAATCCCAATCTCGACATAAATATCATTGTTCAAGCAGCCAGATCCACTGACCCACAGGTTGGCAGTGCGATTCCAGCTTCCACAGATACATGCTGTTGTTGTATCCTTAGGCAAGACACTTAACCTACGGTTTCTTGATGTAAAGTGCCTAGACAGTAGATAAGCGTTACCATTTACCATTTTTAGTATTTAACGCACATTTTCTAAGCACTCAAGACTTGTATGCAGGACAATACATGATTACTCAAACGTGCATGAGGCAAACAAAATACAACTATGAGAAATTATGAGGGAAGACCATTATTACATTGTTAAAAGCTCACAAACAGAGATCAAAATGTCCCCTTTAACGGTATGTTCAGCTGTTTAGATCTGGACTCTGGTGTGTACCATCCTCCCTCCTCCTGGCTCCTCCCTCTCCTCAGAGCTGTTTGTGTGCCTGTCTGTGCCCGCCTCTCCCTCTGTCCACAGGGGGCGCTGCGTGTCCTGAGCGCTCCCCGTGCCCGCACCCTCATCCATCTTCGGCCTCCCGCTCCGACGCTCCTCTCCTCCTTTTATTTAGGAAGAGAGGAGCGCTGACATTATCGGCCGCTGCAGGCACATTTGAAAATAATTGCCTGTATGATTGCTATTTTTCTTAGCTCTTTGAGGAGGTGTTGTCTTTGTCTTGGAATCAATGGCTGCTCAATACTGGACAGGGAAAAGGCAGTCTCCTTTCATGTTTCAATGAAAAGGATGTATTTTTAGAGCTATTCATTTTTGGAGTGTGTGCCATGCAGTTTTAATCTATTGCTCCTCTCCTGTGTGCATAGAATGGAGAGGATTCAGGGGTTTCTTTGCGCCGTTCCTCGCTGCTACACAGAAAAGATGCATTGACTTGTCGTCCTATCACCATCCGTCTTCCTTTGTCCATTATTTATTTGTTTCTCTGGTACAGCTGCTCTGGCGGAGAGAGACTGAGGTGGCCCCAACCTGTGGCTATAGTTGGGATGTGCACTCGAAACGTGAAAACAGGATTCGTACAGTATTAGCACAACAAAATTACTTAGTTAAACTTACACACATGACAAAAGCAATGACAGTAACAATCGTATAAATAAATCTAAATATATTTTTATGATTAAACCAACTTAAAGGTCCACAAACCATTGTTTTTTGATCCTGTAAGTAAAGTAATGTATGAAGCAATGTATGTATGTCGATTTTTAAACCCATATCCACTTTATTTTTATGGCACATTTTACAAACAAAGCAGTTTCCAAAGTGCTGCACAGAGATAAAAAAAAAAAAAAAAAGAAAAATTAAATATTAAAAAAATTAAGACAAGAAATAGGTCAGTTTCTAAAATTTTGTCATACCAGTCCTAAAACAAAATCAGTAAAAGCAAATAAAAGCAAAACCATAACAATCATAAAATAGCGGCAAATAAGTAAAATAAAATAAATAAAAGACACAGAGGACCACAAATACTCATCATTCTTACTGTGAGCAGAGTCGTCGCTCCACAGATCTGGCCTTTGCCTTGTCCTAGTGGTAATACATACTTGTCTACAAAGAGATAGATCATTTTAATACGATACTGTGGAACATTCCAGGCAAAGCAAGAGCATCCTCATGGAAACAAACAGGTGACAAACTATTAAAAAGTGTAAATGTGTTTAGGGTAGTAAATGAGTAGTTGATGACTTCTTCATTTAAAGCCACGGTATGTAACTTTCTGGAGGTGGCACCTCACCTGCATGATTCAAAAACCATTAAAAAATTATGAAATAGCAGTAAATAAGTAATATAAAATAAATAAAATACACAGAGGGGCACACAACTCACGCGGTGTTAAAAGCCAGAGAATAAAAGTGGGTTTTAAGATGAGATGTAAAACACTCCACTGTGGGGGCTGTTCGGACGTGGGGGGAGCAGAGCGTTCCAGTTTTTGCACTGAACCATTTTTGTTTTGTAGTATGGACAAAACACTGTAGAAACCGATGGCAGATAAGCTCTGCCAAGAATTTAGGCCAATATTTTGTGCCCATTTTTATTATTTTCTTCAAATTTTGATACAAACTCACCCACAGCCCTTTTTTTTAATCACAAACCTATAAAAGAGTGGTGTAATTATATTTTGTGCTTTTATCTCATCACACCAAAGTGTTCAAATAAAGTTTCATGCATATTTTTTATATGCATGAAACAGCATATCAGCCTCTGTTAATAGTCGATGCACTAAAAAGCAACTAGTCTAGCTCTAAATTACAGTCATGAAGATGGTTGTGACCAATGGTTGTGAAAACTGTTATTTCAATATTTGTCTAATGCAATCATATCTGGTTTTTGAGGTTCAAGTCGGCTATTGTGCCATTGTAAAGTGAATCGACAGTAAAATTAGCACCTTCTGTGCATGTTTGGAATGTAACAAGGCAAGGTTGTGTCTTTTAGTTTGTTTTTCATCGTTATATGTGATACCAAACAGTAATTTCAATATAACCGCGTCTACTTGTAACATAACATTAACACTACTCCACTAGATCCGTTCACACTAAGAATTTCTCTGACTTTGTAAACGAAAATGATGGTGCGTGTACTTTAAGTAAATGTGTGTTTTACCTCCACTCCATGCCCCTATCACAACATAACACAACAACAGATGGCGACGTGTCATCAGAGCCTCCATTCAAGTTGCATATTTCCACAGAAAGAGTCACCGCGGAGAGGAGGCGAGGGTCCAAATGGCTGTTTATTCTGCCACAAGTCGTCCCCAGGGGGCGATAAGCGCGGGGCCCGTCCTACCGGAGGACAACTGCGGCGTTTACCAGCGCACGGCCATGTCCAGAGCGGCCACACTAAATCATATTAATGGATCAGACGCTTTCCTAATTCACTTTAAATGAAGGTTGGTGAATCATTACAGGCAAAGCAAGTGCGTTTAGGCTGTTGCGTTGGGTAGAAGGTGCCAAGTGTGGGGTTGTTTGTGTATGCGGGCACGTAACTACTTCATTAAAAAGGCATTTGAAAAGATAGATGCGGAATAGTCGTGCATGTTTAATTTTATCATGGTGCAAATGGGCCTCAGTCCAGCTTTTAAGATGTGCTGTTTAACATTGCCCCTCCGCAGTCGGTGTTACAGGCTTTTATTTAGTCTTTTTTCAGTAATTCTATTTAAATATGCACTTTGAAACCCATGTGTTTTGCTTCTTTTCACTGTGGATGGTTGCAGTGTGGTTGTGTTGGTGATAATTGTGTTGAATTCATTTAGGGTTTTCGGTTGGTTAATGGGAATATGAAACAGTTGGAATATGCTTTTTATGTAATGTCATTTGGATAATCTGATCTTGTTTTGTCCTGACCCCTGGTTGAACTTACTTGTCTCCATGGAGATGTTAATACTTTGCTTGTAATGTTCCAGTGTATGAGACAGTAAACTTGTATATTTTTTTCAGTTGCACCAGTTGAATGTGAATTAAATACCTTGAAAAACACTCATCATTCTTACTTTGAGCAGGGTCGTCTCTCCACAGATCTGACCTTTGCCTTGTCCTAGAGGCAGTACGTACTTGTCTACAGAGAGATAGATCATTTTAATACAATACTGTGGAACATTCCAGGCAAAGCAAGAGCATCCTCATGGAAACAAACAGGTAGTAAACTATTAAAAAGTGTAAATGAGTTTAGGATAGCAAATGATGAGTTGATGACTTCTTCATTTAAAGCCAGGGTATGTAGCTTTCTGGAGGTGGCACGTCACCTGCATGATTCAAAAACCATACAAATTATAAAATGGCAGTAAACAAGTAAGAAAAAAGTGGATTTTAAGACGAGACTTAAAACACTCCACTGTGGGGCTGTTCGGGTGTGGGGGGAGCAGAGCGTTCCAGTTTTTGCTGTGAACCATTTTTGTTTTGTAGTATGGACAAAACACTGTAGAAACGGATGCAGATCAGCTCTGCCAAGAATTTAGGCCAATATTTAGTGCCCATTTTTATCAGGTGGCACATCACTTGCATGATTCAATGGACATAGAAAGCTGAAAACATATTTAGGAACATTCTCCATGGAGATAGATAGATTTATGTTATACTGTGGAAGATTATTAGCCAGGCTGGCGCCACCTAGTGCCTCCACTCAATTTCATTTCTCTCCAGCGACTAGGTCAGGAACCAGAATACACTAGACGGTTTGCAAGAACCCCAGAAGTTGTAGACTGCGCACCGGCCAATCAGCGAAGAGCTGTGAAGCCATGACGTCAAACTCAAGCACCTGACTGGGTCCCATTTGTGGTACAGCACAACAGTAAACAAAGTGGTTGAGATGGATGTAGATGAAGTACATTTGGTGTTGGCGATGATTCCCGAAATTGAGGATTTAAAGCCAGAACAAAGAGAATGTTTGGTGACTTTTATCAAGGGGAAAGATGTTATTGCCCTTCTTCCTACAGGAATTAGGAAAAGCTTAATGTACTAGTTTTACATTACATACGTCATGACCAAATAGCAGCAATTGGTTAAATAAAAAAAAAGTACCCACTAACGAATCCTAATGCTGCGAGGTCAGACGGTTTCCACGAAGTGAAACTGGCTGATGAATCAGGCTAGAAGATTATGATCAAAGGAACAATATTTCTAGGGAGTCAGGTTTGTGGAGATGCAAGCTCAGCCCCATAAGGACGCAAGTTTTTTTGTTTTTTATGTGCAATAAACACAACCAAACTGAAAAAAGATACTTACTTTAGTCTATTCTTTGGCTAAAAAGCTACACATTGGGGCTTTTATCAAACTATTAGCAGAATGAAGGTTTCCTAGAAATGCTGAAAGTTAAAGCCACCTCTGTATTTTTGGAAATTTGGTAGGTTGATTGAATTTGCTTAGACCAGAAAACAATTATTGGCTGCTAAATTAAATAAAATACTAAAATAGATACTAATCAATAAACCCTGCTTCTAGTTAAAGATGCATTAGGCAGCTTTTTGGTTGGGGGTCACCTGCTTGTTTCTATCTGCCTGGGATGTTCCACAGTATGACATTAAACATTAAACCTTACATTTATTCAATTACAAGTGGTTTTATAGCTCAAAAATTCTAAGAAAAACAGAAATTCTGACAGTGAGCGGGGTCGCCTCTCCACAGATTTGACCTGTGACTCCATGAAGATAGAAAGATTTAATACCATACTGTGAAACATTCTAGACAAAGCAATAACATCGCCATGAAGAAAACCATTTGGCGGACCCTCCAGTGCAAAAGTTACCCAGTGCTCCTTTAATCTGCTAAGTCATTGCAGCGACCCTACACTCACTCGTGGTTAGACCTGGTTCCACAGCGCTGTAGTCTGGACACTCTGAGCTCCTGCCTGTCACAAACCCAGACACAAGACTGACAGCACACACATCTCCTCCACACGCGTCTCCCCTTATCCGACTCCCCAACATTTGAATACAGTCGACAGGCAGCGCCAAACCAGGCCGAAGGAGAGACTTACGGCGGGGGGAGGAGAGGGTGGGCTCTGCGGAGTGAGTGACAAAGAACAACGGGGATGCTGACATATGGGCTGAAATTATAGACTGGGGGAGAGCGCAGAGAAGGGAGGATTTGTGACAGAAAGAGGGTGAAATGAGTGGGTGGGACAGGCTGCCGGAGCGGAGGTGGAGGTAGGTTAATGGAATGAGAACGCGGGCGATGGTAGGTGGAGGGGGGTGGAGGAGACTGATGGAGGGGACCGTGAAGGGGTGGACAGTTTGGGTGGATGGACATCAGTGCAGGGCCATAGAGGAGAAGAGCAGGGGTGTGGGGGTCCAAGGCCTTGTAGAGGAGATGAGGACGAGGAGTAGAGGACTTCCAGGTACAAACAAAAGATAGAAGAGACTCTGTGAGGTGTAATAACTTGGAAGTGTCTTGCAGTAGTTCAGTGGCCATCTTACTCACTCTCTCACTCTCTCCATTATCAGTGCATTCTGCTGTTGTGGTGAATCTATGTGAATATGACAAACAATTCAAATTATCTGATACTTCTGAAGATGGGCTAGTTTAATGACAAAGTTATCAAAATGTAATTCAGGGCTTAATTCTCTCTTCCCAAACAGATGTTTCTCCTCGCCATCTTCTCCTACTGGTCAAAATTTACCATGCTCTGAGTGCAGAGTGACCATGGATCTATTAAAATGAACTGAATAGGGTATTGCTGCTTGTAGCTGCCTCCAACTGGTGTAGTGGCCACTCACTGGTACTTCAGCAGAAAAAAATCCCTTGGGGTGGGGAAGGATTTTTCTCATATTGCAATGCAATCAAAAACTGCAACTTTCAAAAATGTTGCATTTGTTGGCGATTTTTACCTATTTTTAGATCATAAACTTTTTCTCAGCTCAAAATTTTTCAGTTGTCTTAAAAAACACCGACTCTGCTCTGCTCCGCTCTAGCTTCTTTCGCTCTGATTGGTCAAAGCGATCACGTGATACACAAGGCCGGGCTCCATGTGTGCACTCTCACACATTCTCATGTGCCCATAGGAGTGGAAAGCACTACTGCGCATGCTCAATCAGCCCACAGCCACTGGAAGTACCTAGCCGGGCTAAGCTAATCTAGAGTCATGCACCATTGAGCTCGGCCCATTGTCTTAAATGGGAAGCCATTTTGAAACCCCGGGGCTTGAGAGTGGCAGGTGGCTTTAAGGTTAGGTACACTGTATTGTGCCCATAGGGTCTGCATTTGACTTATCCTTCAATTCCACTGGGGCAGGAGCAGCAGGTACAAAGAGTAAGAAGAAGCAGACTGCTTTATATAGTTACATACCTCTACTAATATTTCAAGATGCAAAACACATTCAATCATAACCTGGTATACTTCCACTGTTGCCTGGCAAATCCAGGTTGGTATCTCTTTGTAAATACAGTCAGTCTGGTTCCCACTCCCTGTGCCGCACCTCCAGCCACAACCAAACACGCTTGGGCAATGAGAGGCTCATTGATCGCCTATCATTTTGAATTTACAGTTTAGTGCGTCACTCATTGATTCTGCAGCAGGCCGCAGTGTTTTTCAGTCCCCTCTGTTATCTGTTTCCTTTCTTTTTTTCTTTCATGCAGAGGTATTTGTTTTGATATGGACAACCATGCGTGTCCCGGATTGGCTAATCCACTTGTAAATCACGCCCATCTGAACTCGGGACGATTCAACGGTGACCAGACTCACATCTTTGTATTGCAGAAGTGTGTATTCTGCATCACAGGCAGCCCCCGTAGTATTAATATGGAAACATGAAAAAACAAACTCCATATTTCTGTATTATGTTTTCCTCTCGTGTGTCAGTGTCAGGGTCTACGGGGACAAACAGAACAAACCCTTTAAGCTCCGCCTACTCCACAGCCGATGCAAAACACGACTGTGGCCTTTTCCCTCTAAACCTCCTCCGTACGTCACCAGACTCGGGGGCTAATGGGTTTCCATGGTTACAGCCGTCACACATGCCCCTCCATATTTTTCCAGAGAGAGGAGAGAGAGAGGGGGTACCTGGCTGCCCTTGTATGGGTGAAGCTTATAGGATCACTCTGTCTTCATAAAGATGTCTAGGACTGGGCTTGGATTGGTCTCCCAGCAAAGGAGGATTCTGGGAGGAGGAGACCCGCTGTAGCTGCTGGAGCCTTGTGGGGCTAATTTTGCAGGCCGGCTTTGTTCCACCATGGTGAAAGAGATGTGACCGGAAATTTTGAACTGTGACAAAGTGACAAACTAGATCTGTTTATGTTTTGCAAGCTTAATTACCTGCACAAAAAATGTACTTTTGATCTTTTTAAGACGTATTGAAATTAGGGATGCAAAATCTTTGGAAAATCTCTTGCGATCAGATGTGCAATTTATGTTTTAATATAATAGTGATACTAGGGATGTAACGATATCCAAATCCCTCGGTACGATATTATCACGATATGCATCTCATGGTACGTTATTTATTGTGATATTTTGAAGATATAATTCGAGATAGGACACTTTTTGCTTTTAAAATACCTTGACAATATTTTGGTGTGAATTATTTCCGTCATAATCTCAAGAATTCAACTAAAAAACATATCTCTTCATGTTTTCTGCACTTAAATGAATCATGGGATATGTAGTTTCTGATGTTCATAAGCTTTTGCTACTATAAAACCATGCATTTAAGCAAAGGAAGGTGTGATTCAATATATTGTGACAGTCCATTACATTATTGTGAGACTTCTGATGATACGATATCATGATATTTCAGTTATTGTTACATCCCCAACTGATCTTGAACCTGTCCAGAAGAACTGACAAAAAGCCTGAAATGTGAACTGACAAACTAACAGTGTTGGGGGTAATGTATTATAAAAGTAATGTATTACAGTAATGCGTTGATTTTTGCTGTAACGCAGTAATGTAAGGCATTACAGGGGGAAAAATTGTAATATTTTACTTGATACAAATGTGAGTAACGCGCGTTACAATGCTTTTTTAACCTGGATTGAAGTGGTGGGTTTTTCTTCATAGAAATTCGCTAAAATCACTGTGAAATCAGCAGCGGTGAAACGCCGGAGACACGGCCGGACAGACCTTCAGTTAACCGCGGGTGAAAGGACCGACCCAGAACTCTACGCTGTTTAGACCTGGTTTAGACCTGGGTCACTTCTTGTTTAGACCTGGTTTACAGTCGTCCCTCGCTCTAACGCGATTCACTTTTCGCGGTCTCGCTGTTTCGCTGATTTTTAGAATTTTTTTTTTGTGCAATTTTGCATGCCTTTTGTTTTTAGTGTATGAACACGTATTGCGTTCCTCCCGCTGTGTCCTGATCGGCTAAGGGACTCCTATCTCCTCTACAGTACAGAATATGTTCAGCTGCCAAATTTAAATAAATGTTCAATCTCTAGCAGTGTGCTTCTGAAGTGCTGTATGTCTGCAAGTTTTCTCTCCGACAAAATCCACAACGTCGACGAAATGTTCTGCACCGACAAAGTCTCCTGCGCTCACACCCAAAAGACAGAGGACGATGCAAACCATCGCACAAAAAGTTGGACTTCTGGACACGTTGAAGGAAGGTAGATGTTACGCGCTGTAGCCGAGTTTTGCACCGGGTCTTGTACCCGCAAATAGTTGTTGAAATCAGGACCGTGAGCCCGCGCAGCAGGGTCCATAAAGAGCGATCGGGCGACAGCCGCTCTTACCTCCATGAGGTGCGGAGCAAAGCCGCTCCTTTCTCCTGCGGTCACCTTCGAGCCCATCCCGACAGTGAGTCCTGTTTTAGTCCTAGTTCAGTTCTGGTTTAGTCCTCCTCTTCAGTCCTGGAATCAGTCTGAGGTTAGTCCTGTTATAGTCCTGGTTTAGTCCTGGTTCAGCTCTGGTTTAGTCCTGGTTTAGACCTTGTTTAGTCCTGGTTCAGTCCATATACGGCTCAAAAGTTCAGCTTTTTTGCAGTTATTTTGGTGAGAGTAACTTAAAGTAATGCAATAGTAATGTAATGTCTTACATTTTAAATGCAGTAATATTGTAATGTAACGAATTATTTTGAAATGACAGTAATAAGTAATAAATAACGCATTACATTATTTTAAAGTAACTTGCCCAACAGTGCAAACTAATACAAGAATCCCATTTCATTTTGTGCAGATCTAAACTACAGGGTTAGCAGCTTTTACACACAATCAGACAGGATATTTTATTGTTTGTGGAGGAAACTGGTAATTAAAAACAAATCTCTTAGTCTTAGTCATTTGCTAATTGCGTCCATTCAGATTGTGATTTTATTTTGATTAATTTCACAGCCTTAATTACAATTCCGATTAGATTTGCAATCAATGCTTAAAAGGTAGGATTTTGTTCAGATCATAAACTGTATAAAGAAGTGGACTAAGGGAGTGTGACGTCACCCACAGTGTTCGGCTCCAGTCAAATGAAGCTCACTGAGGCTGCAGTGATGGGGGATTAGGATTGGGAATTTATTCACTGACAAAATTGCGAACACCAGGATCATGTAGAGCGGGTTAATATGAACATTTTAAGACCAAAACAAAGTGGCTCACAGCAGTCACAGAGAGCGGGGCGACAATCTTTCAATGTTAAGTCAATTGGAATCGAGTTGTTGGAGCCAGAAGCGCCCCCATGTTCACTTTCTATTTGGAATGTGGTGTCTAGTGGGTTAGCTATGTCCATTTATAAATACAGCCTACTTTTCAGAGTGTGCATTTTCACCTGAATAGACCAGTCTGTTTTAATTCAAATCCAGACAAAGTAAACATGATTAAGACATGTAAAATAACCGGCAATCCCCTTAATGCTGATTTTGTAATGTTTTATTAATGTGTGAAAGTGCTGGGAAATGGTTAACAAGTTAATAATTAATTTTTAACTGCAATTAACCAACTAATGCTTAATCCCCTATAGACGCCTCGGTCTGAGCATACCTCCTGTTCGCTGATAAGAAAAGTCACTTGAGGGACACTATTTACAAAACATTAATCACGCCAAGACAAGATAATGTGTTCCAGACGTTCAGGAACTGGAAAGAAAAACAAAACTGAACGTTAAAGATGCACTATGTGACTTTTTGGTTGGGGGTCTGCTTGTTTCTATGGATATGTCATTGCTCTGCCTGGAATGTTCCATAATATGATATTAAACAGCTCTACCTTACATTTATTCAATTACAGATGGTTTTATAGCTCAAAAATGCCTAGAAAAACAGGCATTCTGACTGTGAGCGGGATCGCCTCTCCACAGATCTGACCTGTAACTTGGTCTGGTTTGGTCTCCATGAAGATAGAAAGGTGAAACATTCCAGACAAAACAATAACATCTCCACAGAGAAAATAATCTGATGGATCCTCCACCAGAAAAATTACACAATGCACGTTTTAACTTAATCCTAAAAGGTTAATTTTGTCTCCTTTTGTACATTAACTTCTTGGGTTAATAAAGTAGGAGATGTGTTTACCTTGTTGACATGTTTCTTCTAGCTTCAAGCCATCTTCAGAACTGTCACTGGTGTGGTGGTGATTTATTGTATAGCATCTTAGCATCTATTCTAAATAATTGTGTAAAGTTAGTGTGGAACAGTGTTATAGGTCTATTGATTAGTTGTTTTCAGATTCTTGCATATGATTATGTAATACTCTCAAGCTAGGAGACGGGTTATTGTTCCAGTGTCAATAATATTTAATAATAATAATATTTTCTTAACAGATTCCCAAATGCTGAACTACTAGATCATTTCTATTAATGGCCAGTCAAGGTACTTGTATTGTTCTTGACCTTCCAGATTCTGCTGCACGTCAACCTGGTGTTAGGTTAAAACTATAGATTGAACAATATAGGTTTGTTTATTAGGGCTGGGTGTCATTCAGAAGTTGCCGGTACGATACGTACCTCGATACATAGACCACAATACAATACATATCTCAATACAGTGAGCTTACAATTCCATACGATTCAATATGATATATTTCAAATGAATTCGATATGGTTAAATAAAAAATAAAGGCTAAATCGTGTACTAAAAGTCTTTGTTAAACCACTTCTTGTGCAAAGTGAATATGAAACACTCCTGTTTTAATCCTCGAAACAGTGAAAATGTCAAATGAGTCGTATAAATGAGTTTCATTCCACTAAACAAGCAACAAAACTGTAGCACTGTAACAAAATAATTTAATAAAATATAACCAAAAAATACTCCTGGCGATATATCGATACAGCATCCCACGATATAGATACTGTATCATCACATTAAACAATAGGATATATCAACATTTCAATATTTTTGCACACCCCTATTATTCATGGCTGATACCGGTACAGATTTCAGAGAATCCAACGGCTGATAAGCTCTGACAATTTTTCTGAACCGATACGTAGAGCAGATTGTGATTGTTTTCCCCAAACTGTGTCTTTAATTTACTACAGACTCACCCACAGCCCCTTTTTACCACAAACCTTTAAAGGTGAAGTGTGTAACTTTCCTGGTAGAGGGTCCGTCAAGTGCTTTTCTTCATGGAGATGTCATCGCTTTGTCTCGAATGTTTCACAGTAAACTTTTCGATCTTTCAACCAAACCAGACCAAATAACAGGTCAGATCTATGGAGAGGCAACCTCGCTCACAGTCAGAATGCCTGTTTAGTAAGTATTTTTGAGCAGTAAAACCACCTCTAACTGAATAAATGTAAGACAGAGCTGTTTAAAGTCATTCTGTGGAATATTCCTGGAAGAGTAAAGCCATATCCATAGACATAAGCAAGTGACGGACCCCCAAACCAACTAGTGCACCTCTAAGAAACCTGTGCAATCATGTTTTAGCAGTTATCTTTAGGCACTAGTGTTAAAACAAAGCTTACTGTGTATTTTTTTAGACAGCAGAGCGACCAAAACAAAATGTCTGGAAGTTCTGTGCTGGAGATTTAAGGCCAATAACTGCTAAAAGTCTAAATATCGGTCAATCGATACATATTAGTCTATCTAGTTAAAATCAACCAATAAACCCAGACAAACATGTAATTAAAAATCATTTAAAAAACTATTCAATTTTTACTTTTCAATTACATTTGTCCCTGTCCGATCCCTCACCTGAGATCTGTAATCAAAGACAAAGCGGTGCAGAAGAGCTCACATTCGTCTGGCGCCCGGAATGACATTGGAAAGGTAAAAAAAATCTGTCAGGTTTCCCCCCCAGCCGTACACACTCGGGATATATATATATATGTGTGTGTAAGTGCGTTTGTGTGAGTGTGTGTGTGTGTGTATGTGTGCGTCTTTATGTGTGCAAGAGAGAGATGGAGCAGGTGATGGCGTTTATCAAGGTGGGGACAGGGTTCAGGGAGCAGCCCCTCGGAGCGCGTCACGTCTTATTCTAACGAGCCAACACCTGCAGTTTGATTGGTTAACGGCTCCAGCTGCCACGGCAACCCCCACCCCCCTGCGGTCGCCCCCTCCCCCCCATCTCCCCGCTCACTTTCACAACTGGGATGAGTTGAGCCGACAGGTGAGATTGCTCATGGAAATGTATTGTTGTTATTAGCCGTGTGCGCTGCGCTGCTTTTTGTTTCTCCAGTTACGCTTGAGCGATGAGTCAAAAATGGAATTTGAATCGTAAATCGCAATTACAATTTCCAAAACGGCGATTATTTAGGAGCTGTAATATTTATGCAAAGAGCTAAATATTTTGTTTCCTTAGGTTCTCTTATCATGTATTAAACCGGCCAACCTTGTGAAACTGATATAGTGATTTTTATTTATTTAAGGAGAATCTAGGGACAGTGCAATCATATATTTTTATTTTATCGTATTTATTTGATGTAACAACACTTATAGCCACATTAAACGATACGATATATTTTTGCACACCTCTGTTATTCAAGATTGATACTAATACAGATTTCAGAGAATCCAACAGCCAATAAACTCTGCCGATTTTTCTGGACCAATATGTAGAGCAGATTGTGATTGTTTTCACCAAAGTGTGTCCTTTTAATTTACTACAAACTTACCCACAGCCCCTTTTTACCACAAACCTTTAAAGGTGCATTGTCTAACTTTTCTGGTGGAGGGTCCGTCGCAATTACAATTTCAAAAACAGTGATTATTTAGGAGCTGTAACGTCAACGCAAAGAGCTAAGTATTTTGTTTCCTTAGGTTCTCTTATTATGTATAAAACCGGCTAACCTTATAATACTGATATTGTGATTTTTATTTATTTTTAGGGAGGATCTAGGGACAATGCAGTCATATATTTTTATTTTCTCGTATTTATTTGATGTAACAACATTTATAGCCGTGGATAATTTGCAAATAAAGGCAGAGGGCACATGTATAGAGTGTATAGCTACTGTTAATTCATAATTCCTTTTAAATTCTCAGTTATTTTAGTATTCATTGTAGCTGTATAATATTGAGTGCGTATACATGCACATCAATAACCCGGTTATGATCGGGTTTTTTGAGTATCCCGGTTTCTTCATGGTGCATGTATACGCAGTAACCCGGTTTCAGTAACCCGGTTATGGCAGTATCCGGGTTACTGTAGCTGGGTTATTCCGATAGTAACCGGGTTACTTGTGGCATGTATACGCAGTACCCCGGTTACTGCAACATAAAGTTGAGTGCGCATGCGTCCAAAAGACACTTTCCAGCCTCTCAACACAACAGTAGTCACATAAATAAATTGACCAACATAAATAAAGTGACCAAACGAGTGAAATGACTGTAAAATTAAGAGCTGCGCTAAACCTGCACATGTACAATCTGCACACGTACAATCTGCACTCGTGTGATCGCTGAAAAGCTAAAACATGAACTATCTCCTATACTCTATACGCACGGAACACACTTACCATCATTAGCGCCTCTTCTGTCACAGAAATAACACACATAATCCACAGAGTCGTGTCATTTACTCCAAAAAAAACTGATCGCATCAGCGGCGCAAGGAGCGAGTTGTTTTTTATCGCCGCTAACAGTTTATGCTAATTAGCCTACGGTCTTAAGTTTCGTTTCTGTAAAACGTAAACAAATGTGATCACAGCTGAATTATCTGATCAAACGGGCTGATGTAGCTCTATAGTCTTTATGGTTTATATGTTGTAAAGTTGAGTTTATTTATGCAGAAGATTTTAATGAAGAATCTGCACAGTGGATTGTGGGAGATCTCGTATCTCCTTAGCATCTTATGCTAAAGGAGCTCACGGTTTGTATTTTTCCTGGTTTATGAAATTGATTTAAGTAAATTTTTGCGCCTGCGCATTTGTAAGATTATGTCAAGAAACCGGGATACTCCATTTGATCATGTATACGCGAATATGAGTATCCCGGTTTCTCAGTGCGCATGTACACGCAGTAACCCGAATACTGACATAACCGGGATATGGCTAATAACCGGGTTATTGATGTGCATGTATACGCACTCATTGTGTTTTCTCCAAAGCTCCATGATGAGTTTTTTTGTGGAAAGGTAAAGGTATTTAATAAATCGTCTTCAGTGTTTCTTTACTTTCTTTACGTTGTTCAGACTATGGTGGCAGAAGTAGTTTTTATATTAATAATTTTCTTCATATATACATTCATATATTATAGTGGTAGTAGTAGTAGTTTTTTCAGTCATTTTGCAGCATTACAAAACAAAACAAAACTAAGACTACAACCCCATGGATCATGACCGAAAGGGTTTAGGCTGAAGAAAAAGGTACTTATAATGCCTAACCCTATTAAACAATGAAGAATTCCAAGAAAAAAACAGAGTATGAATTTATTACTTATTTATTATTTGTGTATAAATGTGATTTATTGCTAATAAGTGAGTGGGTTGGAAAAAAAAAAAATCAATATCCAGATCTATCCTAAAACTCAGCTGAACAAGTATTGAGACTGAAAAAATCACATGAACTGGTAAGATTTTGGAAAGGTCTTGATCTCTACGATCTCTAAATGATCACGTGCTACTGTATTTTGTTGAAAATTATGAAAATTACTGTTGCACTTTTATCACTTTTACACCTTTCTATCTAAATCAGTATCCAGCCTTTTCAATAGTAGTGAAATTGAGTTTGAAATTTTAGGCATAGTGTTGTTATATATAGTGCTATCTTAGATAAGATAATCCTTTATTGTCTCCCATGGGGTAAATTTGTCTTGGGACAGAGGATCACAAGCTTTAACAAAGCAACATAAGCACCACACAAACATCCAGCATAGAACAGAAATAAATAAGAAAGTATGACCATGAGTGATACACCAAACATTGTATTCTATTAATAATTACATATTCCCTAAGCGTATATGTGCAGTTTTGATTGCACATTCCCTTGATCTACATGCAGTTTTGATTGCACTTTCCACTGATCTATGAACAGTTTTGATTGCACATTCCCTTCATCTGTGTGCAGTTTTGATTGCACATTTTCTAAGCCTATGTGCAGTTTTGTTTGCACATTCCCTTCATCTTTCTGCAGTTTTGATTGCACATTCCCTAAGCCTATGTGCAGTTTTGATTGCACATTCCCTTCATCTTTCTGCAGTTTTGATTGCACATTCCCTAAGCCTATGTGCAGTTTTGATTGCACATTCCCTTCATCTTTGTGCAGTTTTGATTGCACATTCCCTAAGCCTATGTGCAGTTTTGATTGCACATTCCCTTCATCTATGTGCAGTTTTGATTGCACATTCCTTGCATCTTTGTGCAGTTTTGATTGCACATTCCCTAAGCCTATGTGCAGTTTTGATTGCACATTCCCTTCATCTTTGTGCAGTTTTGATTGCACATTCCCTTGACCTATGTGTAGTTTTGATTGCAAAACTTTTGGTGAAGTTAATTATAATCTAATCTTGTATTGTGAAATGATGGAAATAAGAACTGTAACTGATTAAAGACAATATCAGTCACACCACAAAACTAGGAATGTGCTGGGAAAGAAACAACAAAATAATACGCAAATTATTCTCTGACATTGAACAACTCCACTTGGTCCACACAAACTTCAGTAACTAACATTGTGGCATGCTTTCCCCTGTGATGCGTTCTTACCTTCACCTTTTGATTGGTTACCCGTTCCAGCTGCCGTGGCAACCCCCTCCGCCGCTCCCTCTGTCTCTCCTCCTCCTCTCCCTCTCTCTCTTTCTCTCTCCCCTCCCCCCGTTCACAAGTCGGCGTTCAGACGAGTCGCGCTCAGACAGGTGAGATGGTTCATGAATATTTATGCGCTGGGATTTCTTGCCTCCTGCCTCCTAGCCCCTCCCCCCTTCGCTCCCTTGCTCCCTCCCATCCTTCCTATCATCGCGGCGCTTCGTTTGTCCTTCACGGTAAGAGGCTGCGTCCTGGCTCCTGTCCCCCAGGTTAATCTCGGGGCCGCTCGCTCGTGTGTGTGTGTGTGTGTGTGTGTGTGCAGCGTCTAGATGCGTGTGTGTGTGCGACAGTGTGTTCTGTGGTAAGAAGGTGCTCCCCAGTGACTGATGAGAAGGCAGAGCTGTCATATGCGGGCACTGCTGCAGATAGAGAGCTCCTAACACCCACCCAGCACTCGCCCAGCACCCACCCTGCACCCTTCCTGCTGGAGCTGCAAGAGTAATCATAACTGAATAAAAATCACAATATGGAAAATTCTTGGTCAACTTGCCAATCGATTAGTTGCCTTAAAACTATTGTGTATTTTGATGTATCTGACCAAAGCTGCGCTCACTGACCAGACTACACCTGCACAGGATTCATGCAAAAACAACTAATTTTATATATTAACACTGTTTCCTAGTACTTTTTCTGCATAAAAACAGATTAAACTTCACTTCTCACTTCTCACGTCAACACCTTTCTGTTGTTGCCCCATATAAATCCTTTATCCTACAGAAAACCCATAGGTCAGTGAACACAATTATAGATTAGTCACTGTTCTTTGTACATGTATGACATACTTTTCTGTGTTTGTGTACATGGATGTGTTTGTTATAATTTTTTCTATTATTACGCCTTTTTTGTTGTGATTTTTTTTCCATTATCGTCACTTGTATGCGTCCCCTCCTTTACCTTGATGAGCACTTTACTACAAAATTGCTCCCCATATTTTGCAGACTCTTATGTTTCATTCTCTCTTCTAAATATGTGCTTCATGTCTGAAAAAAATGTAAATAAAAAAATACAACTAATACAAATTTTGGTCAACTAAGGTACCGTTGACCATTGATCGAAAGGACTAAAGGACTACAGCACTAATGAGTGGTCACTACTGGCAAAATGGCTCCAGTTTATTATTAATTATAGTCTTTGCAAACAACAAAATATCTTTAAAAAAAGACAGCAAAAATTAGTAAGTAAAAAATTTAGTTTCCTTTAGACCTCAGGTTCTGAAATGCGTCTTCAAATGAGTCTTTTATCAGATTAGCGGTTCACGTTTGAGTCTTTCTCTAATGTTATTGCTTCTGGACGTGTTTAAAATGTGCACTTAATCACAAATTCCCAAATCTTGTCAGAAAATCGCAATTCGATATTTTGCCGAAATCGTTCGGCTCTACGCCCTACACCCTCCCAGCACTGTCTTCCCATACACACACACACACGCATGTACACGCACACACACGCACTGATGCTGAAGGTGGGGGTGAAGGAGGACGCAGGATAGAAGCGGTGATCTGTGAAGCAGAAACAAAGCTTAGTTTAAGGTGTTTAAGGTTGAAGAACTCAATTGTAATTAAATACGCGCAGATAAACCGTAAATGTGCATTGCTTTATGATTGCGTTTTAATTGGAAGATGAACACAAAGGGGACAAAGAAAAACAGCGGGGATACAGGCGCAGTTTGTTTTTGTCCCCTGTTAAAAAGCAAAACTAAATAGTGCAAAAAAAAAAAGTGTTATATGAAGTTGATGATTTTTTTGAGGGGAGGTGAAAATGCAATAGAGCTGTGTGAAATCGCAAAAAAAATTATCATGATTTTATATTTAATTAAATTTTTTACTCAACTTCTATTTTAATTTTGCAAACAATTGAAGATGTTTTTTTTAAAATATTAATTTCACAAACATAAACAAGAAAAAGCAGCTCATTTTCCATATTAAAATGCTTCACTTCCCATTGTTGCCAGCAGAGGGCCTCGGACACCTTATCCAAGCTTTTACAGAAGAAAAAAAAAACAAGGTGAGATTTTTAATGGTTTAAAATACATATTTGTTATATATTTGGTTGAAACATTTCAGTACCATTTATTCCTCCAGCGTCTGAACTGCGCCAAACCACATGCTTTTACTGACAGAACATTGGCTGTGCATGGACCTCTCTATTAGAAAGCAGTAAAGTGATCACTGACAATTAGAAATAACTTGATTAAAATTCAATTCATTACCCAGCCCATCAGTATTACACAACTGAATGAAACAGAAAATGATGAAGAGGTTTTGCCTGTCAACAAGGAACTGGTCAGCTGATCAAGAAGTTGTCGTGGTCGATGTTTGCTGTTTGTGGTTTGCCGGACAGATGTGTGCGTTATGTTAGTTTGTGTACATCGAGTCTGTTTTTCATCACTCCCCTTCATTCTGTGTGTCCCAGTATGGAAATGTGTCCTCTGGTTTTGACCCCATCTTTCAAAGACGCTCTATACGAGGCACCTGGGGACCCATCTCCAGATCCTGAGCTAGGCCTGGTGAGGACCACAGACTGTATATGTAAATGGACATCGCTAATCCGCTGGCCACCGCATTCTGAATAAGAAGTGAACATCAGCATGCTTCTGGCTCCATCGACTCTGTTTCCAGTTGAGTTTACATTGAAAAATTGTAAATAAAATTCCTATTCGTAATATAGAACTCTGCTCTAAATTTGCTCCTATAACTGCTAACCTCGTGAGCTTCATTTGACTGGAGCTGAATACTGGAGGTGATGTCACACTCCCTTATTTGAGCCGATTTTTCACTGGTTTGACCATTTTTGGGATCGGGCCGAGTTTTGGCTTCATCATATGTCATCCTTCGTGTAGTGTACATGGGTTAACGAGAACCGATTAGTACCTCACGACCAGCTCCCCATCGACAATCGTAGTTTGCAAAAATATCAAACCTGTTTGAAATCCACTCGTCTCCCGTGAGAGGTTAGCACCACTGAAGTAGTTCCACGAGCTGTGAACTTTTAAACCCTGCGATTTGCTTGTACAGTTTGAGCTGAGGCTGAGTGAAATGGTTGAAAATATTGCACAGTGTATGTCTGGCATTAGTTCACATTTTTATACAGTCTGGACTATGGCACGGTCTATGGTTAGATTGTGGTCAGACAGATTTGACCATAGACTGTGCATATTTTTGGTTGATGAAGGCCTCAGAAACGTGCAAACTCCACACAGAAAGGCTCCACACTGCCCTGAATTCTTGCTGTGAGACGAGCACTAGCATTTCAGTTGCCATAGTTTCAGAAGATGCTGTGAGGCTGTGATACCTTGTGGTAATTTTAGCATTTTTTCACAGTTGTATTAAAACTATCGAGGCCGACATTTTCAGACATTTGTCACAGATCCACTGTCCCTGTTGTTACAGTAGGCTGTGTGTTGTGCCCTCTGCCACAGAGGTTTCTTCTTCTGTTTCTTAATCGTAAATCAGCACGACAAGTGTAAGAAATATGGCTGCAAGATTAATGGACGCCAATCACAAAGACTGCATGATTTCCTCAACAAACATCAAAATATCCTGTCTCATTCTGCTTAAATGATAACCCTGTACTTAAGATCTGTTTAAACCATAGACTGTATATATAAATCACCATAGCTGCTAGTGGCCGTGTTCCAAACAGGAAATGAGCAGGGGCATGCTTCAGACTCCATGGGGTCTGGCTCCCGTTCATTTTGTATTGAAAAACCATTGCCTCTCTGTAAAAACTATTGTCAGGCTCATCATTTTGGTATTAAAATGTTTGTATTAACCTGCTCTACATGATGCTGGTGGTTTAATTTCATTATTTTATCCATAAATAAATTCCTATTCTTAATGTGGAACTCCGCTCCAAATTCGCCTCATAACTGCAAGCCTCGCTGAGCTTCATTTGACTGAAGTCGAACACTATGGGTGACTCCACACTCCCTTAGTCCAATTCTTTATACAGTCTATGGTTTTAACATGTTCTGAAATGTGGTTCTTGTATTAGTCACTTCATATTTCAGTCTTTTTGTCAATTCTCCTTATGCTTAAAATGTGAACTTTGAACAGAATCCTATTATCAAAACAAAGCACAGATCTAATCACAAACGTAACGCTTGTCAGAGAAATCACAATTAGATATTTTTCTCAAACCGTTCAGCCCCGGTAAGAAACTTTTCCAAACATGCAATTTGTAGAAAACATTTTATTATTTTAATCATAGCCTTCCCGCATTTTTCCATTTGGAGCTGTCATGTCTCTTCAGGAGTTAAGCTTGTTTTGACTCAGTTTGTGTTGTTTTTCTAAAGTTTCATATTTTATTCAGCTGGATGATTTTTAGGGGTAAAAACGATCTACAAATTAATTGGTAATGACAGCATTCGTTAGTCTCAGTGAGCCAATCCCGGGAGGTGAGAAATCGCTATGCAAAAACGGTGCCAAGTCAGCCAGTTGTGTTATGCTACATTACGTTAAGATTAAACTTATATCCGCTAATTGCTTTCTTGGATAAGACCAAACCCCAGAAGTGAAATAATTAAAGGTTTATTTTTCATTTTATCCCATTTAAAATATTAGCATAAGCAGCCTCTTTACGCTCTTAAAGTGAATTTATTTGTTTGAAGTTGACATGGCGCAAGAAGGAGTGCATGTTTTTGTGAAGTTATGGCTAATGTTGGCACATTACTAAAATGTCAAACTTCATTTCAGTACTAAGGAAAAGACTCAATATTCAAAACTGATTCTTATACCACGGTGATAATAAAACACTCTTTATTTAGACAGTAGAATGTGATTTGAGAATGGTTTTCAGCAAAGGTGCACCGTGTAAGTTCTTGGTTTGGAGTCCGTCACGTTCTTGTCTCTATGGAAATGTCATTGATCTGCTTGAAATGTTCCACAGTATGACACCAAACAGATCTACCTTACATTTATTCAATTACAGGTGGTTTTATAGCTCAAAAATGCCAAGAAAAACAGGCATTATAACTATTACATCTCCACAGGTCTGACCTCTAACTTGGTCTGGTTTGGTCTCCATGATAGAAAAGTTTAATGCCATACTAAAGCAATTTATAGCATTTCCATGAACAAAAGCAGGTGGCGGACGGACCCTCCACCAGAAAAGTTACACAGTGCACCTTTAAATAATGGTACTGTCTTCTGTATTACCATGTGGAGGTTCCATAGGTTCCATAATGGTCCATGATCCATCTCAGTCCTGTAAATGTGACTTTTTGGCATCAATACTTAAATTAGTGTCTTGCTTAGATGCTGTAACTTTACCTGGAATGTCCCACAGTATGTCATTAAACTTTTCTTTTCAAGTAGCTGATGCACCAGGCTAGCCTCATTCATCGGCCAGTTTCACTTCCTAGAAACCGTTTAAAAAGTGAAATTAGAATTTGTTTGCTCAATGGTAAGCGGGTATTTTTTTTAATTTAACCAATCGCTGCTATTTGGTCGTGACATATGTAATGCGCCACTAACGGGGCTAACTGGTATATTAAGTTTTTCCCCAAATCCCGTAGGAAGAAGGGCAATAACTTCTTTCCCCTAGATAAAATTCATCAAACATTCTCTTTGTTCCTGCTTTTGAAATTAGATCTCGGGAATCTTTATCAACACAATGTATGGCTTCATCTACAATCATCTCGACCGCTTTGTTTACTCTTGTGCTGTACCACAAAAAGGGACCCAGACATGGCTTCGCAGGTCTTCACTGATTGGCCGGTGCACGGTCTACAACTTCCAGGGTTCTTGCAAACCATCTAGTGTATTCTGATTCCTGTCGCTGGAGAGAAATAAAATTGAGCGGAGGCACTAGGTGGTGCCAGCCTGGCCAAGTTAAAGGTCAGATTTGTGGAGACATGTCCCCACTCACTGTAAAAATGCATGTTTTTCAAGTCAGTCAAAACACCTGTAATTTAGTAAAGGCAAACGCAAGATGGATATATTAGATCCCATACTGTGGAACATTCGAGACAAGAATATCTCCATGGAGACAAGCGAGAGTCAGGGCTTTGTATCCATGTATAGCTACACCCCTACAGCCAACCATCATCAGTCACGGTCACTACTGAGTTCATACAGACAAGGTGGGTGTAGTGTCTTGCCCAAGGACACAATGACAGCTTTTAATCAATCTGCCAAGCTTTGGGTTTGTGAGAGAACATCTGTCAACTGAGCTGCTACCTCACAATACAGTATCTGACGAGGGAACATTATAACGGTACAAAGCTCGAAAATGTACGTTTTGTATGATATAGGACAATTTAAAGTAGGGTTTGTGGAAAAAAAACAAATAAAAAAAAAACTAAATTGCGATTTTTCAGACAAGCATCATGATTTCTATAAAATTTGCAATTTATGTTTTAATAATAGCTTCCTTTTTATAGTTTACATTTTAAACGTGACAAGCAAAATTGACAAGAAAGACTGAAATATGGCCTAACAAACAAATACAAGAATCACATTTCAAAACATTGGCTGGTAGAATAAGACAGGATATTTGATTGTTTATGGACACAATTGTGGTATTTAAGAAATTCCAGTCTTTGCAGTTTTGCTAATTGCATCCATTCGATTGTGATTAATCTTGCAGTCCTGCATCAAAGTAGCCTGATTCATCAGCCAATTTCACTTCGTAGAAACCGTCTGACCTTGCAGCCTTGGAATTCGTTCGCTCGACAGTAGGTGGGTACTTTTTGTCATTTAACCAATCGCTGCTATTTGGTCGTGACTTGGTCGCTGCTAACGGGGCTAACTGTTATAGTAAGCCTTTCCCAAATCTTGTAGGATGAAGGGCAATAATGTCTTTCCCCTTGATGAAATTCACCAAACATTCTCTTTATTCCGACTTTAAATCTTGGGAATTACTGCTGACACAGAATATATGGCTCTTCTCTGATTGGCTGGTGCATGAACTTGCACTTCCGGGGTTTTTGCGAAGTGTCTAGTGTATTCTGATTCCTGACCTAGTCGCTGGAGAGAAATTAAATTGAGCAGAGGCACTAGGTGGCGCCAGCCTGGGTAGCATCAAAGGTCCTGTATTATGCAAAACTGACTCTTGTGAGTTTTAAGCCATGTTATAATGCTGTTACCTCATCAGAAACATACTTGGAGTTGGGTTCTGTTTCATTCACAAATTTTTTTTAAAAATTATTATTATTATTATTACACCAACATGCAAAGACACAAAAACGTGGGACATACATGTATACAATCATGACAAAGACAATAACAATGCATTACCAATACATTACAATTACATTACACATACATATACATACACATGTGTATACATTCATACCTGTACACACATGCATATACATGTGAGTGCGCATACATACATACATACATACATACATACATACATGCATACATGCATGCATGTATGTATGTATGTATGTATGTATGCATGCATACATGCATGCACACACACATATACATACACATCTTTTCTTTTCATGTCTACATAGATACGTATGCATGTTTGTACACACACACATAACCATACATAGACCTATATAAACTTAAATACACAAAAATTATGGCTACATATCTATCAAAGGATTTCTGAATTTGTACCCCAACATTCACAAATGTTTGAGTAACCTTTTATTATAAATCTGTCTACATCTCCAAAGCTCAAAATGCTCTGGTGATGTCATGAAGCAGTAGATTCCAAATTAAATGCTACCTTTTACTTTTAGTTCAGTAGTTCAGTAGAGGTTGGCAATTCTAGGGCTGAAATTATTCAAATGATTCTAGTGAAAGTGTATGAGAGTTGAGCTTCCTGTATTGCCACATGACATCACAAAGTAGAACAGAGCGTTTTCTGTTCGAGAGAAGAACAGATTTGTGTGTTAAAAATGCACAAATGAAACAAAACACAACTTGTACATGATGAGGAAACGACATTATAACACAGATCAGAAAATAGCGTCGCATGGGCCCTTTAAAGTCCATATATTCTTGCAGTAAAGCTTCCATCACCCCGGCCTTTTCTTTGTCCTAGATCAGCAATTACCAGGAGATATTCACCCCTCTGAGAGCACCATCCCACCTCCCCATGTGCACGCGCTAGGAGGATCAGCCCTGCTTTTCATAAATATATGTACATTCTGTATTTGTTATTCAAATCCGACCGCGCGGTGGATGGGCGTTAGTCATGCTGCAGAGAGGGGACGCCGTGTTCTGGGGGGATGTTACCGAACGCCCCCCCATAGAAGCACAGGCAAAAGTGGGCGCCTGGCTTTACGCATGTTAGTTCACCATTAGGCATCGCTACTGGGGTGCCATTCCGCTGCCACCCACACCCACGGCTAATGCGGAGATCTGTGCATAATTAACATCCCCCGTTAAATGTATACCGTGTTAGCGTTAGCCGTGGAAGCGAGCTTATATGCGCGAGCTGTTCTGCCTGTAATACGCCTTCTGAGAAATCCTCGAGAAAGAAAAAGGAATATACAGCAGAAATAAACGCAAAGATCATGAGGATTGTCTGTTTTTGCTACTGACAGCTGACTGTGGCTACAATATAAGCTACTATATGTTTTATGTTTTTAAAAAAGAGGGCAGCATAATAATAATGAATGATAGTTATGAGTTGGTAGTGATTGTACTGTACACTGATCAGAAGGTTGGTGGTTCCAGTCCCGCTCTCGACATTAAAATGACCTATGACCTCTTGTACAAAGCTGAGATTTTATATTTTACTTATTTTTCTATTTTATTCTGACACGTACGTATACATTTATACAATTACGCCTCATTTGACACTAGGGATGTGCAAAAATATTGAAATACCGACATATCGCATCGTTTAATGTGATGATACAGTATCGATATCGTGGGCTGCTGTATCGATATATCGCCAAGCGTATGTTTTTGGTGTATTTTACTAAGTTATTTTGTTACAGTGCTACAGTTTTGTTGTTTGTTTAGAGGAAGGAACCTTGTTTATTTGATATTTTCAAATGTTTTGATGATTAAAATGGGCATTTTTCATATTCACTTTGCACAAGAAGTGGTTTAACAAAGACTTTTAGTATGACAGCAATGATTTAGACTTTATTTTTTATTGAACTGTATCGAATCAATTTGAAATATATCATATCAAACCGAAAGTACAGTGTATCGAGGTATGTATCATATCGTAGCCTATGTATCGAGTTATGTATCGTATCGTAGTCTATGTATCGAGGTATGTATCATATCGTAGCCGATGTATCGGGGTATGTATCGTATCGTAGCCTATGTATCAAGGTATGTATCGTATCGTGGTCTTTGTATCGAGTTATGTATCATATCGTAGCCTATGTTTCGCGGTATGTATCATATCGTAACCTATGTATCGACGTATGTATCGTATCGTAGTCTATGTATCGATGTATGTATCGTACCGTAGTCTATGTATTGGGGTATATATCGTATCATAGCCTATGTATTGTGGTATGTATCGTATCGTAGCCTATGTATCGAGGCATGTATCATATTGGCAACTTCTTAATGATACCCAGCCCTATTTGACACCTGTCTCTTGCTATCTTTTTTGCTACTTTATTTATTTTTTAGAATTTATTATTATCATTTATATTCTTTACTCTTTGTTATTATATTATATTGTGATTTGTGAGCTACAGCGTCCAAATAATTTCCCTTGTGATTCAATAAAGTTTGTCTAAGTCTATATATCATTGGTAGAGCATTATATCCACAGGTTGGCGGTGAAACTCCAGCTCTCACAGATGAATACTGTCGTTGTGTCGTTGTGTCTTTGGGCAAGACACTTAACTCACCTTTCTCTCAGTGTCTGTGTACACTGTGTTTGAATGTGTGTTTGAGAGTGAGTGGTTCCTTGATGTAAATTCAACCCTGGAATGTCCAATCCCCACTAAACGAAAGTTGAAACTTGAGGTATTAACTTGAAAACTATCACTTCATGACATCACAAGGTGGAACAGAGCATTTTGAGCTTTGGAGATGTAAACAGTAATAATAAAGGGTTACTCAGACATGTGTGAATGAAAGAAAACACAAATCCAGGTATGTTTTTGAAGAGGTATGAGCATTCTAACATGGTTTAATGCTCACAAGAGTCAATTTTAGGTAATATAGGACCTTTAACCCTCTTACTCCAGCAGAACTTGGAGACTCCAGCACAGCTCCTTCTCCTTCTTCTCCTGCTCCATCGCTCCATCACTCTCTCCTCTGGTCTGTAGCGATCTGCTCTGTCCGAGGTAAACATTAGGCCCATCCGTCTGCGCGGCGCACGGAGGTGGTTGGCTCCATTTGTCCGTGTCCAGTGAGCTGCGGAGAGCGCGCTGATGGAATCCTGACAGATTGTCTGTGTTTTGGAGCGTGTTGTTTTCCTTGCCCTCCCATTCCTCTCCTCCGCGCCACGTTTGCCATGCATCATCACTCTCTCTCTCTCTCCCCTACCTCCAGCCTCCCTGCCTCATTTCTCACAGGGACAAGAGCGATGGGTGGACATCCAGCTGTACCTGCAATAAGGAGCTAAGAAACGCAAAGGACAGTGGAGAAAGCTGGATTTAGGTCTTAAAGGGGCTGTACCCATTTTTTAAAATATTTTCTCATGTAATACAGTCAAATTTGTCTTGCCTCTGTACAGCTATATTGTAAAAGCAGCTCTTAGAGTCAAAATGAGACCACTACTATCTGCATCTAAGTAGTATGTTATCTTCCACGAACCATGTAGTAAGGCTGATATGTACTATTAGCATGCTAGTTGTTGCACTCTGGTCTATATATATGAGTTAATAAGCAAAAAAAAATTGTATTAACTCATTCCGGTGAAAGTTTGGACCACTGCAAACACATTTCACATCTTCAAGCAGTAAAAATCATGTAGGATATATACAGTAGTGCCTTTAATTAAACTAGGTTCATGCTATGTGGATTGACCTTTTCCCTGTTGTAATTTTAGACTGGACAGAAATTAAGCATCTTTAAGATGCCTTGTGATCAAATGGTTTTCTGGGCTCAATTTGGTGGAAAAAGAAGTCGAGATGAGACATAAAAATGATTGTTACCATGGAAATGCACCATTTTTCTGGCAGTCGAGCAAAATATCCATAGAGATAAAGTACATTAGTCTAAAGAATGTTAAAAAATAAGTACAAGTTTTTATCTTAACTCTCCATTGGTGGTTTTTAGGTTCTAAAATGTGATGATGGCATACTCTTAGATAAATAAAATAAAATATCCCTAAGGTAAATTTACAAACCTTTAACCTGAACATTTTTATTAGTGACAAGACCCTAGAAATCACAATATCACAGGAAACATCTGCATTTTAACACTATACACTTTACCTGCCCCACACCTCTATTAAATATTATTAACCTACAATTGGTTTAACATGAGGATACTGAAAGGTACCGATGACGTATGAGTAGTAGGAGTGTGCAAAAATATTGAAATATCAACATATCGTATCGTTTAATGTGATGATACAGTATCATTATCATGGGCTGCTGTATAGACATATCGCCATTTTTTGGTATTTTACTAAATTATTTTGTTACAGCGCTACAGTTTTATTGCTTGTCTAGAGGAAGGAAATTCGTTTATGCGATACATTTGACATTTTCACTGTTTTGATGATTAAAATGTTTGCGTTTCATATGAACTTTGCACAAGAAGTGGTTTAACAAAGACTTTTAGTACCACAGTCATCATTTAGCCTTTATTTTTTTATTGAACTGCATCGAATCAATTTGAAATATATCGTATTGAATCATATCGAATCGTAAACTCACTGTATCGAGGTATGTATCGTATCAGTAACTTCGGAATGAGACCCAAACCTAATGACTGGTGTCGTCGCAATACTAAAATTCATACTCGATTTCAAGACTCAGTACAGATTACAAAAACACAATGATAATTAAAAAAACAAACAAAAAAACCCCCACTTTATTTAGACAATAGAAAGTGATTTTCAGCATTAAATCATAGAATTTTACCATGTAGTCGTAAGATCCAAATGTGCTCTTATAATAGTTCTGATACAGCTCAAGATCATTCTAAAACTATTCGGGAAAGGTTCGTTTCTGTCCTGTGAATGTGACTTTTTGAATTGTACTTGCACAGTTGAGTATCTATTCCATACCAGTATTAGAATCGATTAGTATTTGATCAATACTTTTGACAGCCCGATGTTATCCTGACCTCTACACAAGCCTCTAAGTGCCACTGATCCAAACACAAAGAGGGGTATAAAATGTCAACAAAATCCGTCTTCTTAAAACTATTTGAGAAATTAAACCGACTTTTCCAAAAAAACTATAAATCACAGCATGACATGAAACTAGCCTTCTCCCTCCCGCTCTCCCTCCCTCTCTGTCCCGTTTTTATTAGAGCTACATTTTTCAGGGAAGTCTGTCACATTCTTTTCTATTATTGTGCGTCTACTACACCTCCTCCTCATACCTCCGTCTTCATGCCACTGTGTGCCAGCCAAACTTGTTTAATCAGCAGATTGGGTAGAAATAATTGGCATCGGCCTTGGCTGCTAGCGAGCACCGTGCTGTATACAGATAGGGAGAGGAGCGCTTAATATTCTGGGCGTCTCGTGGCTCTCCTGTTCTCTGTGATATCTGACCTCTTTTGTCTCCCGCTCAGCTTGATGTTGATTTTGGAGGGCATTGTTAGCCGCCGCGTCCTGATTGGTCGAAACGGTCAGGCATGGAAGGAAAGGGAGGGGTCGTCGGTTGGTCGGGTTAGACGGATAGGCTCATTTGCATAAAGGCTTAGCCCAGATTTGGAGCCACTCAGCGGAGATGTGAGGAGAAGGGCCCCGAGGCCACGAGGTAATCACGAGCGTCCTGTCACGGCGCTGTCATGACGATGGCGAAGCGTTGTGTCTGGGATGGCCTATTTGTTTGTGCTCCTCTGTGTCCGGACTGTTGTCAAGCACTTTTTACTCACTGTCTTTCTCGGCTTTTTTGTTTGTTTCTTTTTTCTCAGGGAGGGCGGTACGAGCCAAGCGAATGGTGGAAGCAGCAAATCCTTCAGAATTTGAGTACATGGAAGGAAGCATTCCCATAGAGTGGGATGGTAAGTGCGCATCACAGCATCTCTACTTTAAATCAGACATGTGACCCTCTATGACCCTCGACTGGCCCTCTGGTTCGTCTGGGTTTTTATATACGGCCCTCACTGAAAAGAGGTTAATATGCACTTATCATGGTATTATCATAGTCAAGCTCTTGGTGTGATTAGCGATGTCATGATGAAACTCTAGCCCAGGCATGTACAAACAATGGTCCATGGGCCAAACGCGGCCCTCAAACTAATTTTTCTTGGCCCTCAGGCTTCCAGGTGAATTGGCCCAAATGACCTTGCATCAATTAAAAAATAACTTTTTACTACAAATTTTTTGAAAATCTACATTGATAAAGCTAATATTTAATATTTAATGTGTGGTTTTAAGAATCTTAATATGAATAAAGACTGATGGGTCATTCTAACGTGTTAAACATGCACATATTTCAATTATTCACTGTTTTGAGCACCAGTCTACAGCCCTCGATCAGACCTCTGCTTTGTCTGTGTTTAGATATGTGACCCTTGATGAAAAAAGTTTGGACACCCCTGCTCTAGGCCTATTTCGATATAAAGCACTCAATACAGATTTCAGTACCACAATGATAGTTTTCTAAACACTTTTATTAAAAACAATATAATGTATTTTTCAACACATATCATATTAAACTAGTACTGATATACAGCTCTGGAAAAAAATAAGAGACCATTGAAAAAAGTTTGTCTGATTTTACTACTCATAGGTATGTATTTGAGCAAAATTAAAATGTTTTGTTTCATTCTATAAACATTTCTCATTTTATTCTGTGTTTAGATGAGTGTTTTCAGGAGGAAATCTGCATGTATATGGGGACGCAAAAGTGTGTGGAATTCGATTGGGTGTGCATGCCTGGCGGCTCGGTGGTGATGTATGTGATATAAACGCGTACGCGACATGAGCAGATCTGACCAGAGTTTTGTGTCTTGGGCAGTGTAGACGGAAACGCTACAGCGGAGTGTTTTCAACTGTTCCACTCTGGAGGGTGGTTTCAGTTTTTTGCCCCAAAAACGCCATCACCGTCTAAAACAAAAGGCACTTCTGATAAAATATTTTGTTGTTTTTACCTGCAAGTGTTCTCGTGTGAACAGGCCCTCATTTTCCGTATGAAAACTTTAAAAAGCATTTAATTTCAATACCGGTTTTAGTTTCGGTTAGGTTTACTGTGTTGTAAACAGCCTCTCAGAAAATTATTGAATTATTTTTACCATTTTATTTTAGAATATTTACCCTAAAAAATGAATAACGGTGATTTTTTTCTATTTGATTTATCGTAAATTCCCACTGTGAAAATGTAAGTCTTTTGATATTATATAACATCAGGGTCTGTGCATGTTCCAGCTCTATTTTACGCTTCTGTTCAGAGTATCAAGCGACTCTCTATAGGGTCTAAAGGCCACGGACAGTTGTATTCTTGCACTGAAATCAATGACATGTTACATTTATACATCAAAAGTGTGCTAGCCTCTCGACTTTTGAAACAGAGTAAAGATGTGAAATATAAAGACAAAGGCAAATATGAATGGAATAGGTAATACATTTATATATAGCAGATTTTACACTCAACTGTATTGGGGCCGGTCACAGTTTTTGAAGCATGACATATTGATAAAGAAAATTTCACATAAAACAGTAATATTGAAACTATTTTTTTCTCCCAATAAACCCTTTTTGAAATCAGTATCCTTACTACTACAACTCAAATAATATTTAAAGAAAAAATGAACACAAATCTTTCCATTAGTACAAAGAAAATTTACATATGATAAATATTTACCCCCGAAATATATAGTTCCATTTATCATTCCTTAAACAATAAGTTGATATGAACTATACAGGCCTTTATTCAGTCCATAGTCACTCCTACTTTATAGAGCCACAGTTGCCCTGGGACAGAAACATGGCTGCCATTCTGCACTAACCACCAACGCACAATGACAGAGATTCATACAGGCAAGTGTCATGTTCAAGGGCACAATGCCATCGTCAGTGTTTGGGAGTGACTGAGAACATGTTACGAAAATATGTGGAACTCAAATTTTGAAATATTATAATATTCTGGTACAGTTACTTTTTCATTTGGTGGTATTCAGAATAGTTACGTTTCTAAAATCACAGGCACACATGGTGGTACATGATCACAAAATTTAGGCTTTAAACTGCACAGAATTTGTGAGAAAAAAAGAAAGCACCTCTTGTGGTAAGTGCATGTCTGATTTTCTCCAATGAGTGATAAGAAATGAACAACAAACAGTGAAACTATTTTATTGATCCACAAGGGAAATTACTTAAAAAAGTTTATTATGGGATTTATTTATTTTTTTTTTACATAAATAAGTATATTTATTTAATTTTTTATATAGAGAGATTGTAGAACAGCTGGATATATAGTTTATTTTGGATACATTTATGTTTTTCTCATATAAATAAAGTATATTTTATTCATTTTATGTTTTATATGTCGCAAAACTGCTCTAAGGTACAGATTTGTAGCCTGAATTTATTTTAAATTTGAAACTTTTGTGTAAATTATCAGTAACAAAGTGTTTTTTTTTGTTTTTTTTTAGAGAGAAATGCTAAATAAAATACATTGTGTAACTAAAAAATAATCAATTTGAATAACCTTGATTTCAACAGTGACCAAAATAATCGTGATAATGATTTTTTTTCCACAATGGAGCAGCTCTGTCACACATCACAGTATATTACAATAACAAAAATTGGTAATGACAAATTGTACAATAAGTAGCAATAAAAATAGCAAGAGACTGGTGTCAAATAAGGAAAAAACAGAAACATAGTAATATAAATACAGTATGTCACAGTTATATACAAGAGGTCACAAGGAAAACCGTGCAAAAATGATGATTGACAGGCTTATCTGTTAAATAAGGGTGAGTTGTTGTACTGTTGTAGGGAGTAGTATCTGTTAAATAAGGGTGAGTTGTTGTACTGTTCTATGAATGAAGTATGGTATGAATGTTGTCCTGTTTACTTTCACTGTTTGGGCGGAGCTGTACGAGCCGGTTGGAGTGGCATTAGAATAAAATGAAGTTCGATGTAAGAATGTTCCAAGCGCTCTGACTGAACCATGTGTCACAATACATATTAATGCAGGTATTTAGTATTCTGTAACTAAGTGCTTTTCCCAACACAGCCCTTACATTATAGTTTACATTTGTTGGTACAGTGTTGTGTTAGATTTTGTGTTTGTTGTTAAATGTTTTAATAGTTATTTATCTTGATTTTGATTACGTGTTTATTCTCCTGCTGTTTTTGACATTTGCGTTGCAGTTCTGTAATTTCCCTATTGTGGGACAAATAAAGGCTTATCCAAATTTAGCTGATTACTGAAGGTTTAACCAAACTCTAAAGGTCAGATCAAAATATTTAAAGTCTCTTGGAGGTCCTGTATTACTCAAAACTGACTCTTACGAGCTTTAAGTTGTGTTAAAATGTTGTTACATCCTCATACCTGGAGTTGTGTTGCGTTTCATTCACACATGTCTCATTAGTAGTATTGAAATATCGATATAATATCGTTTTGAAATAAAACCAATCTACAGTTGTACATTTGTAAGGATTTATGTCAAACTGAGCAGCAGCAGCGAGTTTGTACTTCCAGTTAAAAAGTTTGGCGGCGGCGGACTGATATATGAGAAAATAGTCCCTCAACATGCAACGATTCATGCGATGCAAGGTTAGTTTTATTTCAAACATTATTCTATCAACACAGACATTTACACTGACAATCTGGTGTAATAATAGATTTGCCTCGAGTGTTTTTTTTTTGTGGGTAAGACTGTTTTTAGTGGCAGGATAACTATGGCCATTGACATGCACTAGCCTAACACCAGCGACCTCTGCAAATACAAGGACTGGATGGAATATTTAAAAAAGTGTCTCCACACGTCTCCAACACTCTGGCTCACTAGGAAATGAGGCCCTATGTCCAAAATTCCAAACTGTTCCTTTAAGTGGAGATTGACACTTCAAGGTCTGAAATCATCCAAATCTACTGAAGGTGTATGGAGATTAAAAACACAATGGAGCACTTCCTGTATTACCACATGCAAAATAATACTGTGCTAAAATACAAATACTGTGAAGGGGTTACTCAAACACGTGTGAATGAAACAAAACACAACAAAACTCCAGGTATGTTTTGGACGAGGAAACAGCATAATAACAAAACTGTGCAATATGGGTCCTTTCTTTCCGGTTCAGTTTGATGTTAAAATGGTAAGAAATGGGACTCTTCACATGAAAGACAGACAGCAGAGCCCATCAAGTGTTCCTTAAGTAAAACGGCATTACATATTCACAGTGCATCTATCAGGGCCTATACTAATCCATGTTATTTTTCATATTCTGCTATGGGGGGCAGGGATGAGCACACGCCTGGTTTTATCAAAGACGCCTTCTGCCGCTGTTACACGAGCGTGCAATATAAACAGGTATGTGATTTCTTACAAGCAGATACAAACTGTTCCCTGTGTCTCAGTCTGGCTCTATCCACCTTAAAGCCTCAGCCCCTCATGCATTTTCATCAGGATGCAAATCAGAGCGGGATAAAAGCAGGCCCCACTTCCCCGCGCTCACTGCAGGAGGAGTTAGCTGAGATCTCTGGCTCTGGTGCGGTGTTCCTGGATGCCTTTAACCTGCTCCCCGATACAGCGCTCAGCCAAAACTCAGAGAGGAGCGGAGATGACAGGTGGAGCACACACAGACTTTAACTGGAGAGATGCACTGCAAAAAAGAGTGCAATGTTAGTATGAATCGCTTCAGAAAAAAAATGAATCATGAGTAGTTTAATTATGTCATTTACCAGAAACTGTAGACCAATTATTATTTATTTCTAATTCAGTGGCAATTTTCTTGATAGATAATTTGAAGTATATAGTACAATAATGTATTTTTGACCAATTAAAAAGTCAATTCAAAGCTAAAAACGTCCCAAATCAATAAAGAACTTGAGTGCCAAAAGCTATTCCAACTTGTGGCTCTCAAAGTGTGCTGTAATTGTTTAGTTTGAGATCAAATTTAGCCTTGTTCAGTGGTAGTAAAATTGATAAAGCTTCACAGATGTTATTCCCATTAAGCTTTCTCATTTAAAGAGGGGGTATAATGTTTCTTTTTAGCTTTCTGCCATGTTCTAATCATCAAAAACATGCCTGAAGAGGTTTTAATTGTCATCCATGCATGTTTCAGTAATATAGTGATCTCACCCAGGATCTGTTTTAACCTTCCTTGCAGTTAGCTGTTATCAGTCTGTCCAATGCTCCTCCCAGAAGTTGACGTCACCCATGCTCCTACACGCCGATTCTCCGTAACAAACGCGTGATACAAATCAATACGCCACCACTTCACAAACCTGATGCAATGTGCAGTCATTTCTGAAGAGGGAGACTCAGAGCATCAAAAACTGAATGAAACTTTTAACTAAACTCCAAAGGTCAGATCAAGATAGTTAAAATCTCTTGAAGGTCTTTTACTACTCAAAACTGACTCGTATGAGCTTTAAGTTGTGTTATAATGTTGTTACATCCTTTTACCTGGAGTTGTGTTTTGTTTCATTCACACATGCTTGAGTAAACATCATCATTATCATTAGTAGGATTGTGCAAAAATATAGAAATATCGATACAGAAATACAGTACTCAAACACAACGGATTCCAGGCACTCCAAACAAGTAGAAAAAGTAAAAAATTGCATGAGGAAAAATATAGTTAAAAGGCCTTTATTTGAATGGCCAAAGCCAACATGTTTCGACCTTAACTGGTCTTCATCAGGGCTTAATTAAAACAGAACATGGGCGTGGCCTTCAAGTAAAACACATCAACCAACAGCAGGCTGGAGTCGATTGGAGGCATGGCACAGGCAAAAAAAAAAAAAAAAAACATTCAAATGTGCACACTAATATAAGAAAATAAAGAAAATACATAAACAAAAAACAACCTGCTCCTACTGATTGGAACACCTGCAGCAAACAGACACTTTTTTGTTCTTTCTGTATCGATAAACAGTATTGATATTTTATGGGCTGCTGTATCGATATATATCCCCAATCAGTCCATTGCTCAGCCCACAAGCCTACGTCACCCATGCTCCCAAACGACATCGCTTCATAACAAAAGCATGATACAAATCAATACACTACAACTTCACAAACCTGGTGCAATGTGCAGTCGTTTCATTAGCAGAAAGCACGCTGGTGGTGTTGCGATAGAGCTCTGAAGGGGGAGACTCAGAGCATCAAAAACAATAATGAAACTTATAAAACACGTTAATACGTTGCTTTTGCGAATACAGCATTTTCAAAACAATAAAACATTGCAATATGGTGATCTAAATAGCAGTGTTCACAGTTAATGCCCCATAGACGTCAAATACCCTGTTTTTAAGTTTCAATACAAAAAGATTAGTTTTCTACAGGTTTGCCATAGTTGTCTTATTGATATTGTGGCCATACCAGCTTGTCAAAACCTCGTCAGACCTCAGAAGCTAAGCAAGGCCGGGTCTGGTTAGTACTTGGATGGAAGACCAATGGAAATTCCAGATGCCACAGTGGAGCGCCAGTGGCAAAAACTGTCGTTGTGTACTTAATAGGGCTGTGCATTGCCTTGAGTCTGACGATACAATACATATCATGATATACATGTCACAGTTTGATATATGTCAATACTAAAACATCGGACGATATATTGCGATTTACCCATAATTACTTCTAATAATACAGTCAACTGCACCTTCACGAGAACACACTTGTATGAAAGATAATTTATAAAAGCATTTAAATCATCAGAACAGTGAATGTAAATAGAGTCTTTGTGAAAAATATTATTTAAGAAATCGATTCAGGTGCATTTTGAATCGATTTGAGAATTGTGCAATGAAGTATCACGATACAGATCAATGAATCAGTTTTTTCTTACACTCCTAGTCCTTAGGCAAGACACTACACCTACTTTGCCTAGTTAGAAAGTGGTGTGTGTGAGTGTTGGTCATGTTTGGAGGAGCCGGTGGTGCAGATTGTGGCAGCCTCGCTTCTGTCAGTCTGTCCCAGGGCAGCTGTGGCTTAATATCATCAAGTGTGGAGTGAATGAAGAATGATCTGTAAAGCGCTTTGGGTGTCTTGAAAGGTGCTAATATAATAAATGTAATGATTAATAATGATTAATTAATACTCCAAAAAAGCAGAATGAATGATATAGTAATTTACACTTTAAATCAGGTCAAAGTATAGACGAGCTATAGCTTAAAATATCTCTGTCCTACCTGTCTTCTAGCTGGATATAGTTTTCCAAGCGAGCTAAAACAAACCCTGTATGACTCCCTACTGGGCCGAGATGGTGGGTGCTCCCTTCACTGTAATGACACTGGGAGATTCTAGCTGTACTCTTTAAACATGACAGCAGCTTTTTGTTTGTGCTCTTCTCACTGTTTTCTCTGCTCCTCCTACAGCGTGGATTCGAGGCAGACGGAAGGAGCCCCCATCCGAAGAGGTACGTCTCCCCAAATCTCCCCGCGCCTCCCCGCTGCTCTGACGCCGCTGTGTGTACGCTAGGGACCGGGGCGAGCGAGGAAGGGGGGCAGACACGGGGAGAGAAAGCGCCTTTGATTCGTCTCATCTGTGGGTTTGGAGCTGGATGCAGGAACTTTCGGGACAGGTGTTAAAATAAACAGTGGTTGAAGTGATGCGAGACTGAGCAGACACAGGCCTCCCTGACATCACATCCTACTCTGCTCTCTCTGCACCAGCACGTCTGCGGTAGTGTCTGTGTTTTCTCGATTTTAATACTAAGGAATAGACTCGATACTCAATATGGAATCCAATACTATGATGATTATAAAAAACCCTCAATAGAATGTGATTTTCAACATTGAAGGGCCCATCTAATGCAAAATAACTCTTTCCACATTGTATCCTCTGCACATATACAAGCACAATTTGGGTTTTGGAACATCCATTACACAATAGTTATGAAATCTTACTGATTTCTTGGAGGCGTCACAGACCAGGAACTATGAAAGACCAGCTATCGCTCATCCCCCCGCCCGTCCTCAGAAAGCACAGGCTCCACCCTCCAAACGTGACGTAGGCTCTGAGTGAGCCGCCCTTCCTCCGCCCATCTCAGGGAGGGAGGGGGAGACAGACGTGATAGCGGCAGGAATAAACTTTTATTCATCATGGCGATACAGCACGTTCAGCCGCATGTGTTGGACCCGGAATCGGACGAGGACTTTGAGGTGCACGAAGCGCAAGCACCGCGTCGGCATCAGCTGAACATTACTGATTGGTAAAGTATTAATAAACACTAGTAGATAAACTTATTATATCGTGTACAGTGCAGTGTAGAAAAATTTGCTTATACTGTCGCTTTTATTTAGGTGTTCATGTGGGAAGGCGGGGCAGAGGCAGTGGAGCAGGGGAGGGGGGCAGGTGTGAAGCACTTTCTGCTACGTCAAACGCATCATAGGTGTAGCTGCTGCATCATCGTTGTAGCAGGTTTTAGTTCGTTGTCACGTTGGAGGGTGGCAGAAATATGTTGCAATTTGTTAAAAAAAAAAACACCAAATCAAAAAAACACTTTGGCTACATATACAAGGCCCACACATCATTCTTAGAAGGTCGAAAGCTCTGAAAAGTTGATTTTGCATGAGATGGGCCCTTTAAATCATAATACTTTCTCTTATATTATGGTCTTATATCTGGGCGTATACTAGTCTATGTCCTTGTATAGTTGTTCTGATGCAGTTAAAGATCATTCTAAAGTGATTCATGAAAGGGTAATTCCTGTCCTGTGAATGTGCCTTTTTACTTCCAAAACTTGCTCAAATGATTTACGATACTTGACAGCCCTACATCAGTGCGTCTGTAGTCTTACTCCTCTCTGTACCCACCCTATGTCTACAGCTGAGGCTTGTTCGTCTCTGGCAGTGGTTGTGATGAGAATGGCAGTGCTGTGCAGTTATTCCCCTGGTGCACCTCTCACAGGGTTTATTGCTCTTTAAATGTGAGAATGCTGGAAATTATTTGGCGGAGGAAATGTGGGCCTATAGGAAATCCCTTGGAAGGCCGTGGTCGGGCAGAGCTCTCCTCTCTCTGTCTGTGCCCGCTCTGTGCCAGTGGCCAATGCCATCCCCGGCCTCCGCTGCCAGAACATTCTATTCCAATTTTCTGCCTCGCGTCTGCCCAATAGCTGCCATCGACAGCTGGACAGTGTTGATGTGGCCAGGGCCTCACTCCCAGCACATTACCCCGGCCCTTGTCACGCTCCTCTCTTCGCGCTCCAAACCGACATAAATTGATTGGATTAAATCCTGTCATTAACAGGCTGGAAAAGCAGCTCAGTATGTTTGTCTCTGTCCCCAAAGCGGCCCTTTTGGCCACAGCTCTCCCCTCTCTTTTCCAGTCCGTCAGTAGTGCCAGAGCGCAGCCGCATTATGCACAGACCTGCTCCTGGTTTGGGCCTGGGAGCGCGTGAGAGCTGAACATCACTGACCACATAGACCGGACACATACACCAGCTCTACTGGGGAGCTGCTCCTCGGCTGCTCTGTGTTCTGCTTTCACTGGGCTGTTGGGCTGAGAGAGTTGGAGAGACTGGCCCTTCTCTGTGGAGTTGGAAAGAGTTCATGTTGAGAATACCTTCTGTCACGTATGCTTCGCCCATCTCCTCCAAGCACCACATTTTAAACAGGCTTCAGTGAGCCGGGATCAGTCAAGTAAACATTAGCTCCCTCCTAAATTCCCCATTTTTAAATTCAGGGACACTTAGATGTTCCTGAAACCCGTCCAGTCATTTACAGAGCAGAGCAGAGCAGCAGTTAAATGTCATCCATGTTTGGTTTAAACAAAGTGACTTCAGTTTAACAAGGCAAATAGTTTCCATACAGGATACTTGTCTATGGAGTTATTTTAAGGTCTAAGCTGGTATAGCATCAATCTATGTATGTGCTGTATGCAGTGTGCTTACAGTACAGCCTCCAGTGGAGCGTGCTTGCCATTGCCATGTGACAGTGTTCCTAACTTGTTTTATTACACAGTATTTTATTTCAAGTAATAAAAGGAAACACGTGTTGCACTTTATCCTTTTTGTAGTTACAAAGTTCATCAGGTTTCAACCAAAATATGCACAATGTTCATTTTACCTGACTCTGTCTCTTTTAAAGGTGTAACAGCGTAACTTTTCTCATGGAGGGGACGTCACTTTCTTGTCTCTGTGGGGATATACTGTATTGATTTATTTATCGTATTGTTCCACAGTATGGCATTTAACTTACCTATCTCCATGAAGGCGAGCAAGCAATGCCACCAGGCCAGATCTGTGGAGCGGCAAGGCTATAGACAAATATAATGTATGTATGTAATAGGTACCATATTTTTCGGACTATAAATCGCTCTGGAGTATAAGTCGCACCAGCCAAAAAAAGCATAATGAAGAAGAAAAAACATATATAAGTCGCACCAGACTACAAGTTGCACTTTTTGGGGGAAATTTATTTCAGAGATCAAGAACTGAAATTTCATCTTGAAGGCACGTTTTATTAACAACAATAGAATAGAGAACAACAGACTGTTAATGTCACATATGAACATTTTTTCAGATTATAGCATATAACTACAGCACAAACAACAGAACAGAACAAGTTTACCAAACTCTCCATCTCACTCCAAATCACTAAATCCACTGAATTCTTCATCCTCTGTGTCACATCTGAGCAACTCCCTGACCTTCGAAGGTAAACAGAGCCCCCTTCCTCTTCTGTGTAGTTCTTGTCAGACTCAGCATCAGTTCCAGTTAGGCCTTTCTGAATCCCCACAGGATGGTTTCAGTTGTCACTGAAGTCCAGGCTTTGTCAATCCATTCAGTGACTTCCAGAAAAGTTGCATGTTCACCCTCCCGATTGTCACAAGTTTCTCGCTCACTCCAAACTTTTTTATAATAACATCTTCACTGAGACTAGAAAGTGGTGTATCCTCCATCACAAAAGTTGTCAGGCACCTTTTATTTTGAATAGGCCTAGAGATGAAATGAAACTAAGTACAAATGCTCAAGTTACTGTAATTTAGTAGCTTTTTTGTGCAATTACATTTTTGAGTCGATTTTTAAACCTGTAATTGAGTTACTGTGAAGTCTTATTTGTCCAAAAACACTCACCGCTGTGTCTGTACTTTTTGTCACATAACAATACTCCATCGGCTGCTCTGATTGGCCAGAGCTCAGACAATATGCAGTTTTACACAGTTTTTCATGTGTACTTTCTACTTTCAGTACATATTTGGCAGCAGTATATGGAATTTCACCATGTAACTGTACTTTTACTTGAGTATAAATATTCCAGACTCTTTCCATCACTACGAAGGCCTATAACATGTTATGTTTTGAATGTGTTATATTGTCTGAAATACTGACTGCATGTGGTTTTTACGTGTTCCTCACAGGAGATGATGAAAAACATATCGTACAGAGAGCAGATCAAACAGAAGGCGCAGGAAGTGGAGGAGAGGGACCAGGCGTTACTGGACAAGGAGTACAAGGAGGGGCTGGTGGCCACGCCCAGGACTGTTGCTAAGGGACACGCTTCGGCCACAAGCTTCGGAAAAGAGACCATCAGCGAAGAACCAACCAGCACCGCAAACACCTTCCAGCCCGGGTCATGGATGCCCACCTCCAAGAAATGAACTCATGTGGGCTGTACACTCCTGGGTATGAGTGTCTGAATGGTGAAAATGTGGGACTGCTGCCAAAGTGATTAACAGTTTAAAACCAAATTATATTTTTTGAATGGTGAAAGATCTTCAAATGATGCGTATAGGCTAACCCATGAATATGATGCGTTCAGGGCAGAATTTTGTGGTTGAATTTGCTTTTAAACTGGCAAAATGCAGATGTTACGGTTAATATTTCTGTAATTACTGGCCACAAGACATGATATAACATAATATAACATGATATAACATGACATGATATGAAATGTGTGGAGCCAGTCATGGGGAAATAAGGTTCAATATATATGGATTTTCAGTTTTGTTGATTTCTTTCAAACAGTAAATTGCCCACAGAGTGATATAGGCCTTCCATTTGAAATTATGATATCAAATTCTGCAATTATAATACTACATTTAATTTCATAGCAATAGTTTGACATGTTGCTTTGCCTGTTTCCATCCTCATATCTGAGAGGTCATAGTTAAACAGTGATGTTATTCAACTCTTAAGTTTCATAGTCTAGTACTTGTTTGAATGCTTTTTGGTCAACACAGCAAACCTGACAAATAATGTCTTGGGAATGACTTGGTGTGGTAATTGGGTCTTAACATGTGATTGCGTTATCAAATAGTTTTGGTAAAGTCTCTCCCATCCCTGGTCTCTGGGATTCACAGTAATGTCATTTTTACTGTTTGCATGGGCTTTACCTGTTGTAAGAATCATAAATAAAGCTATACTTGAGTAATATAGCTATAACTTCTTAACTTAGACAAAATTACGACAACCATTTGTATTTGGTTATAACCATAAACTGTATAGAAAAATGTGGACAAAGTGAGTGTGACGTCACCCATAGCATTCAGCACCACTCAAATGAAGCTCATGAATTTACAGGCTCTATGTTACGACGACGATTTTTTTGACAAAACAAAGTAGCAAAAATAAAAACACCAGGATCATGTAACGCGGGTTAATACGAACATTTTAAGACCAAAATGATGAGACTCCCAGCAGCAGTTACAGAAAGAGGGGCCACAATATTCCAATGTAAGTCAATGGGAGTCAGAAGGAGCCGAAGAGCATGCAAACCTCCTAGAACGCGGCGACTATTGTTAGTTATGTCCATTTATATATACAGTCTATGGTTGTAACTTATCTATGTTTCCATCAATTTAAGGTTGAGATTTATTTTTTCCTTGAGAAATTCTGCCTCTGCATTTGAGCCAACCTTCATTGTTTTAGGGGTAACCTGTCACAACTCATATCCACTGCATTACTGTGGAGGAAACTCACCCAGACGCAGGGAGAACATGCAAACTCCGCAAAGAAAAGCATGAGCCCATAGTCCGTTGCAAGCTAGAGAACTGCTTCTATTTGTATTTTCAAAATTCTCAAAACACCTTTGTCCTCATTTTGGGCAATTTAAATTCAGGCTACAAATTATATTTATATCAAACATTAATTGTATTAAAAACATGAAAAAAGTCAATCTATAACAAGAAAATATGTTTTATTGGTTAAAAGTTATTTTGAACATGTTGTTATTAACTTACAAAACGATATTAACATTAACAGCAGTACCAACAATGGAATGCAATGTGTCACAACAGCTGGACAGTGAATCTTCTTAAAGCTGACCACATGTCCAATCTGACCCTCCCAATGGGGCAAGCATCCTGTGGGCAGCTCCGTCCCTCTGCGCTCGCTGAGGCCCCCTACTGGCTCCCTGCGTCTCTGATGAGGAGGGAGGACTCTGGTACGTCTTTATAATCCTCATCACAGGCTCTCAGTCTTAGTCCCTCTTGGCCCTCTTGGCTTTTGCGATGTTCTCCTGACGTTTCTGCTTCTTCTTCTGCTCCTTATCGCGCGCCTCGATCATCTTGGCCAGTTTCCAGGACAACAGGGCGCTGGCGATGAAGAGCGGTGTGAGAGCGAGGATCACCGTCGTGAGGAAGCCGTACGGGTCTTTGGCGGCCCATTCCACCACGTACTCGGCCCAGGCTCGGAGGTCAATCATCACGCCAAAAGCCTGTCTGCAACAACAACAGTCATATTTAGGCCTGTCACCATAATTACAATATCAAGTTATTGTTCAATATGATACATGTAGCAATCATTTTTGGGGTATTTCAGTATTTATCATGTGTACTTTTATGTTGTACTAGTGGAGAACTATTTTTCTATTGTAAGATTATATTTGAGCCATAGCTAAATAACTTAATAATTTTATTTATTATTATTTATTTGAGCAAGGTAAAACAAAATCAACAACACTAACAAAAAACAAAACAAAAACAAGGATATGTCCATGTACATATTTGGGACCTGGTGCTCAAAAGGAGTAGGATGAAGTTTAACAAAAAATTATAATGTCCTACTCCAACTTCTGTAACACATTATAGACACAAATGAATTACTAGTGTTCCTTTTTGCAATTTATTTACTGCAGTTTGTGTTTTCATCTAATTTGATTTACAGGAGCAGCTGTGATACAGGTAACCTACTAAAATAGGAGATACTGGGGCTGCACAATATGTTGCAATTAAATCAAAATCACAATTTGAGGTGGTGAAATTTATCAAATTGCAAAGTCTTTGGCAGACTGTCCATTGCAAGAAACAACTTATCTAGAAAAATCATTTTGTATGTGTAGTTTAGACCTCCTTTCCTAAAGTGTGGAGGCCAAGGTGGTATTAACAAAAATGAGTTTTGTTTTATAATTTTTTTATTTTATAGATGATAGCTAAGGTCATTTAAATACAATCAATCAATGAACCTGCCCAGGGACGACAGGTGGAAATAAGAACTGGTGCTACAACCTGGTACAATGCATCTCTCCTGTTAAGGTTAATACAGATAGTGCACTATTCCTGTCTCAAGAAATAAATGTATACTAGAATCAATCAATCCATCATCAGAATTGCACTAATATGTGTCTTTTCCCTTGTTTGGGCAATAAAACTGCAACTTTCTGTTTGTATTATCAGTTCTTTAAGTAGTTTTTGAAAGTTTTCTTACTACAACATACCTGCCTATAAAATGTTCATATTGTTAAAACAGTTATTATATTATTATCAGCCCTGTGTAAGTAAGTATTCTCAAAATGTTTGATAATCACTGCCAACAATTATTTTATGGGCCAATACATATTAATAACACTGATATAAATGCCTTACACTAATGTTAAATTACCATATTGTGCGATCCATTCAAACCAACCATTTAAAATAGCAGGTCTTAAAATACCATCCTCGCCTGGTTCACGTTGACAGCATAGCATTTGTTAGCAATACAGGCTAACAAACACAGTACAGATAGATAGGGAGTTGTGTGCACTGGCCAAAACCATTTTCTTGTAGAAAAGTGAATCTGATAAAAGACTAAAATGAGAAGTGAGAGCACAGAAATAGCCGCTGCTCTGTAACTCGAATTAAAACCGCTAGTCAAGCCACAACACACCCAATCACTGCCTCGGCCCTAAACTCTGCTCATCTGGCGTTTTAAACAGACGTACGGACAACACTGAGGCTCGTATCCACATATAAACCACACTCAAACAGGAAAGAGAAACTTCAAATAAAGAAGGCTTACCAAATGTGCAGATTTACTCTTTGAAACGACAATAAAACAACAGCTTCTTTTCAAGGAAGTGCGCTCCTCTGTGACTTGTCACGGAAGTCACATGACTGGCTGCTGCTGCAAGGCAACATGGGAAATGTAGTTTTTCACGCAATAACTGTGCAGGACACAGATGGCAGATTTATGAATGAGTTATAATGCTTGTAAACAGCACAAACAGTAGGTCTAAAAATGCTTATCTGCATAGCCCTACTTCACATCAAAATGCCCGTGTTTAGGCTTATTGGGCTCATTTAGTTTTTAAGCTTTAGTTAACAGTAGACAGAGATCAGCCTCAACGCAGAGGCAATGGTCTGCTGATGTTTGACACCATAGACTTTGATGCCATAGACACGGGGCTGGATCAAAACTGTTACTTCTAGAATATGATGACAGTCATAATGTACAGTAGGCCCACAGAGGTGTTTGTTATAATGAAAAGTCTGAGACACGAAGGAGCTCCAAGATAGATGACTAAAATAACACAGGGGGGACCTGCTGACTTTGTGAACTTCCTGAGGGGAAATATTGAAACTAAATCAGGTTAGTTCACATCTGCTCAGTCCATACGACATGGATCACTTTCAGTGCAGTTCAAAGGCCAGTCTTTGGACGTACGCTCGGAGAAGGAGAGGGGCAGCTGTGAACACAGAGCTGAACACAGGGCACACAAACACGGAGGGTGGACAATAGTTTCTGCTTTAGTTTTAAACACAAAGACCAAACATTCTCACTGATGCTCTTGAATTCTGAGAATACCCAGAGGTGCACACCACACCCTCACTCGACCACTGGCCTACTGCAGTTTGTAGGTTAAATGTCAGTGATGTAGGGCAAACATGGCTGTCAGCGCTCAGCAGCCAAACCACAGCACCTCAGCATTTGGCATACGGTATTTGTGAAGTAACCAACTGGAAAAATGTACAGCCAATCTGTCTCTGTCTCTCTCTGTCTCTCTCTGTCTCTCAGAGCTGATGTAGGCTTCGCATTTTCTGAGAAGAATTATGGTTTGGTTTGTGTTTTGTGTGTTAAAACAAGTCTGTAATTAATTTCCCATACAGACGGCTGCCTATGCAGAAGAGCGACCAAAATGAGTGCTTAATGAGTAGTACACAGGACACGCATGTCCAGCGCTGTTCTCCTCCCACGCCCTCTCTTCTGTGACAGCAGCCTGCAGTACTTTGGTCTAAGCCTGAAAAACAAGCATCACAGAGTTATTGAAGACGCTGGAGCCGGCGGTGGAGGCTCCTGTGAAAAGAAAACAGTGCGTTCTCTTGCCCCCTCTTACCCCTGTGGGAAACTGCAGTCCGCCCCTGGATTAGTCCCCGCCTTTAAACTCAAACAAGAAGGGAACTTCAAAGGCCGTGGGCCGCGTGGGCCCCGCCCTCGCGCGCCCGCACGGCTTCACAAAGGATTTGCCGACGTTCGGGAATTCCGCCTCCACTTCCTTTTATAGCGCCGCTCGTGCGCTGGCGGCGCTCCAAGCCCCGCCCCTCCTGCTTACTTTGACAACACAAAGGACTTACGGAACTACAAAGGACCGCCCCCTTCTCCAAATAAGGACCGCTTTTCCATGTAGGGCAAACAATCGGTGCGAGATTGCCCTTTTCTCTTCCTTATCCCGTTTATATGATCGGAGAGGAACTGCGCTTCAGGTTGAAGCGGTGCGAACATGGCCGAGCGAGTCCAGCAGCCCCCAGCCAAGCGGCTCTGCTGCCGGCCCGGCTACAACCCGGCATGCAGACAGGGCCAGCGGGCTGGAGGTATCCTGTGTGGCGGCTCGGGCTCCGCTCCGGGAAGCTCGGGCAACGGGAAAACGCACAACCCGGAGTCGCTGCTCGATATCGCGGCGCGCAGAGTGGCGGAGAAGTGGCCGTTCCAAAGGGTGGAGGAGCGGTTCGAGAGGATCCCGGAGCCCGTCCAGCGGAGGATCGTTTACTGGTCATTCCCGAGAAGTGAGAAGGAGATCTGTATGTACTCGTCCTTTAACGCGGGAGGAGAGGAAAGTGGAACTAGCGGGGACAATAATGACGAGAGCCAGCTGCCCTTCCTACGGGGTGTCACTCTACTGGAGGGTGGCTGGGTGGACAACGTATTGCAAGTCGGTGAGTGGACTCCGCTTCTCAAACGCAGGAAAAACAGTGTTACAAACAAAACCCTCACACTCTCACACTTGCTCTTTCTCCGTGGAATCATGCCAGACTTTTAAATGGCTTGCGCTCGCCTTTCTGAGCGCTGTCTATTATAAACAATGCAGGGTATTTCCACTCCAGTCCACCCTATAGCTGTGTGAGAACTGCCTATTTTCAGATAAGCCCGTAATAGTAGTCCACTTCTTGTTTTTGCGCACAGATCTGCGCGCACTCAAATGCCTAGAGCCATCCCAATTGGAAGCTTAGCACTTTGTTCCTATTTTTGTGTCTTTCCAAGGCTCTCCATGCCCCCACCAATGGGTACACACAGACAAAAGACCCCTATATCTTTTCACCGCTGGCTAAATAGGCGATATTTAGAAAGCGAAGGGAGGGACGGCGATTTAAAGCCACAGTGCGTGTATTTTGTTTGCCAAACACCTTTGTCAGATAGACTAAAGCTTTTTGCTGCTGCCAGCCTCAACCTGCTATACGGAGGGACTAGTGGCAGCATACATAGCAGCGTTATAAACAAAGTAAACATGCACGCGCTGCTGTGGGCTTGCATGTGTGCGCTGTTTGGATCACTGCCTGTGCCACAATATTTCACTGTATTCGTCAGTGCAATAGTCTCAGCTGTCAATCCTGCTCCCCACCCTTGGAAACGCTTCGGGATTCTAATCTCATTACCCTCCCCAGTTCATCTGAATCTTAATGCATTCTGCAAACAAGATTTTATGCATGATCTTCCTCCTCCCTCCCTCCTTCCCTCCTTCTCTCTCCCCCCTTCTCTCTCCCTCTCCTCACTTCTTGGCTTAGTATTTCTCCAAAGAATCCATGTGGAGATGGTTGGAGCTCTTGTGGGCTTGGAGAATGTGCAGTGTACAATAGTAGCCATGGAGCAGGCACTGAGGCAGGCAGCTCTCCCTCTGTCTACCCCCCTCTCCTTTCTTCGCCTGGCTTGTTTACCAAGATTCCCAAGCGTTGCAATCATTTATGGGCGCACTCTTTTGGAGGGGCTATTGGAAGCAGATACAGGGTGGAAGAAGGGTGCAAGAAAGATGAGTAAGACCAGGAAGTGGACCGGGCTAATAAAAAGACTGTTCAGAATGACCACTATGTAATTGGTTGATACAGTAGCACGAGGATTGGATAACAGATTTTTACTGTAGATTTCAAAAAGGGCATTTCATTTTCGCTTTGTGCTTAGTCAGTTGCAAATAAAATGAATAAAGAATGAACCGAAACTTGATTCATACTGAAGAAATAGTTTTTAAAGCTCCTGTATTGCACAAAAATTGACTCTTGGGAGCTTTAAGTCATGTTAGAACGTTGTTTCCTCCTCAAAAACATACCTGGAGTTGTATTTTGTTTCATTCACGCATGTTTAAGAAATCCTCTCTACATCTCCAAAGCTCAAAATGCTCTGTTCCACCTTGTGATGTCATAATTAGGTAGATTTCAAGCACTTCCAGGCCTAAGAGGAACCAAATGTTTCTAGAAAAGATGTTTGGAGGGTTTGTGTGTTGTGTGAATGAAACAAAACACAACTCCAGGTATGTTTGTGATTAGAAAATAGTGTAATATGGACCCTTTAAGAATGAGTCAGGCTTATAGTATCTTAATTAATAGCATTACTAAACCTGAATTATCTTAATCAAGTATTTGCTCATTATGAATTAAGTCTCTGTGCATGCTTTATTAAGGTCCTCATAAACTGTATAACGTGATCTCATTTGTGTACTTGGACATCCTGACTGTAGATAGGGCAAAGTTCACATATTTTCATTTTTTTCACGTGGCGTGATCGTGATATCAACAATGCACTGGTTTATTCAATTACGGCTATGCCCAAATCAACAATGGAAAGTTTGGATTCAAAATACTGGAAATGGATCTATCAATTATTCATGCACCTTTTTGCTTTCACCCAGATATAACAGAGCAACTGAGCGGAATATATTGTGGTGAACTTGCTGCTAAAATAGAGATGAATTCTTTGTAAACGTACGTCAAATGAAAGAGGTACAGTATGTAACATTTTGGTGTCATGTAGGGGTGTGCAAAAATATCAAAATATCGATATATTGTACAGTTTAATGTGATGATACAGTATCGATATTGAGGCTGCTGCATCGATATATCACCTAGAGTATATTTTGGTGTATTTTACTCAATTATTTTGTTACAGTGCTACAGTTTTTTTGCTTGTTTAGAGGAAAAAAACTTGTTTATGCACCACATTTGACATTTTCACTGTTTTGATGAGTAAAATCCGTGTGTTTCATGTGAACTTTGCACAGGAAGTGGTTTAACAAAGACTTTTAGTGTCACAGCCATGATTTAGCCTTTATTTTTTATTGAACTGCATCGAAACGATTTGAAATATATCGTATCGAATCGAAAGTTCACTGTATCGTATCGTGGCCTATGTATCGAGGTATGTATCGTATCGGCAACTTCTTAATGATACCCAGCCCTAGTGTCATGTCACCTGTGCACGATTCGATGGAAATAAAACGTTAAAACCATACTTTGGAACATTCTCCGTGGAGGTAGATCAGTTTTATGTCATACTTGGGAATATTATAGCCAAAATTTCCATGGAAACGAGCAGGAAGAGGCCCTGTCCCCACCCGAAAAAAAGGAAACGCTATCTCGCTCACAGAAACGACACATGTTTTTGTATGTTTTTCAATGCAACAAAACAACAAAAATGACAAAAAAATGCTTTAATTGTACTCTATTTTTTTGGCTAAAAGTTACATACTGTGGCTTTAAATGTAGTTACGGATTGGCAGGAATAGGCCATGAAAATATACAAAATAAAACATGGATATTATCTAAAATTGAGATTACAACGGAAAACAATATGAAACTGAAAAGTGCTCGCTGTCATTGGGAAACTATGAGATGTGTAGACCATACTGACGTCACATTTCCAAAACTTCTGGACAAAAACAACTTCGCCGCTTTGATAATTGGATGTCCAGAAACAGCTTTGCAAGAATTTCTTTGTATTGTATTTTGTATAAAAGAGCTCTTAAAATTTAATGGTCAAATATTATGTTTTTGGAATTCTTGCTGAAAAAGCCCAATAACAACTTTTTTTTCACTTTGAATTTTAAGAGCCACGGAAATTTGAAAAGCAAAGATTTGTAGAAAAATAAGATTTCCTCGAAACGCAAAGTGTTCTGAGAAAAAGCTCTGCTCGGACCTTTTATATTTATAAGAAATGACGATGAATAACAGCATATTTATGGACTGGACACAGACCAAACGTAATTGCACTTTACCACAAATGTCCCTGAAAGGTCTTTTTTTAGACTCATTCTGTTCATCTGAGAAAAGGAGACTTAATTGATGACTAGTCTGACACAAAAATGATGAATTGTTATTTTTATTTTAATGTTTATTCGTTACTAAATAGGCCTATTGTTATGGTAAGACCTCGTTGAAAGTTTCAGCAAATGAAGTAGTGTACCATTTTGATACTGATACTGATTCTACAAATGTTAGAATCATGTTGAAAGTGTTGAAAGAAAAATCTCAAGGACCCCCTGTCAACCATTACAGATCACCATATAGAATCATTTCTGCATTATTTATGTAAAGACGATTTTAAGTGAGGAATATTTGTTCAGTGTGTTGTGAACTGTATTGTCACATACCATGTTTAATATTATATAAAAGCCTCAATGCAAAGTATAAAAGCATAAAACTGAAAGCTCCTGTTGTTAATATGAGCAGGCTTGCATCTACATAAATGCGACTCTTATCTGATTCCATAGAAATGTTGTGTCTTTCGCTATAATCTTTTTTGCATGATTCATCGGCTGGTTTCACTTTGTAGAAACCGTCTGATCTTGCAGCATTAGGAGTCGTTCGCTCGACAGTAGGCGGGTACTTTTTTATTTAACCAATCGCTGCTATTTGGTCATGACGTATGTAATGCACCACAAACGGGGCTAACTGGTATATTAAGCTTTTCCTAAATCCCATAGGAAGAAGGGCAATAATGTCTTTTCCCTTGATAAAATTCACCAAACATTCTCTTTGTTCCGGCTTTAAATCCTTGATCTCGGGAATCGTTGCCTACACAAATGTATGGCTCTTCGCTGATTGGCTGGTGCCCGAACTCGCACTTTTTGGGGTTCTTGCAAACCGTCTAGTGTATTCTGATTCCTGACCTAGTCGGTGGAGACAAATGAAATTGAGCGGAGGCACTAGGTCGCACCAGAATCGCTAATAATCTTTCACACAGCATAAAACATATTGAGATGTTTTGAAGTATGGTTTTAAGTTTCTGTTTCCGTGAAATCATGCAAGTCCAGAAAGTTACATATTGCACCACAAATTATGTTGTGTCACAATATTTATAATGTATTTATGTGTTTATTTATTTCTTTCATAACTGTCACAACGTTAAACACACAAGAAATGAATGAAAAGGAGCAGAAAGAAGAGTCATCTTATGTTATTTGCCTCCTTTTTTCCCTTTTCCAGACAAAACATCAACACCGATAGTTACTTCAAAACATTTTAGATCAGTACATTTCAGTCCAGGCACAATTATTAGTCAATTGCAAACAGAACTCTTCACTATTATGCACAACAACTTAGTTTCTTTTGCCAATACCGTGTGATATGATATGAGTTTTTCAGTGTCAATACTTGTTCAAATGAGTGTCTAGTTTCAATATTGATCTGTTCAGTGTTTGGGCTTTGATACTTTTGAAAACCCTTGTATAAACAACTAAAACTATAAAGAATTCATTATGTATTTTCTGTTTATTTGGTTGCATATTCAAGGCTTTCCCGACGTGAATCCATCCCAGACCTATATACTCACACCACCGGGTTTGTGAATGTTTACGTTCTGAAATAGCATCAACGAAAGACAAGAACCAGGTCATATTTTAGCTTCGGCTGGCGGCGCGTGTGTGAAAGCTATCTGCGCGCATGGGGGAAGTGTGTCAGTTACTGTGTGTGTGCGGGGACTCCATAAACAGAGAGGGGGGGGGGGGGGGGGGGCAGTCTCACTCTGTCACTCTCCTCCCGCATGCTCACAGGAGGAGGCTGGCCAATCCCTCCTCTGCCGATTGCAATATTCGCCCCAGAATTTTTTTCTTTTTTCTTTTCCTTTCTTCCTGGCATGAAGAAAAATAATAAAGCAAAAAAAAGGGGGGGAAATATAAATAAAAGATGCAATCTACTCCCGGGGACAGGCATGCAGCCACTGGAGGACGAAGCCTTAAAAGCAGGGCAGGATTGGAAAGCACTGGCGGGGGGTGGGCTGTCAGCTACATCACACGCCACATTGGCCCATCAAACATATATACAGGGTCTGGCTCAGAGAGGGGAAGAAATAACAAGAAGAAAGCAGCTTGGATGGTTGCATGGCTTTGTGTCAGTGGGATTCGGCTCTCATGCTGAAAGAGGCAATGGAAAAGGCTCTGAGGTAGCGTCGGAGGATATGGAGAACAAAATCGCGTGGATTCTTGTTAATTATTTCAGTGTTGATAGCGTAGCCGGTTTATTTTGGATTTTCTTTCTCCACAGTAACTCCAAACTCTGCATTGTCCATTAGGGTTGTCACGTTACTAAAATTTCAAGTTGTTTTTGATACTAAGGAATAAACTCGATACTCAATACCAATATCAATACTGAATACTAATCTCGATAAAGCGATGATAATAAAAAACACTCTTTATTTAGTCAGTATAATCGGTCATCTAGGCAGGTTCCAGAGCGGTCCATGGGTGTTTATGTGCTCTCATGGGAACCAGCTTGAAAGTGCCGCTGGCTGGAAAGTCCCCATGAATTGTACCCTTTATGAAACTAAGTTAGTTAATCTATATACATATAAAAAATAGAGATATTGTACACAGTCAAGTTACAAAATATGTCAACACATTTGTTCATACATAAAAAAAAATAAAAATATTTGTGATCTCAACTGTGCCTCAACCATTCCAGGATTTTATCTGACATAAAATGAAATACATAGTTAAGACCTTCCTAAAAGTGATTCTGAATGATTTTTGAACAAATTCTGTAGCTTTTCATCCTAAATCAACAGTTACATTTGCTATAGGACATGGGAAACAAGAAACAATTATTTAAAATACGATTTCACTTTAAATGTCTATGAGCAAATGAGGATTATATTGATATTACATACTGAAAAAATGTGTACCGTTTCGGGAAGATCAGTAAAATGACAAGGCCCAACATTTGGTCTCGCTACATTCACATTTTATTTTATTATGATATAGAAGCTGATTTTCTAACTCAATACATCACAGTGTGTGACTCGGCCAACTAAATGCCAGCGAGAACGTCCCCCCTCTCCCGTGTGCCGCCCAAGAGAAGGGGGCACCCGGAGGGAGGAGGGGGACGTTCAAGCCGAGAGAATGGGACGTTCGAGCTGGGACTTTCAAACCAGGGGGGCATTCGAGCCGGTATTCGCTCTTATACTTGTTCTGATACAACTCAAGATCATTCTAAAACAATTCAGGAAAGGTTCATTTCTGTGCTGCGAATGTGACTTTCTTGGTATCGATACATGCTCAAATGAGTATCAAGTTTCAATGCCACTTTTAGTATCAATTAATGTCTGATTTTCAATATTTTGACAATCGTATCTATAGATATCATCATCATTATATATGTCATTCAGAGGTAACCAATCATATCTGTTTCTGAGAGTTCACACTTCACTGTGATTGGTTAATTCCACCTGTCACTCAGTCAAAAGCAGACAGACATTGACAAATAGCGGTGTAGTAGTCGGCGGAGAAAAGTGTTTGAGCCAAAACGCTGCAGTTAACAGAGACGTACTGTTAGACCATCTGAAAATATCAACAACCAATAATCTTCTGGGATCAGATCACTCTTCAATTTTGATCTCCACATCATCCTGTTCCATCTCATGTGTTGAAAATGTTACTTGTTTATAGATACCAAAATAGGGAAAGCACATAGCTACTTAAAAAAGTCCAGAGAGCAAACTGAAACCCTGACATACGTGTATTTTAAGATTAAGATACTTGTCACTTCCTTGTATTTGTCTTCTTTTCCCAGATCATGTGCCCAAATTCTGGTCAGGAGATGATTTCAAAAGTGGAACATGCAAAACAAAAACAAAAAAAAATGTATTATTGTGCGAACTTTGGTGATGCAAGCATGTTTGATAAGAGCAATAAACAGAACCACAGTGTTGCTACAGTCACTTTGGCATTTACACAGCCAGAACAATTTAGTGTATAATGGCCAAAATATTTACAAAAGAAAAAACGATTTAAACAAAATGAAAATTGAATTGAAATTTTAAAAAAAATCTGTCTTTTTATGAAAAACCTGCTAACCTGAACAAAAGCATGATTCTTACATTTCAATCTTCTCTCAAATGTGTGTCCTATGTTGCCGATTTTGCCAATTCCCTAGAATAAATCTACTCAAAAATTAAAGTTTTAACATAGTCTTGCATTATTTTTTGCATGCATTTTTATATTTTGTTATTCTTCACAATTTAAAAGAGTAAAATCCATGCCTGTTGTGTGGAGTCATGGTTTTTATTTCCATGTTATCGTACAGAAAGTTACATATTGTACCTTTTACCACAAATTACTTTCTGTCTTAAAACCATGCGATATTATACAAGTTCTTCAGTATCGATACTTACTACTACAAATGAGTATCTACTTTTAATATTGATTGTAGTATCTGGAGCTTGATACTTTTGACTTTATATAACCTATTGGATTCATTACTTCAGGTTTTCCCAGAGTGTAAACAAAACTGATGCAATGTCGTCCCTCGTTTATCACCTGAGTTACGTTCTAAAAATAACCCACAATAGGTGAAATCGGCGAAGTAGTCAGCTGTACTATTATATCTGCTTTAAGGCTGTCCTGTCTTTTGTCACACAGGACAGTTACAACCCTTTTTGCATCCTTCTTAAAGACTTATCGCTGCTGTCGTCCTTTTGTTCCTCACTCTTCTCTCCAATTTATGTCTCTCTTTTTAAATTTTAATCTTCATGATTATTTATGTTTTGGTTTGTTTTTATTATGATTTTAATGTGTTTCTTATTCTGTAAAGCACTTTGAATTACTGTGTGTACGAACTGTGCTATACAAATAAACTTGCCTTGCCTTGCCTTGTTATTTTCTACCTTCTTTATGTAACGAACCGAAGATTAATTTATTCCGTAATGGCTTCTACCTTCCTTCAGCGTGTCCAGAAGTCCAACTTTTTGTGCGACGGTTTGCGTCTTCCTCGACATTGTGGGTTTTGTCTGGGGAAAAAATTTGCGAACGTACAGCGCTTCAGAATCACACTGCTAGAGATCGAACATTTATGTAAGTTTGGAAAGCTGAACGCATTCTGTACTGTACTGAGGAGATTGATTGACAAAGGTCTACAGTCCCTTAGCCAATCAGGACACAGGGAGAGGAACACAATGCGCGTTCATACTCTGTAAAAAAAAAAAAAAAAAAGCATCCACAATTGCACAAAAAAAATCAGCTAAACAGCGAGGCCGCAAAAGGTGAACCGCGTTATATTGAGCGACGACTGTAATGTAGTCTTGCTTTATTTTTTACATGCGTATTTTGTCATTCTACACTATTTACAGGAGTAAAACGAATCCAGCGACCATTTCCCTTTCTTTGGGATCATGCCCGGAGGAGAGAGGCTGTTGTGGGGTGAGATGGTTCTGTGTCACCGGGTAGGATTCAGGGACTGCAACAGAATACACGCCGGGTTTATTGTGCGTATACGGAGAGGGGAAGCTAATATACTTGAATGGATCTTGTGTCCCCTCCTCCTCTTCCTCCCTCTCTCTCCCCCCGACTCCCAAGTGAGCAGCTATAAAACTCTTCATATTTACTCCCCTAAGGCCAACTACCAGCCCCCGGTCTCATGCGATTATTTATCTTTTTCTCAAAGACATTAATCAAACGCTTTTTCCTCTCCTTCTCTCCCTCTCCTTCCCTCTCCTTCCCTCTCTCTTCACCCCTTCCATACATCAGCCCCGTGCACAGCCGAGGGATTGGCTAACAGGGGTAGGGGAGCAATAAGATAGAATAGTGATATGAGGAGGGGTTGGAAGCCTGGAGGGGTGGAAAATGCAAAAAACGAAAAAAAAAAAAAGAAGAGTGGGGGGACAGAGGCATTGAAATGGTGATTGGAAGAGAAGGGATGAGCGAGGAGCAGGGTGAATGAAGGAGAGAAGGAGGGGAGTAGGGAGGAGATGGATGGTTCATTTCTAGCTCCCATGCGGGCTCATATGTTCCGGTGCCAGGCTTTCAGATAAATATTCATACACAAATGCATGCGTTATCAGGCTCGCTCCAGTCTTCTGCCATTGTAGCCGTGATTTAAGAGACACAGACTTTGTGATTTCCAACCGGCGAACCAACAATCAGCGCCGAGTTGGAGACAAGAAAGCAATACATAATGGCAAACGTCCAATGGGGAGAAGGTTAAGGTTGGTTGAGGTCAAGGTGTTGTTTAGTCTGTAGGGAAATGAGTCCTCTGTGTTTGACCTATCACTCAATGCGGCGAGCGAGCTGTCAGGAGAAGTGGATGGCTCTTTTACAGATCTTCGACCAGGATCTTTGAGCGTGCCTGGCTGGAGGATGGGCCATGTTTTGGGTTGATTTGAGTACAAGTGTTGAATAAACTATCGTTGTTCATTGAGAAAATTATGTCTTTAGTATGTTGGCCAGTAGATAAATTGTAAAAAAGTTAGTAGTGTTTTTTTTTTTTTTTTTATATTAATAACATTGTAGTTTGTCACGAAATATATGTTTTTTTATGTAATCTTTTCTATTCTATTGCTATGTTACAACAAAAACCTATATCTTAACTGTATTTACTGTAGCTGCCTAGCCTGATTCATCAGCTGGTTTCACTTCGTAGAAACCGTTTGATTCGTTCGCTTAACGGTAGGCGGGCACTTTTTTATTTAACCAATCACTGCTATTTGGTCATGATGTATGTAATGCGCCACTAACGGGGCTAACTGGTATATTAAGTTTTTCCCAAATCCTGTAGGAAGAAGGGCAATAACATCTTTCCCCTGGATAAAATTCACCAAACATTCTCTTTGTTCCGGCTTTAAATCCTCGATCTCGGGAATCGTTGCCAACACAGAATGTATGTTTCTTTGCTCATTGGCTGGTGCCCGGACTCGCACTTCCGGGGTTCTTCCGTCTAAAGTATTCTGATTCCTGACCTAGTCGCTGGAGAGAAATGAAATTGAGCAGAGACATTAGGTTGCAGCAGCCTGGCTAGTAGCTGCCCATCATCTGTATTAAATAATATTGGCCTGTGTGATGTTATCTGAAACACAGCAACTGGAGTCATGGGGTAAGATTTTGTGATAAAGAAACAAAATCAGAAGAAATTATATCAACGATATTTATGAATTTATTAATGAATGATTGATTTATTTATGAATTATGTAAAAAATCTTGTTCTCTTGGACCCAGTCTTTTGTCTTATCTCATTTTGTGGCTAAAACTGCAGAATGGGCAGAATCTCTCATCCACCTTCACTTCTAGCTTGTCTTAAAATCTGCTCAAATAAAATAAGTAAATCAAATAAAAAGAAATACATTTGGCATTTAGGGCTGGGTATCATTAAGAAGTTGCCTATATGATACATAACTCGATACAGTGCAGTTTTGATTCGATACGACATATTTCAAATCGATTCGATATGGTTCAATGTAAAATAAAGGCTAAATCATGGCTGTGATACTGAAAGTCTTTGTTTAAACCACTTCTTGTGCAAAGTTCATATGAAACACAAACATTTTACTCATCAAAACAGCGAAAATGTCAAATGTGTTTCATAAACGCATTTCCTTCCTCTAAACAAGCAACAAAACTGTAGCTGTAACAAACTAATTTAGTAAAATATACCAAAAATACAACAGCCCATGATATCGATACTGTATCATCACATTAAACAATACGATATTTTGATATTTTAACATTTTTGCACACCCCTATTGGCATTGTAAAAGACACTGTTATTTGTTCAACTGCTCCACATTGTCAGATCATTGAACTTGCAATCAAAATCACAATTTGTGTTGGCGCAATTATCAAACCGCAAACACAACAGTTATTTAGACAAAGAATGTGCTCTTGAAAAAAAAAAAAAATCCTGTCTTTTCATTGTCAAATCTTCTTGTAGATCTATACAAACAGGTTTTCAAACACATAGAGGATCCTCGTAGTTTAGCAGTTCATATTTCAGTCTTCTCTCAAATGTTCTCCATGGAGATGTTATTGCTTTGTCTGAAATGTTTCACAGTTTGGTATTAAAACCAGACCAACTTACAGGTCAGATATGTAACTTTTTGAGCAGTAAAACGACCTGTAATTGCAATATCAGTTTACAATATGAACAGAACAGATATCGCAAATCTACTCACAATTAGAACACTTTTCCTAGAACTGTGCAGTTGTAGTCTCCCGTGTTCAGGTTGTGTCAGTACTTCACAGCTTCCACCGCGCTCCTGTCCTGAGCCGAGCATCTGTTTGCCTGGCCCCTGGTGTAATTTAGCCCCGGCATCTCATCACGTTGAAAGGGAGGCTCGCATTATGGTGCCCCATCCTCTCATTATGGAATTCTAATCCTATGGCTTTAACATGGCATGACAACGCATGTTTGCACTTCATTACCCTTCTTCCTGTTCGTGGCTCCAGTCTGGGTCAAGTTCATGCACCTGATTCACTGCTAAAGGCTTAAGAGTGGAAAAGGTTACACGCATTCTTGTAATTCTTTGCTGTTTAGGCATGTCACAATAACAAATTTTGAAGTACGATATATTCCTGAAGTAAATACAGACGATACACGATAGTATCGACACGCCACTGACACAAAAACATTAACTTTTTGGTCAGTTACGTGTGGTTTCATAGCTCAAACATACCTAGAAAAATAAGCATTGTGACTGAGCGGGGTCGCCTCTCCACAGATCTGACTTGTATCTTGGTCTGGTTTGATCTCCATGAAGGTAGAAACTGAGAAACATTCCAAAACAAAGCGATAACGTCTCCACTGAGAAAAGCATTGACGGACTCTCCGCCAGAAAAGTTACACAATGCACTATTAAACCATAAAAACTATTCTAAATCTACATTATTGATGAAAAAAAAAAACATGAGCTACAATAAATAAACAGCGGAATGAAAATACTTGTTAATATAGTAAATCAATATACTGTAGTAATTATTGTGACAGACCTAGTGCTGTTGTTTCTTTTGTATTTTCAATCACTCACATATACGCCGAGGGCTGGGTATCATTAAGAAGTTGCCGATACGATACATACCTTGATACACAGACCATGATACGATACATACCTCGATACACAGACCATGATACGATACATACCTCGATACACAGACCATGATATGATACATACCTTGATACACAGACCATGATACGATACATACCTCGATACATAGGCCACGATACGATACATACCTCGATACAGTGGCCATGATACGATACCTACCATGATACGTATCTCAATATAGTATGCTTTCGATTCAATACGATATATTTCAAATCCATTTGATACGGTTCAATAAAAATGACTAAATCAATGCTGTGATACTTTAAGTCTGTTAAACCACACGTTAAACCCCTTCTTGCGCAAAGTTCATTTGAAACACCCACGTTACTCATCAAGACAGTGAATATGTCAAATGTGTCGCCTAAACCAGTTTCCTTCCACTAAACAAGCAACAAAACTGTAGCACTGTAACAAAATAATTGAGTAAAATATACCAAAAAATACTTGGCGATATAGCGTTACAGCAGCCCACAATATCGATACTGTATCATCACATTAAGCGATACGATATAGTGATATTTTGATTTTTTTGCACACCCCTGCATATGCCTGAATATATTATATACATGTAATATTGAAATCAAACCATAATGCAGAATTATTCCCCAGAAATATTCTAAATGTACAAAATTGTTAAAATAAAACAAGAGAAAAAATTAAATAAAATTACTCACAAAAGTTACTGTACCATGTGACTTAAGTCGATAAATCCATAGAGTAATTATCATGACAGACAGACTCATGTTGTTTCTATTGTATTTTTAATGCCTCCCATATTTTATTCTTTTATTTACTATTTTCATCAAAATTACAAAGTGAAATAATCGAGCTTGTAGAGAACAGTTTTAGCATTCAAAACTGCAAATTGTACACAAATTAGTTTGGGAAAATTGCTTCTGAAATTTCATTTATTGCAGCTTGTTGAACCTTTTAAAAAATAATTTCTTTCATAGTTTATCTGAAAGGTACCATCTACTCCACATCATTTTTGTTTTGTTTTTTGCTTTTCCCTTCGTGTTACGGCGTAGTTGCTTCTATCTTCTCCATGGCAAAAAATTAAAATGTCCTTTTTTTTTTTTTACTTTAAGCAACACGAAATCAATACGGGATAATATTTTCGGAATCCATCATCGTAAACATGTCTTTAAATGTATGTAAATAAAAAACATCCAGGCAAGTGCAGAAAATGTGCCTTTAATTTAAGAGTACAGCATATTTTTTACGAATTTTAAGATTTGAAACAATATGTCCAACTCAAATTTTGCAGTTTATTCTCCACAATATCGCTTATACTTCGATATATTGCCTCCCATTACTCTTAAAGCTGTCTGTGCATTTTGTAGAGTGCTTTTACCAACCTTTCCCCAAATGAATTAAATCTATAAGACGATGGAGAGCCTGGAGAGGATTGACTTCTGCACGTGCACAATGAGAACCGGGGCCTGCCTGTGTAGCTTCATGTCCGGGTCAAGTTCACTCGCCCTCGCCTCATTCATTTTTGACAGCTCTTGACTGACTCCTCCCCCTTTTGACACTTTGATCCCGCCCCTCCTCCTCCTTCTTCCTCCTCATCCTCCGCGTGCTGTCTGCCCGCTGGGTTAAAAAAACTCATCCCCACCCCCCACGTACATAACCCCCCTCCTCCTCCTCCTCACGCGTTACGATCCTGTTACGGCGTAAGGTCCCATGTCCCTCCGGAGTGTCATTCAGAAACCTGGCATATGTCTCTCTGCGCGATATTGTCTGCTTATTTATCCAGCGCTCCTTGTTAGGCAAATTTTTATTTTTTTTTTACACAAAGCTCCGTGTCACGAGATCATGTGACCACTGGAAATCTAAGGTGATGAGATGCTCGCTGGTTTCATTTTAAAAAAAAATTTTTTATTAGGATGAACAACTGTGCCTCTAGGGTGATGGTTCATGCACAATAGGTATTGTTATGAAAATATTCTCAAATTTACTCCCTGGAATAAGCTCGCGTAGAGGCTGAGCTATTGTCGTGGCGTGTCCCATTAATAATAATAGACTACGGAGGCTACTATTAAATAAAATGAGGGAAATATTTTTAAATAAATTATGGAAAATCGTGTATTTCGACACAGTTTTGGTTAAGCGAATCGAATTTGAATCATATTGAGATGTAGTTATTTCAGATTGTTAGTGAAAAATTTGGGGAACTGAATTGGGGAATTGAAGAAGCAGCTTGGACGAGCTGCAAAACCTATTCAACCAAATAAACTTTGTCCAATTGACAAATTGAAATTCTCCTTTGCCGTGAAAAAATTTTGGCTTTTTTATGAAGACAACTACAGCCAGTGTGACTTTGGAGGAAGACATTTGTTTATTTTTTTTTTAATAAATTGCACTGATTAATAAATTGCACTGATTAAATTGCACTGAATTGCATTAAATGTCTGTCTTATTTGTGTTTATGAAATTAACATTGAAAGCAATTATTATTTGTTTTTAATATTTTTTCAATCAAATAAAATCCAAAATTAGGAGGATTTTTTTTTTTTTTATTTTAACTTTTTTGCCGTATCACCCAGAACAAATCTTGAAATTCACTTTTTCAACGACATGAAACTCATTTAACATTTGCAAAATTATACATTTCCAATCCACTTTATTTTTATACTACGTTTAATAAATAAATAAAAAAGTTTCCAAAGTGCTGCACAATACAGATAAAACAAAACAATGCAAATATAAAGTAAAGCTCTAATTAACTCTTAACACTTAACAAGACAATAAAACTACAATAAAATTAAGCCAAAATGTGCCCACATCAGACGAGAATCATTTTACCCAGCTACGTATCTCTTGTAAAAAGTGAAAGTGCGCTGATGTGTTTTTAAATTTTCCTCAGAAATGAAATTACAGTCGACTGGCTGAAGTATAGCTGATAGTCCAGGGTGTCTCGGAGTGTGAAGGGCGCCCTCCTCTGCTCCACCTTGGTCCCAGACAAACGGGCACACGTCTGGCTCTTGCGTGCTCATAACTCTGCTTAATTTGTTCACGCTCTGGCGAATCCTAATTAGCTTTCTGCGTCATGTACTCCCTCTCTCCTCCCCGTTTTTATCATGTTGTCAATGAAAACCGTGCAAAAACTATACAAGCTTTCTGCTGCTTGCCTTTCTCACGAGCTCTGCTGGTTGGTGGTCACTAACCGATCTTTGCCGATACCGATATTAAAGGTGCGATATGTAACGTTTTGGTTGGAGGTCCATCACCTGCTTGTCATGCTCTGCCTGGAATGTTCCACAGTGTGACATTAAACAGATCTACCTTATATATCGAGCTACAGGTGATTCTTAGGGCTGTAACGATATCCAAGTCTCACGATACAATATTGTCACGGTATGAACCTCACGGTACGATATTTATTGCGATATCATAGGAAAGATCATGATGTGTTGGGGAGGCTCACGATTAGGGATGTAACAATATCCAAATCTATCTGTACGATATTTTCACGATATACATCTCACAGTATGATATTTATTGCGATATTTTAAAATCACGATATTTAAAATGCCTTGACAAGACTTAATCCAAAGAACTAAGCCTTGATTCTTAGACTTGGCACTGAAATGGAGCAAAGGATCATGGTCCATGTAGTTCCCTCTGTCTTTTTTTAGATATTGCTGCACAATAACTCTTAATTTAAGCAAAGAGACTTGTAATTCGATACATTGTGATGGTCCACGATATTATTGTGAGAACTTTGACAATACGATATCACAATATTTTGGTCAATGTTACCCTACCTAGTGGTTCTATAGCTCAAAATTCCCTAGAAAAACAGGCATTCTGACTCTGTGTGAGCTCGCCTTTCCACAAATTCGACCTGTAACTTGGCTTGGTTTGGGCTCCATGAAGATAGAAAGGTTTAATGCCATACTGTGACAACATCTCCATTGAGAAAAAATCATAACAAGGACCAAAAATGTATATTAAGTAGCAAAGTTAAACTGTTTTCTTTTGTAAAAATAATGGCAAAATGTATTTATCTGGTATATAAAATCTTTTTTAGCTATTGCTGCACCATAACTCTTAATTTAAGCAAAGAGACTTGTAATTCGATGCATTGTGATGGTCCACGATATTATTGTGAGAACTTTGTGGTTCTATAGCTCAAAAATCCCTAGAAAAACAGGCATTCTGACTGTGAGTGGGCTCGCCTTTCCACAGATCCGACCTGTAACTTGGCTTGGTTTGGGCTCCATGAAGATAGAAAGGTTTAATGCCATACTGTGAAACATTCCAGACAAAGCATTAACATCTCCATTGAGAAAAATGTATAACAAGAACCAAAAATTTATGTTGAGAAGCAAAGTTGAAATGTTTTCTTTTGTAAAAAATAACAACAAAATGTATTTATCTAGTATATAAAATCATTTATTGCACGATTGCGTAAAAATACAGACTTATGTTTAATCTACTTGGTATTCTGTTTAAATTTTCACACATTAGTTTGTTGCACTGATGGCAAAATATCGCCAACATTTTCAATATATAACCAATACGACATCTGGCAAAACCTTCCAATGTCACCGATATTTGAAAACCCATTCTTACTTTTTCTGTTACACCCAAACCTCGGTGTGAAGAGCGGCCCTGGCATTCACAGTGTTCTTCCTTTCTAAAATCTGCAAGGACACATCGAGTGGTAGTGTCAGGCAATCTAGCGCGGTACAACATTTCATGAAGGAACATTTGTTAGCATTGTTCAGTTGACAAAGGAGCGAGATGCATGCCAAGGTAGAGTGGCCCTTGAGAGTGGAGGAGTGGGCATGTTTTGTGCGCACCAACAAATGCGCTGTAACATTTTAACGAAGAATTCACAAGGACGCACAAAGAGCTTTTTGAGCAGCGACCTCTACATTTCAAGCATTTTGTCCACAAAGGTGCAGAATTTAAGATCCCAACCATAAATCTTGCAAGAGTCTGTCGTATGCGGCGTATCAGGGAGTGCTGGGTTTTTAGTGGCTGAGGGCTCCTTCTTTCTGTTTGTGTGTGGGCTGTTTCTATTCATGAGGGTGGATCTAGTTATATTTTGCTGTTAGGGAAAAGCAGAGAGAGGCTTTATCTTTAACAGCTCTCTCTCAGAAAGGGCCCCGCATGCCCGCTGTCAGTGGAAGAGAAAGACAAAATGCTTTTGAATATGTTATTTGTCGGCTTGAAAACAGGAAAATGGCCTCAACTTGTGACTCTGGATTTCAAAAGATGTTGACACAACAGACTTTTTTCATGAGATGTTCTGTCAGAATGCTCTCATCTTGGGTTGAATTTCTCGGCTTGATGTAGTTGCATTTATTTATACATAGAAACGCCATGCAAAAATATCTGTAGGATCTGTCAATGTCTCAAATCTGGTCGTGGATTTACCTGGTTATAGTGTTTTTGTCTCTTTAGATTTTATTTGAGAAGAGAAAGGCATTAATGGAGCAACTATCAAACTTTAATCACAGTTTTAAGGCAAATTAAATAAATCAGATTCTAAACTAAACACAGTAAATTTATACATTTAGAACTAAAATATCAGTAATCTATCGGGCGATACATGAGGCCTTGAATCTTCTGCAGTGGTCGATGTTTTGTTTGGGTTGACCTGCTGCCTAAAAAATATACATAAAGCTTTATTTGAACATTTTAGAGCAAAAAAAATGTCTCTTATAGGTTTGTGGTTACAAAAAATGTTGTGGGTGAATCTGTAGTGAATTAAATTTATATAATTTGGGGAAAATTATCCAAATTGCCCCTTCATATCGACCTAAATATACAGACAGAACTTACTGGGCATTTGTTTCTCTGGAGTCTAAACAATCAGCATTGGTATCAGCCATGAAAAAAACATATCTGACGATCTCTACTTTGGAGTACCTCAGGGGTCGTTCCTTGGCCCTTTGTTATTCTTTACTCTGACACGTCACAAGCATCAGAATATGAATAAATAGAGGAAAATGAAAATATATCATTAATGACTGGCTGGTTATGTTTTGTTGTGTGCATGAAACAGAAACAAAACTATTTCTGGTCAATGGTTTGTGGTTTTGAAACTGTTGCTTTCATTTGTCATGCTGAACTGCAACTAGAAATAATGGACAATTATTCTCATAGTAATAAAACATTTCAAGGTGGGTGAGTTTTGGTGTTTATGACCAAAAATTATAGTTTTGAAGTAGGGCTAATCGCAAAATAATGGAAAAAGCTATTTGAAAGTTTGATAAACATGAAAATATGCGTATATATCCTTGTATACCCTTATTCCACATAAAAACACGAACCCTGTAGTTTAGATCTGTATTACATTCAGAGATTTTTACGAAATTGTTCGGCCCTAGTTTGAAAGTATGAATTAGAATAGTTTGAGTGAATCATCTATTGTTAGAAAATGGTCAAACAGCTGCAAAAAGAGTATAGATACAAAATATAAACTATAATTTTTTGTAATCTTTCAAATGGCACTGTTATTTCTGCACTTTTGTGTTAAATATTGCAATCCCTTCACTATTTGTGCAGTTTCTGAACCTCAACCAAAACATTTTCAGACACGTAATAGCGTATCTCATTTGTATTAAAGGTGCATTGTGTAACTTTTCTGGTGGAGAGTCCGTGAAATGCTTTTCTCCATGGAGATGTTATGCCTTTGGAATGTTTCATAATATGGTATTAAACCTCTCTATCTTCATGGAGTCAGATCTGTGGAGAGGCGACCCCGCTCACAGTCAGAATGTCTGTTTTTCTGTATTTTTGAGCTATAAAACCACTTGTAATTAAATAAATGTAAAGTAGAGCTGTTTAATGACAAACTGCGGAACATTCCAGGCAGCAGAGCAATCGCATATCCATGGAAACAAGCAGGTGATGGACCCCCAGCCGTCATTATCACTCACCACTGCTTTCACATCTGTCTAAAATCAGAGAGAGTGGAGCAAAGATTGTCTGTTTGGATAGCACCGATCCCCAATCCGGTGCATTACCCCTGGCCATGTGACAAACAGCGAACTCCTATCGTCATGGAAACATGGCTGAGCCTCGAGCTAGTGTAAACATCTGGCTATCCAGGAGGGAGCAGAGGGGGCAGAGTGGCCATCCCAGTGATGAGAGGTGAGCGCAGGGCTAGAGAGGCAGGTTTGTGGTGAGGACTGGCGCTGTGGTGATAATAATATAATCCTGATCTCATCCCTGTGACTGTTTTTGTTAGTATTTTTGTCAGTGTAATTCAGTGTTTTGCTGATTAATGTAGCTCTGTGATCAAAAACATAAAATTTTCTCCACCATAGACTCAAGATGGACTGATATTTGGACTTTTTTGCGTATCAGTTATCTGTCTTAAATCTCCAGCATTGGTCGATATTTTGTTTTGGTCAATCTGTTGCCTTAAAAAAACAAACAAATCTTTATATTAACACTTTAATATGAAATAAAATAACTGCATAAAACATGACTACACTGCTCTCTTAGGTTTGTGGTTTAAAAAAAAAGAGCTTGGGGAGTTTGTAGTAAATTTTAAGGAGGTAACGATATCCAAATCTCACGGTAGGATATTTATTGAGATATTTTGAACTAATATAATTGTACATGGGACACTTTTTTGCTTATAAAATACCTTGACAAGATTTTGGTGTGAATTATTACTGTCATAATCTCAAGAATTCAAGTAAAAACATATAACTTTGTGTTGTCTGCGCTGAAATGAATCATGGGATATGTAGTTCCCAATGTTTATAAGCTGTTGCTACTATAAAACCATGCATTTAAGCAAAGGAACTTGTAATTTGATATATTGTGACAGCCCATGGTATTATTGTGAGGCGTTTGATGGTATGATATCATGATATTTTGGTTATTGTAACATCCCTAGTAAATTAAAATTACATAATGTGGAGAAAACATGGCAGAGCTAATTGGCCATGAGTTGCTCTGGACTCTAAATAATCAGTATCGTCATTGGCCATGAAAAAATCCATGTTTGTCGATCTCTACTGTAGACTGTATATATAAATGGACATAGTTAATCCGCTTGTCGTCATGTTCCAAAATGGAAATGAGCATGGATATATACGAATTGGTTTCTTCAAAGTTTTATGAACTTCTATTAAAAATTCTTCGCCCCTCTCTGCAACTGCTGCTGTCAGGCTCGTCGTTCTGACTTTAAAATGTTCGTCTTAACCAACTCTGCATGAATCTGGTATTTTTATTTCGCTATTCTGTCCAGAAATCAAGATATGAACATTAATAACAGACCAATCAGGTGCCTCCTTTCCTCGAGGCCACAGGTTGATTGACAGCCTCGTTGTTTGGCCTTTAACACCATCGCTTCTGATTGGCTCTATGATTTTGCACACGGATTTACAGACATGGTCACTGGTTGTAGTTTAGCCACTAACTGCTTGCCTCATTTGGTCGCAACCGAACACTAACGATGACGATAACTTCAGTTCACTTCCATTATACTATCCAGTCTCCACCGACTCCTCCTATTGGTCAACTTTAGGTGGAATTAACCAATCAAAATGAAGTATGAATTCTCAAAACAAGCAGATGATTTTATTTATTTATAAAAAAAACTACAGTCTAGGTAAATAAATCATGATAAAAGCAATATCGTGTTGTGCTCTCCAAGAAAATTGCGATACAAATTTTTTAGCATATCGTTCTCCATTATTCGTGGTACATTTGAGAGTCCAGATTCCATGTCTCCGTCCCATTATGTCTGCTGAAAGGAAAGAGGATAGGGCATGTTTCAGTGTAATAGAAACGGCTCAGCTAATGTGAGTGTGGCCAGAGATACTTCGGTTCTGTAGTCCAAAGATTTACCAAGACTCAGATTACGGACGTTTTGAAACAGTTGATATTAGAAATTGTACATGTCTCTGCGCTTTTGTTACTCGCCATCTCAAATGATGTTTTGTGGAGATGGTATATTGCAAAAACATTTCTCCAACATGGATCTTTCATGTGTGAATAGTAGAGTTGTACAATTTGGAGAAACTGAATATCGTGATTAGATATGAGATTTATGTTTCAAATCTGAATACGGTTCACAGTTTTAATTACACGCGGGAACATTGATATAATAAGCAAAGACTGAAATATGAACGTATTAGAAAAAGAAGGTTGAATCAAAGCTTTTATAGTGAATAAATAGTTTCTCTAGTTCTAATCTAGGCATTTTCAGAACATGTTCATATTGGTCTAACTACAAGGCTGGTAGGAATTGTTTAAAAAAAAAACAAAAAAAACATTTTATTCTTTCTAGGACATTCTATTACCAAAATAATTGCGTCCTTGCACTTAATTAATTGTGCCGTATTATGATTGTTGAATATGAAGCTTTAGTTTAAAGTGGAACTAAACATGAAATGCACTTTTTTGTTACTAAACTGTGTATATGGTGTTTCAATAGTATTATCTACTGATCTCAGTCATTTTGAGCTGATTTTGGTGCAAACTTGATAAATTTGCAGCTTTCTTTTGTGCTGCCTTCAGTGGTCTCTGTAATTTCAAGTAGTTGGTGACATCACAAAAGACTCTGTGGTGTTTTTGTTTACAAACACCTGGCTGCAGGGGAGAAGTTAGAAGTGTGGGTTTACATTTGTGTAGCTATCGAAGGCCCCATCCACACTAGTACGTATTTGAGTCGTTTTCATTGCAGATGCAGTGTTCGTCCACACTAATCTAATGGAAAACAGCTCTAGAGATGGAATGATCTAGTGCCTCCAGCTCCCAAGAATTCATCTGAGTACTGATCTGATCCGGCACCGTGTGTACGCCTGAAAATGTTGATAGGCTGATGTAGGAGCTCTAGTTGTGTCCTTGTTGGACCACATCGGTGTGACTTGGCCTTCCTGATTCGCTGGGTTCATGACATCGGTCCTGTGACGCTATTGTGAAAAACAGTTTAAACAAACTAATCTTAAAATCCAGTGTTACATTCAGTAAGAACTGAACCTAAAAGACGAAAAAGACTGTTTTCATGCTTGTTATCTTCCTTGGCTGCTGAAACTTTAGACATGGTGCTCCACTTCCTTGTTTTTACCGCCCATGTGACGTTGTGAAGTTATGACGCCAGCCTAGTCATGTGACTAGCGTTTCAGTCACGCACACTACATGTCCGGGCACAAATCATTTCCGATACAGTAATATGATGATTTGTTTCAGTGTGTAAACATAACCTAACTGTAAATGCACAATAACCCTGCCTTACAAGTGAGAAGGTCAGGAGTAACTTGTTTCATAATAATCCTCTATTTCGCAATTTTTCATGAGTTTTTCAAAATCTCTGTTATTGAAAACACAAATTAATCAAATCAATTTCATTAATTGCCCAGCCCTAACTCCTCCAGGTACTGTCCAGTTAAGCAGCTCTATTTGCAATGTTTTTTTGGGCAAAGTTTAAGTTTTGTTCCACTTTACGTTTCAAACTGAAAACCACACTATTCTCACTCTGAAATGGGGCTTTGAAACTAGTCTCTGGCCATGATATCAGACGGCTATTTGGTAATGATTCTGGTTTTTGTATAGCAACTAGCTCCCCATTCATTATACTTCACCAAAGACCCAAATTTGAGGCTGCCTTTTTTCTGCTACCTCAAAATAATGGAATATATTGTTCATTGGTTCATTTCATCCATGCAACATCTGTCTTCCTTATTTTCTTATTTCTCCCCCGTCCGAACCCAGACATTCCCTCCCTGACGGTCCTTCTTAAATCACCCATTCTAGGTCCAACCATAGTCGCCATGTGTCTGCCACCCTTTAAAAATGCCCTCAAACTACCCCCTTAGACTTTAACTGCCACATAGCTTTGCATAATAACTCTGACATGTTTCTCCGATCTCCATGGGCATGAACGATTTGGGAAAAAATACTGCGATTTTTCTGACAAGCGCACGTTAAAGGTGCAATGTGTAAATTTTCTTGTGGATGGTCTGCCACTTGCTTTTCTTTGTGGAGATGTTATTGCTTTGTCTGGAATGTTTCACAGTATGGCATTAAACTATCAACTATGTATCATCGTGGAGACCAACCAGACCAAGTTACAGGTCAGATCTGTGGAGAGGCGACCTCGCTCAAAGTCAGAATGGCTGTTTTTTATGTGTTTTTTATGTGTTTTTGAGCAATAAATCCATCTGCAATTGACTAAATTTAAACTAGAGCTGTTTAATGTCACACTGTGGAACATTTCCATAGAAACAAGAAGATGATGGACTGAAAATTTACACAGTGCATCTTTAATGTTGTGTTAATAATAGGATTCTGTTCAAAGTTTGCATCATAAACCTGTCCAGATGAATTGACAGAAAGACTGAAATAGAACTGACAAACGAAGACAAGAATCACATTTCAGAACATATTTGTGCCTATTTATACTACAGGGTTAGCAGTTTTTATGCAGAATAAAACCAGACATTTTGTTGTTTGTGGAAGAAATCTTTGTACTTTAAAAGTTACAGCTACTTCTGTCCATTAAAGGATCTTTATTACACAAAACTGAGCTTATAATGTTGTTACCTCATCAAAATCAGATCTGGAATTGTGTTTTGTTTCATTCACACATGTTTGAGTAATCCTTTATTATTAATCTGTCTTCATGTCCAAAGATCAAAATACTCTGTTTCATTTTATGATGTCCTGTAGTGGTAGTTTTCAAGTTAACAGCTGCGTACATTTTACTTTTAGTTCAGGAGAGATTTAGACAGTTCCAGGGCTGAAAGTATCAAAATGATTCAAGCGAGTGTAGCAGAGGTGGGACCAAGTCGTTGTTTTCCAAGTCTCAAGGCTTTGACCTCAAGTTCAAGCCAAGTCCCAAGCTCAAAGCTCAAAATACTCTGTTGCACCTTGTGACGTCATGAAGCAGTAGTTTTCAAGTTGACAGCGCCTTTTACCTTTTGTTTTGATTGGCAATTCCAGGGTTTAAATGATCAGAAAGTGTGTGGAGTTTAAAAACACAGTGGAGCACCTTCTGTATCATCACATGACATCACAAGGTGGAACAGAGTGTTTTCTATTTGTGTGTTAAACATGTGAATGAAACAAAACACAACTTCAGGCGTGTCTGTGATGAAGAAACAACATCAGAACAGAGATCATAAAACAGTGTAACCTGGGTCCTTTAAAATAGTGATTTCGATTCTGCTGTGATGAGACTTGCAGCCCTTTTCTCCAGTTAAATAAACCAGGAACAGGTCACACAGTTCAGTATGAGCTCTCCTTACGGTCCCCCGTCCAGCTGGACTTGTCTCCTGTCCCAGACTGTGGCTGCTCAGTCGTGCGTCAGCAGTGTGCTCCTCTCCTCAGCCGGGCTCCGTCTCGTTTTGGAAAAGTATCTTAATTGCAATTTCTTTCTGTATTTTCTTCAGCGTTGCGATTCGATTTGTGGTTTTAATAACAGGATTCTGTTCATAGTTCAGATACTAAACATGTCCAAGAGAATTGACAAAAAGAAATATACTTTGGTTTATGAATATGTTATTTTTGGTTTAGTTAAAGGTCCTGTATTACGCCTGAGAGATTTAACCCATGTGATCATGTTTTTCCTCCTCAAAATCATATCCACAGTTGTGTTTTGTTTCATTCACATGTTTGAGTAATCCTTTATTATTAATCCGTTTACATCTGCAAACCTCAAAATGCTCCCTATTCCACTTTGTGATGTCATGAAGTGGTAATTTTCAAGTTAAGAACCACTTTTTACCTTTTAATTAAGTAGAGGTTGACATTTCCAGAGCTGAAATGATCCAAATGATTCTAGTGAAAGTGTATGGAGTTTAAGAGCACAGTGAAGCACTTCCTGTATTATGGCATGACATCACAAAGTGGAACACAGTGTTTTCTGTTTGAGAGAAGATTTCAGCCTAAATACGCAGGATTTTTGGCTTAAATTTGTGTGTTAAACATGTGTGAATGAAACAAAACACAACTCCAGGTCTGTTTATGATGAGTAAACATTATAACATAGACCAGGAAATAATGTAATATGGGCCCTTTAAGTTTGATTCACTCACTTTTACAGGATTGAGCATAGAATTTGAACTTTATATATAATCCACTGTCGATTTCAACGATAAGAAAGCTTAAAAAAAACAACATAGAATCCTGCACTTCATTAAATCTGATTGCAGCCTAACACTTGTCTTTTTTTTTTTTCCTTTTCTTTGTTTTTTACACTTAACTGCTGTACACATTATGATCTCTTTGCATATTTTACATTTCTTCAATAAAAAGACTGAAATATGACCTGACAAACCAATACAAGAATCACATTTCAGAACGGAAATCAGCTGGAAAGTCCCCCTGACTGGAAGGTCCCCAAACTGCAAAGTCTTCAGAACATGTTTTTGCAGATATAAACCACAGATTTAGCAGCTTTTATTCAGAATATTTAGTTGTTTGTGGAGGAAATTTGCAGCTTTTTTAAAATTTCATCCATTCAAATTATGATTTTGATTTGATCACCGTGATTCTTAAAGGTGCACTGCGTAACTTAAGGTCCAAAACCTGCTTGAGTCCATGTAGATGTGTGTGTGTTTTTTTTTTCCTGAAATGTTCTACAGTATGGTATTTAATTTAACTATCTCCATGGAGACGAGCAGGCCACATCACCAGGCCAAGTTACCCGTCAGATCTGTGGAGAAGTGGGCACGCTCTCGTTACTAATGCATGTTTTGGCCATTAATTTTGACAAATAAAAACACCCATAACTGATTTGAACAAGTTATAGTTGTTTAATGACACTGTGGAACATCCCAGACAAAGCAATAACGTCACCATGGAGATGAGCAGATGTTACACAGTGCTTCTTTAAAGCTCTACTCTCTTCCCTTTCTCCACGCGCGGTTTTGGATTCAGGCGCGCAGGGAGCAGTCGATAGAAAGGCTCCTAAATCCACAATGACAAGGCCCTATTAAAATCCGTTTTTTTCTATTCCCTTTAATGACTTTTATTACCAGTCGCCTTTCTCTCTTCGATTTGGCAATAATAACAACAGGGGAATGCAGCACTCAGCGTTCTACAGTGTGATGCTCCCTTCGACCTTTTTTTTTTTTCTTTTTAATGAATTCCTCTTTGCACCAATGAGCTGCTGAAATAAGCACAAAGCCGGGCCAGGAGTGCGCGGGCTGCACTGGTACTTGGACGTATTGCGTGTATATGGTGTGGGATTATTTACAGAGACCAGACATAAGGACTGCACATGCTTTCTCCGCGCCCACTGAACTACATGCGAGCAGATCGTCTTTCCGAGAGGTCTGAGGAGTCTCGCGGTGCCTTTTAGTCAATTAAAGAGCAAATATCGGTCTATTTTCTGAACATACCTCGAGTTGTGTTGTGTTTCATTCGCACAGACCCTACATATTCAGGCTGAGTTTTTCTCTCGAACGGAAAACACTCCAAATTGTTGATAATTTCAGCCCTGGAATTGACAATCTCTCCTGACCTGAAGGTAAAAGGTTGCAGTTTGATTGGAAAACTACCACTACATGACATCACAAATTGGAACAGAGCATTTTGAGCTTTGGGCTGTAGACAGATGAACATGTGTGAATGAAAAAAAACACAACTCCAGGTATTTTTTTGAGGAGGAAAAAACTTATAGCTTGACTTAAATGGATTTACAGTCGTCCCTCTCTAATATCGCAGTTCACCTTTCGTGGATTTTTTGTGTGCAATTTTGCATGCTTTTTTTTTTTTTTTTTTTTTAATAGCATATGAATGCATGCGTATTGTGTTCCTCCCTCTGTGTCCTGATTGGCTAAGGGATTGTGGACCATTGTCAGTCAATCTCCTCTGTGCCGTGTCTCCTGTACAGTACAGAATGTGTTCAGCTGCCAAATTTACATAAATGTTCGTTCTCTATCCGTGAGATTCTGAAGTGCAGCGCGATCGGGCAATTGCCGCGTGTACTTTGGTGAGGTGGTGAAGCTCTCCGCCGGTCCATTCTCCTGCGGTCACCTCCGAGCCCGTCCCGACAGTGAGTCCTGGTTCAGTTCTGGTTTAGTCCTGGTTTACTCCTGTTTTAGTCCTGTTTCAGTCCTAATTCAGTCCTGGATTAGTCCTGGTTTAGTCTTGGTTAATCTTTGATCAGTCCCTGGCGTAGGCAGCACAAATGTTTGATATAGTCTCGGGCTGACAGGCGGGTGCGGTGCTGTACTGCGTGAGTGCTTGTCTCCAAAAAATGGACCCGTGCAGGACTCTGCGCTGTAGGACTCCATTACGGAATAATCTAATCTTCGGTTCGTTACATAAAGAAGGAAAATAATAAAAGGACGACAGCAGCAATAAGTTCTTAAAAGGATGCAAAAAGGGTTGTAACTGTGTTGTCTGAGAAAAGTGTTAAAGTGTGTGATGAGGGATTTTACTGCCTTAAAACAGATATAATAATTGTAAAATATAAAGTTGACTACTTCGCGGATTTCCTGTCGCGGGTTATTTTTAGAACATAACCCCCGCGATAAACGAGGGACCACTGTATATGGAACAACAGCACAAATGAGAAGTTATTAAGTTAATAGAGACGCTATTTTTTGGTATGTATATATAAAAAACACATATTTAAACGTTTAAATGCTTTGTTTTTCTGCATAAATAGATGTTTTTTTGCATGGTGTAGTATTGTGAGGGCAGTTTTGGGGCAACTAACCAACCAACTACGTCTTCAGTCGACCAAGAATTTCTTTAGTCGACTACATCTCTAGTGTTGTTAGCTTTTATGTCAGTTTTTCTCCATCTAGACTTCCGCTGTTCTTGAACTTTTCTGTTGCAGCACTGGAATTTCCCCATTGTGTGACGAAGAATGACTCTTTGACTCATATCTTATCTTTGATTTGGCCTAAAATAGTGGCGTGTAGGCGTAACATTGAGCATTAAAACAGACGAAAGGGATTGTGTTTGAATGTTATGAATACTTCGCGATAGAAAATCAGGAAAAGTAAGTAGTAGGAAGTTCAGAACATTTGCTCCTTAGAATAACAAAGACGTTTGAACCGGTTTATGCTGACTTGGCATTTATAGATTATATAATTATAGTTTATGTATTATGTAACAATAATGCCTAAAAGAGCCTGCTATTGTCTCGGTTAAGATTCAATATTACACAAACGTTGAAGTGACATTTATCTTATGCTGTATGTGCAGAAATGAGGCTTCGTACTCCTGTTTGAAGGATTATTTTGCAAGTTTGTTGAGTTACAAGACACCCAGATACTAACTTATACTAGAAATGTACATTTAATTTTGATACTAGTTGAAAAAAAACTATAAAATTTGACCTTTCATGAATAGCTTTAACTCGATTTAAGACCATGTGATAATATTAAAGAAGGTGGTATTAGTTTGTGTTGAAAGTTACAACATTGAAATCATCTATTGAAATCAGTATCAGGGCTTTTGAAATCCAGTTTAACACTTTGGTGTCATGGCAGCAATAAAGTGTTATTACCAATATTACAATACATCCCCCATCTCTATTGTTGGCTTTATTTGGTTGGTTAAAGCAGCAGTATGGAACTTGCATGGAATAGAAAGTTAAAACCATACTTTGGAACATTCTTCATGAGGATAGATATACATTTTATGACACTGTGGAAGATTATTAGCCTGATTCATCAGCCGTTTTCACTTTGTGGAAACTGTCTGACCTCGCAGCATTAGGATTCGTTCGCTCGACGGTAGACAGGTACTTTATTTTTTTAACCAATCGCTGCTATTTGGTCATGATGTATGTAATGCGCCAAATCCCGTAGGAAGAAGGGCAATGACGTCTTTACCTTTGATAAAATTCACCAAACATTCTCTTTGTTCCGGCTTTAAATCCTCGATCTCGGGAATCGTTGCCAACCCACAAAATATGGCTCTTCACTGATTGGCTGGAGCTCGAACTCGCACTTCCAAAGTTCTTGCAAACTGTCTGGTGTATTCAGATTCCTGACCTAGTCGCTGGAGAGAAATTAAATTGATCGGAAGCATTAGGTCTGGCTAGAAGATTATAGCCAAAGCAACAAAATGTCCATGGAACAAACCAGATACAAGTCAGGTTTGTGGAGATGCAAGCCCGCTCACAATAAGGACGCAAGTTTTTGAAAGCAATAAATAGGCCTGTCGCGATATAACATTTTGAAGTACAATATATTGCTGAGGAAAAAAAGAAATTATAACACTGAAACTAACACAATAAATAAAAAGCAGAATTATCCCCCCCCCTAAAAACTATCTTGAAGGTATATATGAAAAAATATTTGTAACAGCTGCAAAAAATAAATAGCAGAATGAAATACTTTTGAAGTTAGAATACATTTAGAATGAATCATAAAAGCCCTCAACCCTTTTCAGCTGAAATTAATCATAGGACAGAAACAAAAAACCCTCCACCAAACCCAAAGGAAAAGTACAAAGTAAAAATTAGATACCAAACATAATTGTTCCACCATTCGTATATTGAACAATAATTCAATATAGTAATTATCATAAAAGGTCTGGCAATAAACAACCAAAAAGCAAAACAAAACCTGCTTTTATTTCATTTTTTGGTGGCTAAAAAGTTAAATACTGTTGCTTTAAAGGTGCATTTTGTAACATTTCTGGTGGAAGGTCCATCAAATGCTTTTGTCCATGGCGACGTTATTGCTTTGTCTGGAATATTTCACGTTCAAACATCATGGAGACCAAACCAGACCAAGTTACAGCTCAGATCTGTGGAGCAGCAACCCCACTCGCAGTTTTTTTGAGTATTTTTGAGCTCTAAAACCGCCTGTAATTGAATAATTGTAACGTTGAGCTGTTTAATGTCATACTGTGGAACATTCCAGAGCAAAGACGTCGTCATAGAACCAAGCAGGTGACGGACCCCCAATCGAAAAGTTACACACTGCCCCTTTAAATCTGCTGCAACAAAGGCTCCGATGTATAGGCTGTGAAATGCCATTATTAGCACTTCTCTGGCGGTGAGAAGAGAGTGAATCCAGCATGAGCAGTTGCGATTGAATGCTTGTGCGTTAATAGGCCTGCTAATGTGCGTACAGCTCTGTGTGTGTGTGTGTGTGTGTGTGTGTGTCAGGCTGTATAAGGTGAACAGCGCTAATGATAAGAGGCTAGATGGCATTCCTGTCTGTCACCGCTCTATCTGAATCTGCACACACACACACACACACATACAAACAGCACGGTTCACCAGTACACGGCAACACCAACTGACTGGGAGGCGCCACAGAATAAACAAAACGTAAGATGAGGGAAGCGCCGCAAGGTTGTCACAGTCACGTCGAAGTTGCTATATGAATGGTAGAAAATAGGAAAAGACCTGTTTAAAGGTCCTATATTATGCAAAATGACGTCCAACCTTACCTTTTTTTCCGAGAGCTACTAATTTTAGCGATCGAAGGAAATAAAGTGTACGTAAAAGCCATGACAAGACTTAGATGGGGTATGTTGGATAAAACATAGAACGTAAACCATTATTTATTTATGATTGCGCAAAGTGAGGCATCAAAATTATAGATTTACAATAACAATAGGCTTTTAATTCATCAAATTTGAGTTATTCAGGACAGTACGTGTAATTCAGGAATCCATTGGCGAGCTGCTTGAAAGGGGGTGGAGAGCTACAGGTTGGAGACCCCTGACGTACGCCATGTTAGAATGTTAGAATCTCATAGGTAGTTTTCAAGATAACAGCTACTTTTTACCTTTTAGTAGAGATTATTTTTGTAGTACTTTTATTAGTCTTGTTGGGAAATTGTCCTCAGCGTTTCACCCATCTTTCCGGAGCAGTGGGTGGCACATGGGGCGCTCAGGGACCATCTCCGTGATCTTGTTTCTAGGCTTGGTCAGGATCTTAGCTGGAGGATTTTACCTATAGTGCAGGTTTTGGGTTGATGGGGGAAACCGGTAGCTTGATTCATCAGCTGGTTTCACTTCGTAGAAACTGTCTGACCTCACAGTATTAGAATTTGTTCGCTTGACAATAGGTGGGTACTTTTTTTATTTATTTAACCAATCGCTGCTATTTGGTCATGATGTATGTAATGCGTCGCTTACGGGGCTAACTAGTATATTAAGCTTTTCCCAAATCCCGTAGTAAGAAGGGCAATAACGTCTTTCCCCTTAATAAAATTCACCAAACATTCTCTTTGTTCCGGTTTTAAATCCTTGATCTCGGGAATTGTTGCCAACACAGAATGTATGACTCTTTGCTGATTGGCTGGTGCCCGAACTCACACTTCCAGGGTTTTTTGCGAACCGTCTAGTGTATTTTGATTCTTGACCTAGTCACTGGAGAGAAATGAAATTGAGTAAAGGCACTAGGTGGGACCAGCCTGGGTAGGAAACCGGAGTGCAGAGAGGAAACCCACCCAGACGCGGGGAAAACATGCAAACTCCACACAGAAAGGCCCTGGCAACTCGGGGATCGAACCCGGAACCTTCTTGCTGTAAATCAATTCTAGTGAAGGTGCGTGGAGTTTAAAAAACACAGTGAAGCACTTCCTGAATTACCACAGTTTTAGAGAAGAACTCAGCCTAAATATGCAGGGTTTGTGTTTTAAATATGTGCGAATGAAACAAAACACCACTCCAGGTCTGTTTGTGATGAGGAAACATTATAACAGAGATCAGAAAATAGCTTGATATGGGCCCTTTAAAGCCACAGTGTAACACTTCAGCCAAAAAAAAAGAAAAAAAAAGTGAGCATAAAAGCAAGCTGTTTTTGTTTCCTTCCTTCCTTCTCTTACTGTGAGCTGGCTTGCCTCTCCACAGACCTCGTAGTTGACCCATATCTTGGCTGTAATAACCCACAACGTTATTTCAAAAAAATCTTTCACGTCTAGATGAGGGTGGAGCTTAAGTGCCTCTGACCTCTTTATCATAGGTCATCTCTCTTTGTCAAGCCCCGCCTTTTTCTATCGAGCTGGCCCATTTGACCCTGCCACTTAACCTCCGGGGATCGACTGGGGTCAAGGGTCAGCGGGGTCAGACTGGCCCTTGAGCGGACCTGTGCTATACAAACCTGAAAGAAAAGGGTCCTTCTCACATTATTGTTTTCCAATAAACACGGGCTAATCAAAGGCAGAGACTGTGCGGGTGACTGGGCTCCTGCTATTTTGATCCGCGGTGAACACAACAGAGGAGGCTGCTGAGAAGTGGTCATAGTAGCTCTGTGGAAGTCTGTTTGTACTATATGAAGTAGGGTTGGGCAATGTAATTATATAAAATGCAAAGTTAAAGTAGCCAGGCTGGCGCTACCTAGTGTCTCCGCTCAATTTCATTTCTCTCCAGCGACTAGGAATCGGAATACACTAGACGGTTTGCAAGGACCCTGGAAATTGTAGACCCCGCACTGGCCAATCAGCGAAGAGCTGTGAAGCCATGATGCAAACTCAAGCGCCTGTCTGGGTCCCTTTTGTGGTACAACACAACAGTAAACAAAGCGGTCGAGATGGATGTAGGTGAAGCCATACATTCTGTGTTGGCAACAGTTCCCGAGATTGAGGATTTAAAGCCAGAACAAAGAGAATGTTTTGGTGAATTTTATCAAGGGGAAAGACGTTGTTGCCCTTCTTCCTACGGGATTTGGCGCATTACATACGTCACGACCAAATAGGAGTGATAATGAAAATAAATAAATAAAAAAAGTACCTACTGTACACCTACTGTCAAGCAAACAAATCCTAATGCTGCGAGGTCAGACAGTTTTCACAAAGTGAAACCGGCTGATGAAACTAAAGTTAAAGGTCCTATATTACACAACATTGACTCTTGTGAGCTTTTAGCCATGTTACTCCATCAAAAAAATTAGATGCAGTTGTGTTTTGTTTCATACATACACATGTTTGAGTAATTCTTTATTATTAGTCTGTCTACATTTCCAAATCTCAAAATGCTCTGTTCCACCTCGTGATGTCATGTGGTGGTAGTGTTCAAGTTCACAGCTCCTTGTAACCTTTAGTTCAGTAGAGACAGACAATTCCAGGGCTGAAATGATCTGAATGGTTCTGTGAAGTTGTATGGAGTTTATAAACAGAGTGAAGCATTTCCTGCATTACCACATGACATCAGAAGTTGGAACGGAATGTTTTCAGTTTGAAAAAAAGGACACAGCCTAAGTATGCAGGTGTATAAATGAAACAAAACACAACACCAGGTATGTTTTTGACAAGGAAACAACAACATATAAATAAAAAACGAAATATATATTGTGTTAATTACACACAAGTATTCTGAAGGATGAGCACCCTGCTTTTATTCCCTGTTGCATGACATGACACCTGACATGAGTTGGTTATGTTCATGGCAGCAGGTAAGGAAATAATTCATATTTCTTCCCAAATCAACAGTTACATTTGCTATAGGACATGGGGAGCAAGAAAAAAATTATTTAAAATATGAGTTAATTTTAAACTTTTGTAAGCAAATGAGGATTATAATGATATAACATAGTGATAAAATGGGTGCCGCTTCGGAAAGATCGGTGAAATGACATAAACAAAGCTCGACATTTGGTGTCACTACATTCACATTTCATTATGATATAGAATGCTGATTTTCTAACTCAATACATCACAGTTCATGACGCAGCCGACACCCAAGAGTAGGGGGCACCTGGAGGGAGGAGGGGGACATTCCTGCTGAGAGAATGGGACTTTCAAGCCAGGGAGACGCTCGAGCCGGTATTTTCTTCAGAGTATATCCTTTAGGGTCTGGGATGCCTGCAGTATTCACGTGTTTCTGTGTGTTTGTGTAAATTTGTGTGTGTTTATCTATATGTGTGTGTGTGTGTGTGTGTGTGTGTGTGTGTGTGTGTATGTGCAGCTCGAGTTCTGAGGAGCGGTGCCTCTGGCGGTACACAGCCCGGCCATGGCGAAGCTGTGTGGCATTCTAGACATGCATTCAATCCTCAGCGCCACAAAGCAACAACGTCAGACAAAGAGCAAATTCCAAAGAAACGTTCAAAAACTCATCAGAACAACTTTTTCAACCAAGACTTCCCATAGTTTGCATTCACGGTGTTGTAAAATTTCATATCAGCAGCTCAGTTGGAGAGCGGGGGCCTATATAACGAGCTATATGAGTGGTTCACTGCTTTTGAAAGAAATGACCAAACAGAAAAGTATGTTGACTTGTATTACTTTTTGTTAGGGATTGGCTGCGCATATTTACCATATTAGTCGGCTGGGGTTACGTTTTAGATAAGTGCTTCCTATTCCTATCTATTTACTAAAGGTTAAAAACCAATTACGCCTATTTTAGTTAGAGTTTCTTGTTTTAATCATACTATTGTGATTATACTGATGTCCAAAATCGTGCAAAACATACTCAAAGATTTAAGAATGGTTGGGAAATACTGCTTTATATAACAAAAATCATGTCTTTGTTGATTAATGCTACTACTTTTTTTGTCCAAACTACCGCAGACCAATTTGTCTTTGCCAACCAGGCCCGTCGACAGAAATTTAGGGGCCTGGGGCAAGACACCTCACAGGGGCCTGTCTCATGAATAGAAAGAAGGTCAAATTCTCAGGCCTAGGACAACAGACCCTTTTGTCAACTCCCCTGAAGCCAACTATAGAATATCTAGTATGGAGGGTCTGGACATGCCCTCATCTGCGTCCATGTTTTGATACGAGGCCCTAAATGAAAAAATTTGTACACCCCTGCTCTAATAACACAAAAACTACTTTAATTTGTTTGTGTTGACAGAGAAAATGTTGAACTTTGTGCCTGTTTCTGTTTCATTTGGATAGGTTTAGTAATTAATTATAAAGATGTTAGCTATAAACATCAAAACATCACCATTTTGACCATTTATCAAGCAAATTCTGACCTTCCTGACACCGTCATTTAGGGTGACTAGACGTCCCTATTTACCTGTGACAGTCCCAGTTTTGAGTCCTGTGTCTCCTGTCCCAGCGGATTTATCCAAACCAGTGATTTGTCCCAGTTTTATACAAGAAATGTCCCAGGTGTCCCTATTTTTGACCAATTTGATCTAAACCAGGTCTAAACCAAGACTAAACCAGGACAACATGAGGTCTAGATCAGGACTAAACCAGGTGTCACAATTTTATTTATTGTATTTATTTTTTTTATTTTGCACATATATAACATAACAATAAAAAAAAAAAAAAACACACACACACACATACTAGATAAAAACGTAGGTTCCCGAAGAGGCAAAAAACCCAAATGGGCTTATATTAAAGCCTCCACCTTATGAATACATTAAAAATTTATCATTATCACTGTGCATAAAAAAACAAATTACATTTACACACCACTGGATTAAATTCCTTTGATTCAAACATGGATTAAAACACAATGAATCATCCACAATTGAATGATTATCAAAAATTATCATGAAATATCAAACATTTCCTCACACTTTTTTAAACAACGCCTCTGATGCCGTCACTAACCAGATGTGAAAACTGCTCCACAATTTACAATGTCTGTATCGTCAGCAAAACTGAGCTCTTGATGTGACACACTTTGGAAAATGAAAATTACGATTTTGACGAGTTTTGTATCTATGAATCTCTGGATTGGTTTTAAAGTAAAATGTGAAATGTTTGGGGATCATAGTTGAATTGTAAAGAATTTTATACATAAAAACACAAATTTGATAAATATTAATCTCATAAATATTAAAATGTTAAGTTTGATGAATAAATTAGCAGATGATGTTAGGGGCAAGGAATGAGTTGCAACAGTTGTCACAATTTTAGACGCCAACAGTAAAGAGGAGCATAAATTGTCTTTTGTTTAGCCAAAATACTGAAAATTGTGTTTGCATTTGGTCATGAAGCAAAAAAAATGCAGCGACGCAAGTCCTTCAGATTATGACTGACATGAGAATACACAATGTTACACGCTCTTTTCACAATTTTATTATACTGACCATCCCAACCTGGGTGTTTTTAAAATCTGGTCACCTTACCTTAATTATAAACTATAGCTCTTTAGATAATTGTGAGCCTAACCTAACCTCCTCCACATTCCTTCCTCGGTGTGTATAAGCTCCATTTCTTCCCATTTCCAAGTTGTGGGTTAATTTCCCAAGCTGAGCCATATAAACTCATATCTTATTTACTCTGCCTCTATCTAGATACATCATGTTTCCATTGCGCTTCCTGTGTCTAAACTCCCCGAGGAGGATAACGGGCCGACGAGCTCCTCTCCCTGCGCTGTGCTCCTCTGTGCTCACAGACTGGATCCAGACCTCAGGGGCTGGAGCGCTGTCTACATTTAGACGCTCTGTGTTTACCACTGTCTGGGAGAGGCACCACGTATGACCCTTCTGTTGGAATATCTCAAAATTTGAATTTTTGCCTTTTTATAAAACGGTCTGACCAGTATTTCTTTATATATTATATTATGAGAGAAGAACTCATCCTAAATATGCAAGATTTGTGTGAATGAAACAAAACACAGCACAGGTAACAACATTATAACTAGGGCTGGGTGTCATTAAGAAGTTGCCAATACGATACATATCTCCATACAGTGCACTTTCGATTCGATATAATATATTTCAAATCAATTCGATACGGTTCAATTAAAAATAAAGGCTGAATCATGGCTGTGGTACTAAAAGTTGTTAAACCACTTCTTGTGCAAAGTTCATATGAAAGACACACATTGTCATCAAAATAGTGAAAATGTCAAATGTGCTGTCCTTTCTCTAAACAAACAACAAAACTGTAGCGCTGTAACAAAATAATTTAGTAAAACATACCAAAAAATACTTCCTGGTGATATATCAATACAGCAGCCCATGATATTGATACTGTATCATCACATTAAATGATACAATATATCGATATTTCAATATTTTAGCACACTCCTAATTATAACATAGATCAGAAAAGTGTAATATGGGCCCTTTAAGATCCAGTGACATGTTGAGGATCATGCAACTTTTCTGTGTAGGGTGCAGAGTGATTATTTAACATCCCTTGTCCTTAAACAACCCTAAAGATGCACTATGTAACATTTCTGGTGGAATGTATGCTGGCTTGTTTCCATAGAGATGTTATTGCAATTCTCTACAGTAAGGTACTAACCATACATAGTTTGGTCACATACATAGTATCCATCCTGCATTTTCAATTACAAAAGAATGCTTTGAAAAACATGCTTTTCTTCTTACTGAAAGTGGGGTTGCCTCTCCACAGATCTGACATTTATTAGGGTTCCCACGGTCATGGAAATCCTGGAAAAGTCATGGAATTTTAGTATCTCTTTCACGCAACTGCAACATTCTGTTAAGTTGTCATTTGGCTATTATGATTATTTCTGAACGTATGAGCCTTTTGTTTAAAAGAGACAATCAATAAATGCACTGACAGTATTTTGAATGTTAAAAAACTATGAAACCAAACCATAAAATGAGTGGAAAGAGTTAACATTTCATATTTAGTCCTAAAAGTCTGATCAATTCTACACATGTAGGTGCCGTAAAGTCATGAAAAATTCGCTTTAGGTTTGAAATTTTGTCAGTGAAAAAGAGTGGGAACCCTGTATTTAACTATAGACTAATACCATGGAGATGGATCACTTTAATGCCATACTGTGTAACAACCCATGCAAAGCAATAACGGGGACAAGCAGTAGAAAAGTTAGGCCTACGTAGGTGCTCTTGTAATGGGTTATATTATTCTAAACTGACTTTGCTTCATATTGTGTCTGTAGTTTGATTTTACGTCATTCGCAGTGGTTTCAGTGATATATTTAGTCAGTCTCCCTCTCCAAATGTTTGTCTCTCTCCTGTATGCGTCAGCGTGGTGTAGTACATAAATCCTGTCCATGATTTCAAAGTCCATACACTTTCATCAGACTGTCAAATCTACGCTCAAAGGGCCTCAAGCACATTTGAGCCATTTTAAAAACCTAAAATTGTTGTTTTGGTTTAAAGCACACACCATCACATATTATCCAGACTTGACTTTTTAACCATGTTTTGTCAGCAGAAACACACCTGCAGTTGTATTTTTGCTTCATTCACACGTGTTTCGTTGTTTAATGTTATTCATTACTCCGAAGTCGTCTTCTCTGAGCACTCAAAAATGCTTAGTTGGCATTTTCTCCGGTTTGTTGCTTCACAGTCAAAAAGCGAAACTTGTCCTGCCCACTTCTCCTTCTCACTTGACCCGTTTCTGACTGCAGATGGACTTCTGCTGCTTACATTTGATAGGGACGCCACATTAGGACCTGATGCGAAGTTTATAAAGTATATTTTAAATTGAAATGTGAAATAGTTATCCCAAGGTGACCAAAAACTAGCCTGATTCATCAACCGTCTGAGCTCGCAGCATTAGGATTTCTTTTGCTCTATGGTAGGTGGGTACTTTTTAATTTTATTTTTATTAATCAATCACTGCTATTTGGTCGTGACATATGTAAAGTGCCAAATCCCGTAGGAAGAAGGGCAATAACGTCTTTCTCCTTGATAAAATTCGCCAAACATTTTCTTTATTCCGGCTTTAAATCCTCGATCTCGATAATCATTGCCAACGCTTCGTCTACATCCATCTCTACGCTTTGTTTACTGTTTTGCTAAACCACAAAAGGGACCCAGACAGATGCTTGAGTTTGACGTCATGGCTTCACAGCTCTTTGCTGATTGGCCGGTTGTGCGATCTACAACTTCCTGCGTGCTTGCAAACCGTCTAGTGTATTCCGATTCCTGACCAAGTCCCTGGAGAGAAATGAATTTGAGCGGAGGCTCTAGGTGGCACCAGCCTGACTAACCAAAAGCATGTTTAAACAGAAGAAGAATGCATAATATGTGTTGTTCGATTGTTCTACTTCACTGTATGTGCCTTTACTACGGAAGAGATAGTGGTGCTAATCACTGCTAATCCCAGCTTCATGTATAGTGTGCTTTTGAGTGTTCTTTGCCACATGGGATCGTCATGGACGCCTGCCACTGCATGTTACTGCCACTCAGACGTGGTTGTCCATTATAGGGTCCCTCTGTCCCTCTGTCTGTGTGCCCTCACAGTGGTTGGCTAGCTGTTAGCTGGCTATCTGTCCCTCCTGGGTGGCTCCATCACCTCACCTCCTGCCCCCCTCACTGCCAGTGACAGCTCAGCCCAGGGAGACATGGGTAATGGTCCTCTCTGATGTACAGCCTGACTCAATTGGAGCGGATGGCAGACACACGCCTAAAATAACAAAAGGAGGGGAGAGGAATAGTCCGGAGGTGGCCGGGGAGAGGGGGAGCCGAGGAGAGAAGAGATCGATAAAGCAGGGACACATCGCCTAATAAAGATTTATTCCTCTTTCCCCTCACCGTCCTCCTTGGCAGGGGCAGGAGGGGGAGGAGAGGGAGGATGTGATTAGTGGACTCCGTCTCCCAGGATGCTTCAGTGCACCGCAGTATGTATACCCAACGTGCTGTGTGTATTTTTGCATGTGGGTGTGTTTATTGCATGTGTGTGTGCCTCTCCCCAGAGCAAAGGGGGTTAAAAACAGTCCACATCGTTTGTTCCGCCCGCAGTGCCACTACCAGCTGCAGCTGTGTCCCTGCCTCTATCTCTTCCTGTCAGCTAATATTTAGTTAATCTTTGGTCTGGGACCTACGGGACTGGCCGGAGCTCCTGGTGCCCCATCCATCTTGCACTGATCTATATTCCACGCTGGATCCCGGTGCCATTAACCACCGCCAAGGGAAGAAAGGGGCGGGCGGGTGGGGGTAAGGGGTGCACAGGCACAGAGCGGTAGAAGTATTGTAGAGGAGAGGGGTAGAATCAGGGGGAGAGGGGTAGAATCAGGGGGAGAGGGGTAGAACCAGGGGGAGAGGGGGGGTATTCAGAGGGGGCTGCCCTGGAGGGGTCTCCTGGCTCCGCACACAGGTGGAGAGCAGGATGGTCAGCTACTGCGGCCAGGCAAATAATTGTCAGTAAACTAGAGTGGGCTTACCAAGTATGACATCAGCGCTGGTCCTAACAAGAGAGACTATTCAGGCCTATTTGGTTTATGGACTTGGAGCAGGCAAAGTTTAGTTTAGTTAGCTCAACCACGTCGTACCATGCTGGGCCAACAGACAGTAGATGGTCAAATACAACCCATAATTCAATTCTAGTCTTTATTTAAGCTTTATTAGAGCCTGTATTACTTTATTTTATCGGTTTGATGTTGTTTCCCCATCAAAAACAGACCTGGAGTTGTGTTTTGTTTAATTCACACATGTTTAACACACAAACCCTGCACATTTAGGCCGAGTTCTTCTCTCAAACTGAAAACACTCTTTGCGAATTCATGTGGTAATACAGGAAGTGCTCCACCTTCACTGCAATCATTTGGATAATTTCACCCCTGGAATTGCCGATCTCTACTGAGCAAAAGGTTAAAGGTGGCTGTTAACTTGAAAACTACCACCACATGACATCACAAGTTAGAACGGAGCATTTTGAGCTTTGGAGATGAAGACAGACTAATAATAAAGGATTACTAATGTGTCTGAATGAACCAAAACACAACTCCAACAACATTATAACATGGTTTAAAGCTCACAAGAATGTTTTTTGTGTAATATAGGACCTTTAATGCTATAAATAGTGAAGTTATTTTAAAGTGTTACCATTTCGGGTTTGCTTGTAATTAACCACATGACATGGTTAAAAGGAAAATAGATCTTCAAAGCTTGTGGCATCTGTACTAGACGGTCTGCATTGTTGCTTGCTGCCACTAAATATCTCTCCAAAATGTAGAGTCCAAGTAATAAATTCCAATGAACATAGAAGAAGGAAGGAAAACAGATCTGAGCTAACTCCGTCTCCACCAGGGCTGCAAGATTAAGTGAAATCAAATCAGAATTTCTATGGACGCAATTAGCAAAACCGCAAATGCTGCTATTTTTGAAGTACCATAATTTCCTTCACAAACAAAAAAATATTGAGTTTTATTCCACATAAAAGCTGCTAACCCTGTAGTTTAGATCAGTACAAAAGCTCTGAAATGTGATTCTTGTATTGGTTTGTCAGTTACATATTTTCATGTTTTTGCAAAAATTTCTGGACGCGTTTAAAATTTTAAAGAACTTTTAACAAAATCCTACTATTAAAACAAAATTGCTAATCTACTGTATTTTTTTAACTATAAGTCGCTCCGTAGTATAAGTAGCACTTTTGGGGGAAATTTATTTTATAAAATCAGAGACTAGGAATCAACATTTCATCTTGAACAGCAAATTATAGTAATAATAATAGAACAGAGAACAACAGGCTGTTAATATTACATATGAACAGTTCTTCAGATAAACCATAACATAAACAACAGAACAGAACAAGTTTACCAAACTCAAAATCATTAAATCCATGGAATTCTTCATCCTCGGTGTCATTTCTGAGCAACTCCACAACCTCCAGAGGTAAACGGAGCGCCGTTTTCTCTTCTGTGTAGCTGTCGCCAGACTTAGCATCAGTTCCAGTTAGAATTATTCCAGCCTTTCTGAATCCTGGCAGGATAGTTTCAGTTGTCACTGAAGTCCAGGCTTTGTCGATCCATCCAGTGACTTCCAGGAAAGTTGCATGTTGCATCCTCCCAGTGTCACAAGTTTCTTGCTCACTCCAAACATTCTTTCTGCTGTTCGATTACCGTTTTCAGCTGCATATTTCGCTATTTGCAGCTTGTAATCTGCAAAATATGATTTTCTTTTTGGAGGCATTTGTGTTCAGTCTTCTCAGTTGTCTTTATAAGTTTGCTTAAATTGTAATATATTTTTAAATTTTAATATCTAAGTCGTACCGGTGTATAAGTCGCAGGGCCAACCAAACCATGAAAAAAGTGTGACTTGTTTGAAAACTATGGTAATCGGAATTACAATTTGATATTTTCCCCAAATCGTGCAGCCGTACTACGGTTGTCAAAAGTGTCAAAAACCAGATGCTAATTAATAATAAAACTAGTATCGAAACTAGATACACATTTGAGCAAATATTGATGCTAAAAATGTCAAATTTGCAGAACAGAAATGAGCCTTTCCTGAATGATCTGTGTAAAACCACGTTGGATGACCTCATGATAACATAAAAGAAAGTACTACGATTAATATTAAAAATCACATTTTACTGTCTAAATAAAGAGTGTTTTTATTATCATTGTGGTATCAGGATTGAATCTATTCTTTAATATCAAAATTGAGTTTGAAATGTCAGTATGGTCACAACACTCCGCCCCAGCCTCCAGTGCTCAGTCCACTCTCCACCTCCTCGCTTTCCAATGCAGCTCACATTACTGTCCTTTAATACGGTCTTGATTGGAACGGCCACAGTGAAGAGCAAGTAATCATCAAATCAGCGCAGGAGAGGGGCAACAATGGCGAAGCGGGGACCGGCGTTTCTACGAGAACGTGCGAAAGGTCAAGGAGGAGGACCGAAGCCGAGACGAAGCGCGGCGTGATCGTACTCCTCATTGATATGCATTGTCTCCACCTGCACCTCCACAACGGCTCCGGCTGCTGAGTCACTTGGTAGCGCGCAAAAAAAAATGCTTTTTATCCCAGACGCCAGCCCTATCTGAATGGAATATAATAGGCCGTAAAGTGCTTTGCTAGCTGGAGCTACTTGCCCCGTGGCCAACCCTAACCCCTCAATCCCCTACTTCAAATCTCATTTCAACACTTTTATGGAAACAAAGCTGGTACGCGCGCTGCTTTAATTACATCGCTTTTTCTTCCCCCGTTCGGTTTTATCTCAGTCGATTTGCACATTATCCACTGTAGTTAAGTTATGCTGCCGCCCATCCAGGGAATTATAAATATTTTAGGAGCAAGGGCTTTTTATATTTATATTCAAATTATTGCTGCTCTAGACTTGGAAACAAAGGAAATTTTATAATGTGACTTGTGGAAAAGTTGGACCTCGCTGCTGCGTTTTTAGAAAAGAGGTTAGTGTCAAAAAAGAAAGCAGTTCAGTGTATTCATGCATCAAAATATAAACTTCCAAATGTTCTTGTTGTGGCTAGAAAATGGTGTTGTTTTGAAGCGGACTTTGTAAAGGCTGCGTCGTCATTTGCATTTGACCCATCTCCAGATCTTGAGTTGGTTTGGTCCGGTGTGAGATAGTATTTTGACCCCCACAGTATATTGAACATACCGCTATAGTAAAGTGACCCCCTCATAGGATTTTGACTCCTCTTACTTTTTTCTTTAGTACTTACTTATCTGATCATTATTTCTCATGTAAATTACTTTTATTATATATTGCTACATATTCACTTTCTTTTAAGAGTATTTTAAGGAATGTTTTGATGGATAACGACTTGATATTTTGTGTAAATGTAACGTATTGTTAAAATTGCATATACATAACAATCTTGTCACTTTTTATATTGTATTTTACAGTTTTTATGGTTTTTAGTTTGCCATGTTCAGATAATCCTTAATCATAATGTCAGTTTAGGCAATGGTTTGTAAGGATAATGACTTGAATTTAGTAATGTTGTGTTATAATAAACATATTGGGGGGGTCAGATTACTATAGCCATAAGTATCCCCTATTTAAATACTCATTTGATCAGCCCTGTCTATTTTAACAAGATTCCAAATCATTATACATCACTTTAATTACCTAACTTATTAATAACTACTTATCTCATTTTCAGTAAAATGTGTTTAAACAACTAAATAACTTTTAAAATTCAAAAGTTATAATCGACATAAAAAAATGCATCTGAGTTCTTCAAAAAACACTTTCAAAAATGTTCAATATGTTTTAATTTGCAGATATAGTATTAATATTCAAAGGTTTTCTATAGAATTCAAGTTCTTTATTAATAAATTATAGATTTTCATGGGGGGAGGCTTGTTTTTGCTCAACTAACTTTTTATTTTATTTTACTCAAATTCGGCTTTTACATATGTACTGGACAAAAAAAACAGATAATTTTGCCGTCATGCTATGCTAACAACAACTAGCATGCTAACAGCTCAGTTCTTGGTTTGTGGGCAATTAAACGCTCAACAAACTTTTTTTTTAAATTTTACACAAACTCTGCTTTTACGTACTGTATGTATTAGGCCAAAAATCTGAGAATTTTGCTGTCATTCATGCTATGCTAAAAACAATTAGCATGCTAACAGCTCAGTTTTTGGTTTGTGGGCAAATAAACGCTCAAGAAAGTTTTTTTTTTCTTCTTCTTTTTTCTTGCTTGACAAACTTTTTTTTTTTTTTTTTTTTACATAAACTCTTCTGTTACATTTGTACTGGACCAAACTACAGATAATTTTGCGATCATGCTATGCTAACAACAACTAGCATGCTAACACCACAATTCTTGCTTTGCAGGCAATTAAATGCTCAACTTTTTTCTTTTTTTTTTCCCCCTTTTTTATTTATTTATTTACTTTTTTGCTCAACAAACTTAAAAAAAATAAAAATTAAAAAATTACACAAAATCACAAAATGGGCTTACAGGACTAAAAGCAGATCATTTTGCTGTCATGCTATGCTAACAACAAATAGCATGCTCACAATGCAATTCTCGGTTTGTGGGCAATTAAATACTCAAAAAGGACAAATTTTATTTATTTATTTTTTTCATAAAATCTGCTTTTACATACTGTATATTGGACCTTCATGCTATGCTAACAATAACTAGCATGCTAACACTGCATTTCTTTGTTTGTGGGCTATTAAATGCTCAAAACACTCTGCATTTTATTTATTTATGTATTTATTTTTACTCAGACTCTGCTTTTACATACTGTACATACTGGCCCAAAAATTTGAATTTTGCCGTCATGCTACGCTAACAACAACTAGCATGCTAACAGTTCAGTTTTTGGTTTGCGGGGTGATTAAACGGTCAACAAACTCTTTTTTTTTTTTCTGCTTTTACATATGTACTGGGCCAAAATTTTTCACTTTACAGCTTGGAAAAACCTTCCGAAGAGCCGTTTAAGTGGTTTCCTGTAAAGTGTAGCGTGGAGCAGCTGCTAGTGCCTGTTAGCATGTCATCCTAAACCTGTATGTTTTTTCACTCTGGTTCGGTGTTGATGGTTTGGCCGGCACCAGCGAGACACCAGGCACCTGTTTGGGATCTGGGTTTGTTTGGGGTCACGCCTGCAGGTCGCTCCTAATGAATAGCAGCTCTGTGGCTCGAGCACAACTGCTGCAGGAGTTAGCCAGGAGAATAACACAGCCATGACGGAAAGAGAGAGCGAGGGAGAAGAAGACGAGGAGGAGGAGGAGGAGGAGGAGGGGATGCTCGGGAAGGAAGGAGAGGAGGGAGGGATAGAGGAGAGTAGTCTGAAAGAGAGAGAAAACGGGGGACAGAGGCATAGAGAGAGAGAGGAGGATGGTCAGAAAGGAAAGAGAGAAGGAAAGATTGATAGAGAGAGACAGTAAAGGGTGGTTGGGAGGGAGAGACAGAAGGAGGGAGGAGTTTCATCGGGAAGGAGAGAAGGGGGGACAGAGGGATAGAGAGAGAGGGAGGGGTGGTCAGGAAGGAGAGAGAAGGAAGGAGGGATAGAGAAAGACAAGGGGAAGGAGGGAGAATGGTTGGGCAGGAGAGGGAAAGGGGGGAGGATGATGGTCAAAAAGGAGAGAAGAAGGGAGGGATAGAGAGAGAGTAGAGGATGGTCGAGAAAGAGAGAGAAGGAAGGACAGAGGGAGAGAGAGAGAGAGAGAGGAGGATGGTTGGGAAAGAGTGAGAGAAGGAAGGAGGTGATAGAGAATGAGAGAGAAGGGAAGGATGGTCAGAAAGGAGAGAGGGAAGGAAGAAGGGACAGAGAGATTGAGGAGGATGGTCGGGAAGAAGAGATAGAAGGAGAGAGAGAAAGAGAGAAAAGGAGTAGGGTGGTGGGGAAGGAGAGAGAGAAGGAAGGAGGGATAGAGAATGAGAGAGAGAGAGGGGAAGGATGGTTGGAAAGGACAGAGAGAAGGAAGAAGGGACAGAGAGAGAGAGAGGGAGGAGGGTGGCCGGGAAGGAGGGAGAAGGATGGAGGGATAGAGAATGAGAGAGAGAATGGAAGGATGGTTGGGAACGAGAGAAAGAAAGAAGAAGGGACAAGGAGAGAGGGAGTATAATGGTGGGGAAGGAGAGAAAGAAGGAAGGAGAGATAAAGAGGGAGAGACAAAGGAGAGAGAGGAGAAGGGAGTGATAGAGAGTGCAGGATGGTCAGGCAGGAGAGAGAGGAGGAGTGAGGAATGGAGAGATGGAGAGAGAGGGACAGAGAGAGAGAGACAGGGAAGAGGCTGGAGGGATAGAGAGAGAAAGAGGGAGTAGGGTGGTCGGGAAGGAGAGAGAGAAGGATGGATGGATAGAGAATGAGAGAGAGAATGGAAGGATGGTCGGGAAGAAGAGAGAGAAGGAAGGAATGACAGAGAGAGAGAGGGAGTAGAATGGTCGGGAAGGAGAGAAAGAAGGAAGGAGGGATAGAGAGCGAGGGACAAAGGAGAGAAGAAGGGAGCGACAGAGAGTGGAGGATGGTTGGGCAGGAGAAGAGAGGAGGAATAGAGAGATGGAGAGGGAGGGACAGAGAGACAGGGAAGAGGATGGAGGGATATGGAGAGAAAGAGGGGAGAGGGTGGTCAGGAAGGAGAGAGAGAGAAGGAAGGAGGGATCGAGAGAAAGAGGGAGCATGGTCAGGAAGGAGAGCGAGAAGAAGGGAGCGTAGAGAGAACGGGAGTAGTGTAGTCGGGAAGGAGAGAGAGAAGGAAAGAGGCTTAGAGAGAGAGAGAGGGAGGGACAGAGAGACGGGGAAGAGGATGGAGGGATAGAAAGAGGGAGGATGATGGTCAGGAAGGAAAGAGAGAAGAAACGAGGGATCGCGAGAAAGAGAGAGAGAAGGAAAGCCGAGCCACTGAGCCCTAACCACCTTCTGTCAGTCTGTCTGCCGCTTTCTTCTTTCATTGGATTCTAATGGCTTTTCCACCAGCCTCTTCGCCATCACCAAAACCCAAAAATGTCTGATCCCCCCCTTTCCCTCTCTCCTCCCACTCTTCAATGGCTTTCTTTAGAAGTTCCAAATGTATTCATGGGGGAGAACGCGCGGGGCATTGTTCCAAATACGAGTGCTCTTCAGAAAATAGGGCTGGCCCAAAACACAAGAAGTGCTACTCTTGTCCAAGAAATTCCTATGAAAAAGTTGGAGGAGATGAAAAGAGTGTAGACACAGATGTAAATACAAGAGCCGGCGACGCTGCAAGATGTTCACTAATATGACCAGAAAAATGTACTTTAAGAGTTAAAAAGTACAAGTATTTTGCAGAGATTTTTAGAAGAATTAAAGGATGAAATGTAGGCGTGTGCAAAAATATTGAAATATCCATATATCGTATTGTTTAATGTGATGATAAAATATTGATATCGTGGACTGCTGTATCGATATATCGCGTAATTTTTTGGTATATTGTACTAAATTATTTTGTTACAGGGGTGGGCTAATATAAGTTTTTCTTCTTCCCACTCCTTTTCGAGAAATGTGCTTTTCTGTTGTTTACAATGGACATGTAGTATATGTGATTATTGTTTCTCTCTTGGCGCAAACTCGAAATAAAAAAGAATCAGTCAGTCAGAAAAACGGTGCTACAGTTTTGTTGCTTGTTTAGAGAAATAAAACTGGTTTATGCGACACATTTGACATAGTTTTGATGATTAAAATGTTTGTGTTTCAAATTAACTTTGCGCAAGAAATGGTTTAACAAAGAACCGATTTGAAATATATCATATAGAAAGTGCACTGCATCGAGATATGTATCGTATCGTGGCTTATATATCGAGGTATGTATTGTGGCCTATGTATTGCAGTATTATCGTATCATGGCCTATGTATCGAGATATGTATCGTATCGTGGCCTATGTTTCGAGATATGTATCGTATCATGGCCTGTGTATCAAGATATGTATCGTATCGTGGCCTATGTATCGAGATATGTATCGTATCGTGGCCTATGTATCGAGATATGTATCGTATCGTGGCCTATGTATCGAGATATGTATCGTATCGTGGCCTATGTATCGAGATATGTATCGTATCGTGGCCTATGTATCGAGATATGTTTCTTATCGTGGCCTAAGTATCGATGTATGTATTGTATCGGCAACTTCTTAATGATACCCAGCCCTGTTGAAGAGTGAAAAGTACAGGTCTTTTGCAGAGATTTTTAGAAGAATTAAATGATGAAGAGACCAAGATTTTAGCTGATTTTAAGTGATTCAACTGGCTTTATATTTTTTCTAGCCGTTTTTGCGTTTTTATGTATTTTGTTGCTCAACGTTTTGACCGAAACTCAAATTAAATGTGCTTTAAAAAATTAAGTTTGAGCCATTTCAGGAGGTCTCAAAGCATAAAGAAACATACTTTTTACTTTTCAGTCCAGATCTAAAATGTAGTGGAGTAGAAAGTACAGATTCCTCAAATGCAGTAAAGTAAAAGTAAAAGGTATCCACTGTAAAATGTACTTAACTAAAATGTGTACTTGAGTATTGTACTTTTACTTTTGTACTTTGTTACCTTCCACCACTGGTTCACCAACTAACTGAACTTTCTTTCTTTTCCTTATGTCTTTTCAAGTATGGAAACTATATACTGTGTTATATTTTCTTCTCTTTTAAAATACTCAAAAATAAAGTATCTCACAAGTGTATCAGTCCAGTGGAAAAACATTTCACCCACTTCGCAAACACCAGTTGTATTTTTAGATATAACAAACTGCCAAATCGGTGAGTAAAAATAAATCAAAAAGCCAAAAGATAGAATGTGGAAAAAGTCGTCATATTTCCGCTTTGTAGTATCGACTTAACATTCAGTATATTTTAGAGAGTACTTTTTCATTGTAGTAATGTGGAAATTTTGGTATTTTTCTGTATTATGATCAGATTTGAGCTGTAAAGGATTGAAAATTTTACTTCTATGAGTGATTATAGATTCAAACTAACTAGAGCCCGACCGATATGGATTTGTTGTGGCTGATATGAAACCGATATAATGGGAGTTGGCGCTGCCGATAGCCGATATAATCGCCGATATATTTAGTGATGTAAAAATTCACTGTAAATCTTGAATGGTTTAAAAAACTTAGGTTTGGCTCTAGTGGATTCTAAATTGGGTTTATTTAGGCAACATTTATTGTTATTCTGACTCTTTACATCATATTTACAGACAGTAGGTTGGCATAATGGAATTTTTGCATCACATTCTAGCTACTAGTGATGGGTATTCCAGTTTTTTTTTTTTTTTTGGAGAACCGGCTCTTTTGACTCGGCTCACTAAAGCAGCTGGCTCTTTCGGCTCCCAAGCGACTCTTGAGATTATTTTGTTGCAAGCAGGACTAAACCAGAACTGAACCAGGACTGAGTGTCGGGACTCGGTTTCTATCTCTCTCCTTCACTCGAGCCCAAGATTAGTCCTGGTTTATTCATTTTATGCTGAACTGCAGCCAAATATGCACTTTTTTTTTTTAAATCCTATGCACACGCAGATTTCTGAAAGTTTAGTTTTCAGCTGCTGCTGCTGTTAAACTACTGGTCTACATGCGGCATGAAGAGAAAAAATGAGAAAAAGAGAAAACAAGGCTCCCAATAAGAAGCAGGCTCCCGTTGTTCGCTTCAAAGAGCCGGCTGTAAGAGCCACTTCGATCGCGAAACTACCGCTATTAGCCTTTAGCCGTAAAAACGTGCGCGCCGCGGAAATTAATTATATGCATAAATGTGGATCATTCACACGTCTATTCACAGCTCATTTACATATCAATGCTGGTCCAGTAACAAATATACGGCCAATAGAAAACAGCCTGTTTAAGTGTCAGAGCTACAGCAGCTAATCGCTAACAAAACCTAAACTAGCTTTAAAGTCGACATATTTCCAACACTCACCGCTCACACAGGCTCCTCCTCACATCACAAATCTGCACTAATAAATGTCCTTTTAATCCAGACTCAAACTGATTGTCCGTAAAAAGAATATAATATCAGTGTTGCGCACCGCTGCGGGTGTAAACAAACACACGCGAGTGAAGTGACGTGACTCTGGTGGTGTGTTCAGGGACAGTACGGACACAGACACAGACAAATTACACCGTAGATAAATATTGATGCGGAGCCACATATTAGGACATTTATCTGTCTGTAAATTGGATTAAATGAACATAATGTAGAGAGTCTAAGATTTATAATGAGGTATAACATGCCCAGTATCAGCCGATAATATCGGCCAACCGATATATCAGTCGGGCTCTAAAACTAACTACGAAAGTGATTCATTCTGCAGTTCGTTTATTGCAATTTGTGTTTTTGTAATTTTGTTGTCAGTGATGGAAGGAAACAAAGTACAAAAGTAAAAGTTACATGACTTAAAGTGCAAATTTGAGGGATCTGGACCAAATTCTGCAGTGGATACTTTTTTACTTTTACTTCACTACATTTGAGAACATGTATTTGTACTTTCTGTTCCACGATATTTGTTGCAATATTTTGGAGAGGCTGATATATTTGTAGATAAGACACTTTTGCTTTTTAAAATACCTTGACAAGATGTTGGTGTGAGTTATTACTGTCATAATCTCAAGAATTCAAGTAAAAACTTATTTCTTCATGTTTTCTGTGCTGAAATGAATCATGGGATATGTAGTTCCCGATGTTTATTAGCTATTCCTACTAAGAAACAATGCATTTAAGCGAAGGAACTTGTAGCTCAATATATTGTGATGCCCCACGATATTATTGTGAGACTTTTGACGATACGATATCATGATATTTCGGTTATTGTTACATCCCTAATTCCACTACTTTATAAATCTGGACTGGAAAGTAAAAAGTAGTTTTCTTTATGCTCTGAGACGTTTAATTTGAGTTTCCATTTCAACTTTGAGCTAGCCAGGCTGGTGCCACCTATGCCTCCGCTCAATTTCATTTCTCTCCAGCGACTAGGTCACGAATCAAAATAAACTAGACGGTTCACAAAAACCCCGGAAGTGCGAGTTCGGGCACCAGCCAATCAGCGAAGAGCCATACATTCTGTGTTGGCAACGATTCCCAAGATCAAGGATTTAAAGCCAGAACAAAGAGAATGTTTGGTGAATTTTATCAAGGGGAAAGACGTTTTTGCCCTTCTTCCTACGGGATTTGGGAAAAGCTTAATATACCAGTTAGCCCCGTTAGCAGCACATTACATACGTCACGACCAAATAGGAGTGACTGGTTAAATAAAAAAGTACCCGTTTATCGTTGAGCGAACGAATCCTAATGCTGTGAGGTCAGACAGTTAAACCGGCCAACTTTGAGCAACACAAAACACAAAAACAGCTAGAAAAAAAAAAAAAATAAAATCAATTAAATCACTTAAAGGTTGTATAGAAGATTTTCCAAGGAAATAGAAATGCAGCGACTGTTTGTCCTTTTTCAAATGTCGCGCTTCGCTCCTCTTCCCCTTCTCTTCTTCTTTCAGCGACGTCAAAAACAGACTTTCTTTTGCGGCGAACTGGTCGTGATTTCTTGTCTGCCATTGCAACAAACTTTGTGCAAACTGAGAGGAAAATACAGTTCGAAAAAGACGCTAAGAACCTCTGTGTTGGTTGAGTAAACAGCATGCGCCGGCAAGTCAGTGACGCTAGAAACGTAGGGAGTTTGATTGACAACCCAACAGCCAATAGATAAAGAGGTAGCCTTGTTATCTATTGGCTGATGTTTATCTGCCCCCACCACGTCCACAGTTGACGGACTTTCACTCTTTTACTTTTGATGATCATAATTACAAGGCTGCTGCATCTCTATGATTCTATTTTGAACTTTCATCGACAATTTGAAACAAAAACAACAACAAAAAAATCCTCCATACAACCTTTAAAACCAGCTCAATGATCACTACATTTCATCCTTAAATTGCTCAAAACCTCTCTGCAAAATACTTTTACTTTTGACTTTTGCATGCAGTGCTTTTACTTAGACACAGCACATGAAGTAATGACTATCCACAACATCTAGCCCTAGTGCCTTAGACTTGTTTTACCGCACTACTTTCTTTGCCAATCCCTCCTCTTCATCTCCCCAGTACTCCTCTCCTCTTTTTCTCTTTCTCTCTCTTTCACTCTCTCCCTCCTCCCTGTCTGCTTGCATCTCTTCCAGCTGTTGGCCAGGCTAACAGCTGACTGAAGTTGCGGGGCCCCTGGCTGACTGGCCCTTTCCCTCCCTCCCTCCTCCATCCTCCCTCCCTCTTCCCTCTTTTTCTGGCCTCTAGCCCTCCCTCTCCGTGGTCTATCCCTCCATCCCTCCACTGCGCTTCATCCAAAACCCCTCAAAGGCCCTCTCTCATTCTCTTTCCTGTTCTGCCTATAGGCCCGCATGCTGTCTTCCCGCTTTCTCTCCCTCTTTTTCTGTGCTTTCGCTCCCTCCTAGTTGTGCTGGTTTTGTAGCTAGGCTTTTTTGGTGCCGTCCCAACCAATCTGGACCCAGGCCTCTTGCACGTTGGCTGTATTTCAGTATTCTGGCGTGTATACCCAATGTCCCCGGCCAACCATCTTTCTCTCATTGGCTAGTCGAAGTTAGCCACTGTTACTCATTGTGCTGCACTTCACTCCAAGCTACGTTCAGTTTTGTACGTTTGGCCATTACGCTTTAATAGTCGTCCACCAGGCGCTCCGACTGTGCAGCCATGTCTTTCTTTGTTCAGAATGAGCCGCTCGCGTTTCTGATTCGACTTCGCAAAGCTTTTAAGAACTAGTTTACTTTTCCACAGGCTGTATGCAAGCCAGGGTGCTCATTTTTACATGCCCTATTTCCTGGCAGTGCACGGTCCAACCTCAAGCTATACACGGCGAGCTAAAAACGAGACTGTCCGCTAAAGACTGCCATTAGAAAAAGCACTATTCTGTGAAACCATTTGGGCAGGTTTTTGTACTGAGTAGCTCTTGGCCACTTCAAAAAATGATGCAAGCCTACACTTTTTGTTCCTGCTCAGTGTTATTTTTCAAATGCAGTACCTCTCGTGTCCACTAGGTTTTATTCAAAAGACTTTATTGACTTTATTATTTGGACACAGTAGCTCACACATCACAATATGATATATACACGGTAATAATAAATTCTAAATAAGTAGCAAAAAATAGGACATAATTATATAAATGTATATGTATAAGTCAAAGAAAAACAGAAAAATAAGTAATAAGTTGTTGTACAGTTGTAGGGAGTATTATATGACATAAGAGTGAGTTCTTGTGCAGTGTAGGGAATATTATCTGTTATGTAAGGGCGAATTGTTGTACAGTTGTAGGGAGTATTATCTGTTACATTGGGTGAGTTGTTGTACAGTTGTAGGGAGTATTATCCCTACAACTGTTTGAATAAATAAATAATAAAGTATCCATTACATAAGGGCGAGTTGTTGTACAGTTGTAGGGAGTATTATCTGTTGCATAAGGGCGAGTTGTTGTACAGTTGTAGGGAGTATTATATTACATCAGGGCGAGTTGTAGCGAGTATTATCCGTTACATAAGGGTGAGTTGTTGTACAGTTGTAGGGAGTAATATATAACATCAGGGCGAGTTGTAGGGAGTATTATCTGTCACATAAGGGCGAGCTGATGTACAGTTGTAGGGAGTATTATATTACATCAGGGTGAGTTGTAGGGAGTATTATCCGTTACATAAGGGTGAGTTGTTGTACAGTTGTAGGGAGTATTATCTGTTACATAAGGGCAAGTTGTTGTACATCAACTCACCCTTATGTAACAGATAATACTCCCTACAACTGTACATCTGTATGTAATATGGTATGATTTTATTCCTGTATCTAAAAGCATTCGCAGTTGAGAAATATAATCAGAATATTTACATTAAGGTACACTATTTTCCACTATTATCCTGCTTTTCTCCATGGATACGTCTGTGACTGGAATGTTCCAAAGTATGGCATGAAATTGATAAATTTATTTTTACAGGTCAGATCAGTGGAGTGACATTCAGACTAAGAAGCCATGTTTTTCAAGATATTTTTGAGCAATAAAAACACACAAAATAAATATGTTTAAGGTAATACTGTGAAACATTCGAGTAAAGCAATAACATCTCCATGGAAACAAGTTATACATTAGTGATACATGATTTTAAAGTTGTTTGTTGACCGTTTTTTCAGATAACAGTAAATTGAGTGTAACTATAATTAAAATATAAATTCCTATCCTTTGTGTACCTAGGACTTAAAAGTACTTGAGATGAAGTATTTACACACATATTTTACTTCCAAATTCGGTTCTGTTTCGTTTCATTCACACATGTTTAACACTCAAATCCTGTATATGTAAGATGGGTTCCTCTCTTAAACGGAAAACACTCTGTTTCACCTTGTGATGTCATGCGGTAATACAGGAAGTGCTCCACTGTGTTTTTAAACTCCATAGACCTTCACTAGAATCATTTGGATCATTACCTGGAATTGACGATCTTTACTAAACAAAAGGTAAAAAGTAGAAGTAGATTAACTCGCATTTTGAGCTTTGGTGATGTAGACAGACTAATAATAAAGGATTACTCAAACATGTGTGAATGAAACAAAACTCCAGGTCTGTTTTTGGGAAAGTAACAACGTTCCAACATGACTAAAAGCTCAAGGGAGTCCATTTTGCGTAACATAGGACCTTTAAAAACAGTTTCGCTAATTGCTTGGCGCCACATTCACCTTCTTCAAACCACTCCAGACTTCCCATTGGTCCCTGACTCGCTCTTGTGCGGACAGACTTGCCTTGGCGTGAACACTGATTGCCCAAACACTTTGAATGGTGTGAGAGGCACAAGTCTATGACAGATGATTGACAGCTGGAGTAGGCACAGGATGGGCCAGTGCTCTGGAAGAGGAAATGAGCTCTGGCATGTCTCCAGGCAAGATGGGAACCCAAGTTTGAATAGTGCCAACAGGAGGAACGACCTAAGAGCCCCTCCCCCAGGTTCCAAGACTGACGACTGGCATTGGCTCAGCGGTTGGAGCGTACGCCCGCTAACCCGAAGCTTCGCAGTTCAATAACAGTTCCAACAGCTAGACTTTTTTTTTTTTCTTTTTTTTCGTCAGTCTGAGTCAACTGATTATTTTATGAGGATTGTACTGAAATATTTTGACCACAGCAGAAACAAGAAGGCATGGAGTGAATTATCTAGTGTTTAATCGGCCTTTCGCAGTATTTCTCTGTATACATCGTAGTTTTTGCACGATATCCTAATAATCTTGAGAGCCTTTGCCAGTACCGCCTCCCCTTTTAGTCGATTAATCAATACATTGTGCGTCCGTTTAGTCGACCAAGAATTTCTTTAGCTCTAGTGCATACTTTTGTTGTTTCTTTTGGCAAAACACCACCCATTTTGCCTACTCTTATGCATGTAAAGGTTGCAGATGTTACTTTGACAATGTAATTAGATACCCATATAGTTAAAAAGTTTATATATGACTAGGAGTGTGCAAAAATATTGAAATACCAATATATCACATCGTTTAATGTGATGATAAAATGTCAGCTGCTGTATCGATATATCGCCAAGAGTATTTTTTGTATATTTTACCAAATTATTTTGTTACAGCGCTACAGTTTTGTTGTTTGTTTAGCAGGGGTGTAACGATATCCAAGTCTCATGATACGATATCGTCACTGTATGAACCTCACGGTACGATATTTATTGCGATATTTTGTGGAGTCTAACAATATGCTACTTTTTCCTCTTAAAATGCTTTCACAAGACAAAGAAGACAAAGAACTAAGACTTAAAAGTGCTTAGAACTCTGATTTCTTCTTGTAGTCTGCACTGAAACGGAGCAAAGGATCATGGTCTATGTAGTTCCCTCTGTCTTTTTTTTAGCTATTGCTGCATCGTAACAATGAATTACGCAAAGAAACTTGTAATTCGATATATTGTGATGGTCCACGATATTATTGTGAGAACTTTGATGATACAATATCACGATATTTTGGTTAGTGTTACACTCCTAATTCCTAGGGGCGTGTAAAAATATCAAAATACCGATATATTTTATTGTTTAATGTGATGATACAGTGTCAATATTGTCAGCTGCTGTTTCGATATATATTGCCAAGAGTATTTTTTCATATATTTGACCAACTTATTTTGTTACAGCGGTACAGTTTCATTGTTTTTTTAGTGGAAGGAAACTCGTTTATGCAACATATTTGACATTTTCACTGTTTTGATGAGTAAAATGTTTGTGTTTCATTATGAACTTTGCACAAGAAGTGGTTTAACAAAGACTTTTAGTATCACAGCCACGATTTAACCTTTATTTTTTACTGAACCGTATTGAATCGATTTGGAATGTATCGTATCGAACCAAAAGTGCACTGTATCGAGGTATGTACCATATCTGCAACTTTTGAATGATGATAAATGAATCAAATATGTGCTTTTATTTTTATTTTATTAGACATTTAAATTGACATTTTAAATTGTAAAGTCTCAAATAGTATCACAGCTACTATAGAAATGAGAAATAATATCTATTCACCCAGCAGATCTCATTTTAGTGTGAGACGGCCCTAGCCTTGGCAGAGGTTATGTGACATTAACAAATGTGACTATATTAAAACTATTGTCAGTCCAGCTCTGAGTTCTGCCGTGAAGAGAATGACACGACTCTCCCTCAGAGTGCGGCGCTGACACTTGATTGGCAGCCGGAGTTTGGGCGTTTTGGACGGGGCCAAACGCAGCGGAAACGGGGAAATGGGTCTTGTCATGTCTCCAGGCAACCAGAGGGCCAGGTCTGATCACTTGCCCGGAGAAGACAGCCCCTCAGAAAGAGAGACAGAGGAGAGGAGAGGGAGAGGAGAGGGAGATGGAAAAGAGGGAGGGAGAGAGAGAGAGAGAGATGGGAGGGAGAAATGTCAGAGAGGAAACAGAAGAGAAAGGCGGACGGGAGAGAGAAATAGAGGGAGGCAGAAGAGGGATAGAGAGAGGAGGAGTCAGTGACAGAGCAGAGAGCACAGAGATCGGGAGATTAACGGGAGGGACGGAAAGTCGGAGGTAGTGACAGAAAGGGGCACAAAAGAGAAAGATAGAGAGAGAGAGAGACCGAGTGAAAAAGAGAGAGGAGAGATTTGATTTTGAGCCGACCTTTATTGTGTCTGTCAAAAACATTTTCCATTACATTTCATTCACACCTCGCGCTATTTACAAAGAAACAAACCGAAATATTTACATCTATTTGCATCCTATTTACAAAAACAAAAGAGAGAGACGAAAGAGAGGAGAGAGAAGAGAGGGGGCGGAGGAAGAGAGAGAAGCAGAGACGGGGGGGAAGAGAGGGAGAGAGAAAGAAGGAGATAGACAGATAGAGAGGCAGGAAATGGAGAGAGAGGGATGGGAGGAAAGGGAGTGAGATGGGAGGGACTAAGGAGAGAGTGACAGAGAGAGGGAAAAAGTGAGTGAGAGGGGGAAGAGAGAGAAGTAGAGGGGGATGGAGAGAAACTGAAAGAGAGGTAAATCAAGAGAGAGTGAGGGATTGAGTGACAGAGAGAGCGGGAGACAGATAGTGAAAGGGAATAGAAAGAAAGAAAAAGACAGAGAGAGAGATCGAGAGCGGCAAAGAGAGTGAGTGTTGGAGAAAAGGCGAAAGAGAGATGGAAAGAGACAGTCAATGCGATAGAGAGGGGGCGAAAGCGAACGAGTGAGAGGGGAGAGACAGAGAGCGAGAGAGACGTAAAGAGAATGGGGGATTGAGTGACAGAAAGGAGAGAGAAGGGGGAAGGGAGAGAGAAGAAGAGAAGAGACTGAAAGAGGCAAATAGAGAGAGTGAGGGATTGAGTGACAGAGAGAAAGGGAGACTCATAGTGACTGGGAATGGAGAGAGAGAGAAAAAGAGACAGGGATAGTGGCATAGAGAGTGAGTGAGTGAGTGAGTGAGAGAAAAGAGCAAAAGAGAGAGAAGGAGAGGAGAGAGAGGGTCAGATAGAGAGAGACAGAGAAACAGAGAGATGGGGGATTGAGTGACAGAAAGGAGAGAGAAGGCGTAAGAAAGACAGAAGTAGAGGGGGGGATGGAGAGAGAGACTGAAAGAAAGGCAAATAGAGAGAGTGATCAATTGAGTCACAGTGAGAAGAGAGAAAGAGACAGAGATGAGAGAGTGGCATAGAGAGAGAGTAAGAATAAAAGGAGAAAGAGAGAAAAGAGGAGGTGTTAGATAGAAAGAGTGAGAGGGGGAGAGACAGAGAGAGAGATGGAAAGAGAATGGGGGATTGAGTGACAGAAAGGAGAGAGAAGGGGGAAGAGAGAGAGAAGAGAGATGGAGAGAAGAGACTAAAAGAGAGGCAAATAGAGAAAGAGTGAGGGACTTGAGTGACGGAGGGAAAGCGAGACAAATAGTGAAGGGGAAAGGAGAGAGAGAAATAGAGACAGAGAGCGGCATAGAGAGAGAGTGAGAGAAAAGGTGAAAGAGAGGAGGGAGACAGTGAGTGAAGAGACAGAGAGAGAGATTAAAAGATAATGGGGATTGAGTGACAGAAAGGAGAGAGACGGGGGAAGAGAAAGAGACAGAGGAGTAGCAAAAGAGAGAAGTGGAGGGGGATCGAGCGAGAGACTGAAAGAGAGGCAAAAAGAGGTAGTGAGGGATTGACTGACAGAGAGAAAGAGAGACAGATAGTGAAGGGGAAAGTAGAGAGAGAGAGACAGAGAGAGAGAGTGAGTGAGTGAGAGAAAAGGCGAAAGAGAGAAGGAAGGAGAGAGACGGTGAGTGAAAGAGGAGGTGTCAGATAGAGAGGGGGCGAAGGCGAGCGAGTGAGTAAGAGGGGGAGAGATAGGAGGGAGAAGAGAGAGAGAGAAGTAGAGGGGGATGGAGAGAGAAGAGACTGAAAGAGAGGCAAATAGAGAAAGAGTGAGGGATTGAGTGACGGAGGGAAAGGGAGACAGATAGTGACGGGGAAACGAGAGAGAGAAATAGAGACAGAGAGCGGCGTAGAGAGAGAGTGAGTGAGAGAAAAGGCGAAAGAGAGAAGGAAGGAGAGAGACGGTGAGTGAAAGAGGAGGTGTCAGATAGAGAGGGGTTTGGCGGTGTGATTAGCTGGCGGTGGTGCACTCGGTCTTCCTGTAGACGTCTCCTCCTGACACACACCGAACACTCGCAAAAGGAACGCAAAGTCGACAGAGCGGCGTCTAGTGCTCCGTCTGCTGCGGGGGTCCCACTCTCGCGCACGCGCACACCCCTGACGTGCACTATCACGCGCCCGCACACACACACACACACACACTCGCGCTCGCTTCGTCTTTGTGTGTGAATCCAGGCCATGCCAACCCAGGCGCGAAGGTAGTGACGCTTGCGTGACTCCTGCATAAATTGGAGGGATTATTTTCGGGGTGGCCTTAAATTTAAAATCATTCAAAAGCGGATGGTTATCGTCACTCATTCAAACGAAACGGAAAACGCACACCGAAGTTCCCGCGGAGGTGCGAATGCGAGGAACAGCGAAATAAAAGTTAAAGAAAAAAAAAAGAAAAACGCGCAGCACGCTCAGATATGGCCGACGTCCAAAAGCTTCTCACTATTTTTAAATAACGTTTCGGCAAAAAAAAAGCCTTCGTCGGATCATTTTTCTCATTCAGTCAGTAGCACATTTATCAGGAAGGTTTGTAGTTCGACGCCTGTTCCCAGCGATGCGTATTATTGTTGTTTCTTTGAGCAAGTTCGACGTTGAAATCTGCCTAGTGAGTAAACAGTAACACACAAGAGCACGATGTAACTTTTCAGATGGGTGAGCAATGGATTCTTATCTCTGTGGATTTCTTATCGCTACGCCTGGCTGCTGACATGTTCCACAGTATGGCATTATACTTATCTGTGATTCCAAGATACAGGTCATGTCAACTATGCTGCCGTTTCGTATTTGAACATACAGTACGTAGTCGAGAAGACAGACATTATTTTTTTCTATTTGTCAATTATTATTATTGTTATTACGATTATTTAAATTGTGCATTGAGACTAGGGCTGCCGATACGATACATATCTCGATACATAGGCCACGATACGATACATATCTCGATATAGTGCATTTTCAGTTCGATACGATATATTTCAAATCAATTCTATACAGTTTAATTAAAAAAATAGCTAAATCATGGTCTTTATTAAACCACTTCTTGTGCAAATTTCATATGAAACACAAACATTTTAATCATCAAAACAGTGAAAATGTCGAATGTGTCGCATAAACAAGTTTCCTTCCACTAAACAAACCACAAAACTGTAGCTCTATAACAAAATAATGTAGTAAAATATACCAAAAATACTCTTGGCGATATATCCATACAGCAGCCCACGATATCAATACTGTATCATCACATTTAACGATACGATATATTGATATTTTGATATTTTTGCACACCCCTACATGACACTGTTACATTTTTAACCGAATAAAAGTTGAAATATAGTGACTGTGGGCTTGTAAATAATGATTACTTACAAACTTGGTAGTGAAAATGATAAATATATATATTCTTTTTTGACATTTTTTTATCTATTATTTATTTATTTGTAAAGGGTCAGCACATATGAATGAACATTAAACACACAACACCAGCACTCTCTCTATGCATACAACACACTAACTATACAAACAAACAGTTCATTTGAAGTTCAAAGTCAAGAGTTAAAGAGTTAAACCAACAACCCCTCAATATGAAAAAAAAGAAAGATAAAAAGATCAGTCTTCGTTTTAAAAAAGTGTTTTGGCATATGTGTTATAATCTGTATAGTTCAGTTAAAGGTGCACTGTGTAACTTTTTGGCTGTCACTTGCTTGTTTCTATGGATATGTCGACGCTCTGCCTGGAATAGTATGACATTAAACAGTTTTATCTTACATTTATTCAACTAAAAGTGGTTTTATAGCTCAAAAATACCTAGAAAAACAAGCATTTTGACTGTAAGCAGCGCCGCCTCTCCACAGATCTGACCTGTAACGTGGCCTGGTTTGGTCTCCATGAAGATAAAAACGTTTAACGCCGCACTGCGAAACGCCCCAGACGAAGCGACAACATCACAACTATCAAAAAATAGAATGACGTGTATTTTAATCGTCGACTAGTCCCGGTTATTCTTGTATTTTTCAGCCTTTTGATTGCAGTGCTGTTGCTACCCGCCGCGCCCCCTGCTGTTCTGGCCTATACACTGCAGCTTGTTGTCTCCTTTGTTTGCGAACGCCTCTGTGTTTTCCCCAATTTGACACCACATCAGAGTGTACTGGAGCAGCATTATTATTCATCCCACTCGGTGCCTGTCCAGGGCCCATTGCCTTTGTCAGTCCCTGCCTTCTCCTCTGTTGTCATTTGCCTGTTTTGTTTTCAAGGGAAATATGGGGGGTGTGGTGCGAAAGTTTTCTTTGGAGTCACATTTTTTATTTATTTTTTTTTTAACGTTTTTTTTTTTTTTTCCCACTCCTTCGCTGACGGACGCTCCCGGGACGATGAAAGCAAATCACGACGTGCCACCGGCTTCAAAGGGTCCTGCGCTCAGGCGTTTACTGGCACCAACTGGCACCAACCAACAGCGCTCCCAAGAAACACAGGCACATGACAAAGAGCTGGACGGGGAGGAGGAGAGACGGAGGGAAGAGAGAGAGGGAGAGGGAGAGGAAGTGGAAGGAGAGAGAGGCAGATGACAGAAAACTGCACGGGGAGGAGAGAGAGAGACAGAGAGAGAAGCGAGAAGGAGGGTAGAGAGGGAGAGGCAGATGATAAAAAGCTGTACTGGGAGGAGGAGAGAGGGAGAAAGAGAGAGGCAGATGACAGAAAACTGTACTGGGTGGAGAGAGAGAAGAGCGAAGGAGGAGAGAGAGAGAGAGGCAGATGACAAAAAACTGTACTGGGTGGAGGAGAGAGGGGAGAGAGAGAGGGAAGCGAGAAGGAGGAGAAAGAGACAGATGACAAAAACTTGTGCTGGTAGAGAGAGAGAGAGAGAGAAGCGAGAAGGAGGAGAGAGAGAAAGAAAGAGAGGAGATGACAAAAAACTGTACTGGGAGTGAGAGAGAGATGGGGAGAGAGGGAAGCGAGAAGGAGGAGAGAGGGAGAGAGAGGTAGATTACCCAATACAGTATTTTTGTTGAGAGAGGAAGGAAGGAGAGAGAGGCAAAATGTGTATTGTTGTACTGGGTGGAGAGAGAGGGAGAGAGAAAGAGAGAAGGAAGAGAGAGAAAGAGAGAGAGAGGAGATGATAAAAAACTATGCTGGGTGGAGAGAGAGACAGAGAGAGAGAGAAGCGAGAAGGAGGATAGAGAGAGAAAGGCAGATGACAAAATGCTGTACTGGGAGGAGGAGAGAGGGAAGAGAGAGAGGAGAGAGGGAGAAAGAGAGAGGTAGATTACAGAAAACTGTACTGGTTTGAGAGAGAGAAGCGAGAAGGAGGAGAGAGAGAGAAAGGAAGGAGAGAGAGGAGATGGAAGATGACAAAAACTACTGGGTGGAGAGAAAGAAGCGAGAAGGAGGAGAGAGAGAGAGAAGCAGATGACAAAAAGCTGTACTGGGTGGAGAGAGAGAAAGAGAAGCGAGAAGGAGGAGAAAGAGAGAGAGGAGATGGAAAGAGAGAGATGCAGATGACAAAAAGTTGTACTGGGTGGAGAGACAGAAGTGAGAAGGAGGAGAGAGAGGAGGTGGAGGAAATGGAAGGAGAGAGAGAGGCAGATGACAAAAAACTGGGTGGACAGAGAGAGAAGCTAGAAGGAGGAGAGACAGAGAGAGAGAGAGAGAGAAGCAAAAAGGAGGAGAGACAATGAGAGAAAGAGAAAGGAGATGACAAAAGACTACTGGGTAGAGAAAGAGAGAAGCGAGAAGGAGGACAGAGAGAGGGGAGATGAAAGAGAGAGAGGCAGATGACAAATAACTGTACTGGGTGGAGAGAGAGAGAGAGAGAGAGAGAGTCAGAGTGAGGGAGAGAGAGAGATGAGAGGGAAGGAGAGCGAGAGGGAGTAACGGAGAAATAGAGAGAAGAGAGCAGAAGAAAGAAGAGAGAGATGAGAGGTAGAGAATAAAGAGAGAAAAGAAACAAAAGCGAGAGATGAGAGGGAAGGAAAAGAGAGCGGGGATAAGACACGAGGGAGAGACTTTACACTTTCATTTCACAGCAATTCATCATAGAAGAGAAAGGGAGAGGGAGGAGAAAAGAGAGACAAGGGAAGAGAGATGAGTCTTTTCTCGGAGATGGAGGAGGGAGGGAGAGATAACGGCGAAGAAAGAGAAAGGGAGGGACAGAGAAAGAAGAGGAAAGATGGAGAAAAAAAGCGAGGCATGAGAGAGGGAGGATAGAAAGAAGAGACAGGCGAGGGAGAGAGGAGAGATAGAAGATAAAGAGAGGGGCAGACAGAGGAGAGTAAAACGGAGAGATAAAATGGAGAAAGACGAAGAGGTGAAAATGAAAGACATGGGGGGAAATGGAAAGAGAGAAGAGGAAATAAAAACAAAGAGAAAGCGAGTGAGAGAAAGAGAAAGAGAGCGGGCGAAAGAGAAGGGGATGAGGGGCGCTAAATAATCCGACTTGCGCACGCTCACTGTAACTGAACGGGAGCGGCGTTCCAAAGCGTTTTCAATCAAAAGGAGCTTGTGGTGTGTACACAGGGGGAGACGGGGGGGATGTGCGGAGGATCTATGGCTCTGCTGGTGGAGATGTGCGGAGCGTTGGCTGCTTTTTCACCGACTCAAAGCACAGACTCACTTTAATTAACCAAATGTCACGCGAGAAGAGAGGGGAGACGTTTCTGCTTTGTTTTCTCTCAAGTAGAAGATCCAGAGTTTGGACTTGGAATGACTTATTTCTCCCTGTTGACACAAAACTACGCTCAAGTGACAGGGCGATTGTGAAACCTGTTTGATGGAGTTTTATGTGTTTTATAGTCGTAATTCTGTACTTCGTTTAACGTTGCCCCAGCTGAGGGTCAACTTTATTCTGAGAGGGATTTTTCTTAAAGGGCCCATCTCATGCAAAATAACTCTTTCCACTTTGTATCTTTTGCGCATATACAAGCACAATTTGGGTTTTGGAACATCCATTACACAATAGTTATGAAATCTTACTGATTTCTTGAAGGCACAGACCAGGAACTATGAAAGGCCGGCTGCTGCGCATCCCCCCGACCGTCCTGAGAAAGCACAGGCTCCGCCCTCCAAACGTGACGTAGGCTCTGAGCGTAAAGTATACATATCGCGATACATAGGCCACGATACGATACATATCTCGACACGGTGAGCTTACGATTTGATATAATTCAATACGATATATTTCAATTTAGTTCGATACAGTCCAATAAAAAATAATGTCTGTGATACTAAAGTCATTGTTAAACTGCTTCTTGTGCAAAGTTCATATGAAACACAAACATTTTAATCATCAAATGTCAAATGTGTCGCTTAAACAAGTTTCCTTCCTTTAAACAATTAACAAAACTGTAGCTGTAACAAAATAATTTAGTAAAATATACCAAAAAAAGACTCTTTGTGATATATCGATACAGCAGCCCACGAATATCGATACTGTATCATCACATTAAACAATACGATATATCGATTTTCAATATTTCTGCACACCCCTAGTAAAGTACTTATTTCTTTATGTAGTTTGCACCAAAACAAAGCAAAGGCTCATGGTCTATGTGGTTCCCTCTGTTTTTTTTTAGCTATTGCTGCACCATAACAATGAATTTAAGCAAAGAAACTTGGCCCAAGATATTATTGAGAGACTTCTAGAATTGATACTTTGCAGCTCATCAATATTCCCTGAGGGTGTGAAGGTAACTGGAGGCACTGTTGTTTAATCTGAGCTGAGCCTTTTTTTTAAGACGGTGTGACCAGAGAGTCATCTTAGTTGGAACCACAACAGATGAGCTGATTTTAATACAAGTATCTTACACATATAATTGCGGTCACAAGCTGCCTAGTGTTAACCATTCGTTTTTCAGTCACCCTCATCTTTTTGTTGAAAATCAAACACCTAAACAGGACCATGAACACTAGGGCTGGGTATCATTAAAGGTTATATGGAGGATTTTTTTTGTTTTTGTTTCAAATTGTCATTGAAAGTGTAAAATACCATTACAGAGACGCAGCAGCCTTGTAATTATGATAACCGAAAAAAAAAAAAAAAAATGAAAATCTATCAACTGTGGACATAGTGAAGCCAGATAAACATCAGCCAATAGAAAACGAGGCTCCCTCTTTATCTATTGGCTGTTAGGTTGTCAATAAAACTCCCTACATTTTTTGTGTAACGCTTTTTTGTGCGCTCGGGGATTACGTGGTTTATGCAGCGGTTCTTAGAGGCTTTTTCAAGCTGTAGCTTCCTTGCAATTCGCACAAATTTTTTTGCGATGGCGGACGAGAATCCACGACAAGTTTGCCGCAAAAGAACGTCCGAAGGGTCTAAAAACTGACACGTTGGTCGCTGAAATATTTCTAGGCAGGTCACTTCAACTGTAATTCTGAACACGCACTGGATGTAAACAAACGTGATTTGTAGAGTAAAGAGGCGGGAGGAGGTGTTTCTACTGAGGGAGCTGTGGAGGAGGAAGGTGGTGTCACACATGCACAACATTTGAAAAAGAACTGTCGCTGTATTCACCTCCCTTAAAAAAATCCTCTATACAACCTTTAAGAAGTTGCCAATACGATACATACCTCGATACAGTGAGCTTTCGATTCGATACAATACATTTTGAAATTGATTCGATATGGTTCAATAAAAGTAAAGGCTAAATCATGGCTGTGATACTCAAACTCTTTGTTAAACCACTTCTTGTGCAAAGTTCATATGAAACACAAACATTTTAATCATCAAAACAGTGAAAATGTCAAATGTGTTGCATAAAAAAGTGTTCTTCATCTGAACAAGCAACAAAACTGTAGCGCTGTAACAAAATAATTTAGTAAAATAGTTTTTAAAAATACACTTGGCGATCTATCGATACAGCAGCCCACGATATCGATACTGTGTCATCACATTCAACGATACGATATGTCGATAGTTTTATATTTTTGCACACCCCTAATGAACACTCGTTTTGATCATAGGCTCAGGAAAATGAAAATGTGCTGTTTAAATCCATTTTGTTTTTGTTTTTTTGACTTCTCAGACAATATTAAAACTGCTGTTATGTCACCGTGAAAACCGCTGAACATTTCACCATAGATATACATGCAGAACACCCCCCCCAAAGTATCAACTGATGCAACCCAGAGCCGGTGAAAATCATGCTACTTCATTGTTCTATGAGTAAATACTAAATATCGGGGCTTTTAACAGAAATGAATTGCTTGTATAAAGATAAAGTATGATTTTTCTAACATTTTCTTTTGTAGATTAACAAATATAAACATTTAGTTATTAGGCAAAGATGCTAAATTGTCCAAAATAATGGCCTTTTGTTTATATGTGCAACTAGAATTAGACTACCGTTCTGACATCTGATACACGGATGCTGTTATGGCTGGATTTATAGGTACTTCCTGATGCTGATAACCAATATCAGCAGTATTACATAAGCATCAATAAAGCTATATTTCCATGAGATTAAGTTTGAGGCTGTATAAGTTGCATTATATGAAGACATCATGCAAAAACGTGTTGGGATCCTATGCCGTTTTTCTCCCCCCATATCTCCCATCTCGTCCACAGCCCCCATTGAGTGTCACTGACCTCATTTGGGCTCATTTCAGTGACCTACTTCATGGGTGAATGCTGACTCGACCGCAGGAGCCGATTCAAACTACCCTGACTCCATCTTTCATCTTTTTCGTTTATTTTTAGACCTGAAGACCTCATCGGAGTGCCCCTCTAGTGCTGTCAATATCACAAGAGTGAAGAACAGGCTTTTTTAGAGAACAAACTGTATATTTTTAGATAGAATTGTGATGTTTTCTTTAAAGGTTGTATAGAGGATTTTTTTAAGGGAAGAGAAATACAGCGACAGTCCTTGTGCGCATTCAGAATTACTGTTGAAGTTTCCTGTCTAGAAGTAATTCAGCGACCGACGCGTCACTTTTTAGACCCTTCGTCTGCTTCGGTCGCGCCATCGCTGGACGAGATCTCCAAGAATCACCTCTGTTTGGCTTTGCTCCTTTTCCTCTTCTCTTCTTCTTTCAGCGACCTCAAAAACGGACTTTCTTTTGCGGCGAACCGGTCATGGATTCTCGTGCGCCGTCGCGACAAACTTTGTGCGAAATGCGAGGAAGTGACAGTTCGAAAAGCCTCTAAGAACCGCTGCGTAAACCACGTAATCCCCGCGCTCCGACGAGTCAGTTACACTAGGGAGTTTGATTGACAACCTAACAGCCAATAGAAAATGAGGGAGCCTTGTTTTCTATTGGCTGATGTTTATCTGGCCGCACTACGTCCACAGTTGATAGATTTTTGTTCTTTTTTTTTTGGTCATCATAATTACAAAGCTGCTTCGTCTCTGTAATGGTATTTTAATCTTTCACTGACAGTTTGAAACTAAAAAAAATCCTCCATACAACCTTTAATGTGGACTTATACTGCTTTTAATATAGCGAAGGATTTTCTAAAAGTATTCAGAAAGTGTCTAATGTTTCCCGATGTATGTGATTTTTTTCAGTATTGACACTTGATCAGTCGAACGAGTATCTAATTTCAGTTCTAGTCTGAATAGGGCTGTACAATGTTTTGCAAAAATATCAGTAATGCGATACTGAAGACTCCAATAATCAATATTAGAAGAAATAAGATATGTGTGAGTTTAATCCCATACTGATGAAGACGATGAGTGGCCAGACCTTCCACCAGAAAACTTACAGTGCACCTAAATCCTTGTTTTGGCCTTGGGTTTCATCTCAGATTTTATTTTGACATGTTTGTTCATTAAGTAATTATATAACTAATAGGGATGTAACAATAACCAAAATATTGTGATATCGTATCGTCAAAATTCTACCAATAATATCGTGGACCATCACAATATATCGAATTACAAGTTTCTTTGCTTAAATTAAGAGTTATGGTACAGCAATAGAATAGAACACGGGTGTCAAACATGCGGCCCGGGGGTCAGATCCGGCCCTCCAAGACCTTTAATCTGGCCCTCGGCTGATTTTCTACTAAAATATTTTAATTATATTTTCTATTAAAATATTTGTAATTTTCTGTGTCGCTTAACATAGCAGCATCTCCAGCGTCTCTGTACGTGGCCCCTCCCACCAGAGCAGCACAAATGAAGACTTGTCTCTTTCCAAACGCTCTTAAAGGACGATCGTTTTGACTGTTGACTGTGACACCCTCATCAGCAAAATGTCAAAAATGAGAAAAGTGGAGCCGAGTGCAGGATTTCCCAAGAAAAACTGACTTATTCCTATTTACATACAAGTTCATGTTAAAACATTGTGTTGAAATTACATTTTTCTTAAAGTTTCAGGTTGTTCATGATATTATAATATTTTGCAAAAGAAAGAGTTCATCAGTTAAGAAAGATTTCTGTAATAGATTTGTGTTTCTCTGCACAAATATTTAAACTTATTGCTATTTTTGGAGTATATATGAGTTTTCTGATCTGGCCCCTTTGGGATCAAAGTAGGTTGGATACGGCCCCCAGACCAAAATGAGTTCGACACCCCTGGAATAGAATGTCTAAAAAAGACAGTGGAAACTACATAGACCATGATCCTTTGCTCCATTTCAGTGCAGACTACAAGAAGAAATAACACTTCTAAGCACTTTTAAGTCTTAGTTCTTTGGATTAAGTCTTGTTAAGGCATTTTAAGAGGAGCCTCCACAAAATATCGCAATAAATATCGTACCGTGAGGTGTATATCGTGAAAATATCGTACAGAGAGATTTGGATATCATTACATTCCTAATCGTGAGCCTCCCTACCATATTGTGAGCTACAAATATCAACAATAGCAACAAATATCATACTGTCAGGTTCATACCATGACAATATCGTATCGTGAGACTTGGATATCGTTACACCCCTAGTTAATAAGTAATGTAAGTATATTAAAATACTACAATATCGCAATACAAACCACAGTTCATGTCAAATATTCCTTGTTTTTCTCATATTGTGCTGCTTTGCTGTAGTTTTAATAAGCGATTGAAAACTAAACACAGCCTTTATATTGTCCCCTTTAACTCCCTTGGCATGGCGTCTCATTCGTGCCCTGCGTTGTCCCTCCCAGTGCGACCAGGATCTAAAGTACAAGCACATAGTAAAAGATAAACAAAGAGGCCTCTGCGGAGACATAATGCCTATAATAACACTGGGATATTCCTTTTCTCTATTGCCAATTTCTGCAAGGTTTCAGATTGGACTACCGTCTACGAGGCAGTTCTGTCATCTTTAACCTACTTCCAAATGAAATTAACTTCAGTATCATTACATTCTCGCCACCGATTAATTCCCAATGGAGCGGAAATGGGAGATTCTCGAGAGGGACTTGCAAGAAAAGGTGTTGTCATAGTTGAATTAGTTTTAGCCTCTTTTAATGTGAATATGATTAGTAATAAAAAGAGTAAAAGTCCCGTGAGAAGCGAGTCGATCTTGATTCATTGTTTCGGGGGCATGTGAGATCCAGTGGTACGCTTTGTGCCAATGTGCCCGGGTAGCAGAGTTGGCGAACGTGTGCTCCTTCTTCTTCTACTTTATTTTCGCACATGTTTTTCCAGTGCGGTTTTAACTACAAATGGCAAATAAACTAACCTAACCTATATTCTTACTCATCTTGCCCACACTTCTTCAGTAATTTAAGAAGATGTGAGTCTGGTCACCTTGAATCTCCCTGATGGGTGTGATTGACAGATGGATTGGCCAATCAGGGACACACATGATCTGTCTGTCAAAAAAAATATGTCTACTTACGAGGAAAAAAACTTTGCCTATTTCTGCAGAAGCACTAAATGTTGTTAATCTGAGGTGAAAGAAATGTACATACAGTTTAGCTTGACATGTACAGATATATTCTAAAAGCAGCTCTTGGCCTCAACATTTTTATCTTAATTTTTATTGTTTGTGAACCAGGAATTAATGTTGGTTCGCTTTTAGCATGTTAGTTTTGTTCGCGAGATGGTAACTCAGTTCTGGCCTCTGAACATTGTGGTTAGTACCGTATTTTTTGGACTATAAGGCGAACTTAAAAACCTTGAATTTTCTCAAAAATCGTCAGTGCGCCTTATGTATTAATTCTAGTAGTTGTGCTTTCTGAGCTCAAACTGATTATATGTGGTACACGACTCTCAAAAATCTGTCAAAATGTTTTAGTACGACTTTGGTAAGATAATATGAAGTCGCACCACTTCATGGCTTGTTGGAGCGTTACAGCTATGGTAGTCAGGAGCCTCATGGAGTAAAGCCCAATTTACGGTCCTTAGTTCGACAGAAGCTGACTGCATCAGCGCACAAAGACCGAGCTGTTTTTTCAGAGCTTATAGTTTATGCAAATTATCCATGTGGTTTTAAGTTTTGTTTCTGTAAAACGTAAACAAATGTGCACAAACCGCATTAAACACATTATTACTCAATGTATATTTGAAACGTCCTCGTAGAAAATAAAAAAACAAAGTTCAGTGATCCACCCATATTCACATTCATAATACACGTTCACCAAAACAGGGAGGCAATGCCGGGCGAATTACGCCACGATCTACCAATGGATGGTGGAGGCCTGAGCTAAGGGATCAGTCTCAAGTGTCGTTCATTTGTTTTGCTTAATGTGCCTTATAATCTGGTGCCCCTTAAGTATGAAAATAGACGAGAGAATTGAACATTACTGATACTGCGCCTTATAATCCAGTGTGCTTTATAGTCCGAGAAATATGGTACTTGAGATGGGAGACCTCTAGGAATACCAGGAGCTGCAGGTGGGTAGAAATGGGTCTAGTACATAATGTAGTTGTGTCTTTAAGCAAGACACTTCACTCACCTTGCCTCGTATGAATGTTTTGCATGCGTGAGTTATTGGTAGTAGTATTAGAATCCACATTAGCATCCTCGATTTTGTCAGTCTCTCTCAGGGCAGCTGTGTGTCTTTGAGTGTTCACAAAAAAACACTATATAAATCAAATTCTATGCGCGAACTGTGAACAGTAAAATCATTAGTTAGCCCAAAATGTTCCACAGTATGATAGTAAACAGCTCTATCTTACATTTATTCAATTGCGGGTGGTGTTATAGCTCAAAAATACCTAGAAAAACTGGCATTCTGACGTGTAACTTGGTCTAGTTCTTCTCTGTCAAGATAGAAAGGTTTAATACCAAAGTGTGAAACATTCTAGACAAAGCAATAACATCTCCACCTGAAAAGCTACACAGTGCACCTTTAGAGGTTTACACATGAATCAAAACCAAATCAAATGTTACATAGATTTAAAGAGCGACTACACCTTTGTTGAATTAGTTTTTGGATTGTGTTACGACATGTTTAACTGCAGAATTACAGTGAACATCTTATCATTAACTCAGTGTATACAATCCCCCCACTGTACATACGTCACGGAGAGAAATTGCGTGTGATCCTCAAATTTGCTTTCTGTTTCATGTAGACAACAAATATTGACTCCATCGTGAAAACACACATGTCCTCTGGACCATGTGCATCGCCACGGCAACCCATACATGTGTCAACACAAGAGGGGCGAGCGCAGTCCCCCCCACGTCCAGCAGGGTGCCATTAGTCTCAGTGAAAAGCAGCTATTTAGGTTTGTTTACTTGGTTTTCTGGGAAGTGGGGGGACCCTGCAAAGGGTTTGATGTCAGCTGTTTGCTTTTAGTGTGAGAATGAAAACCAACACCTGCTTAAAATGGAAAAAGGAGACAGGAATTTGGGCTGTGAAATGATGTCGGGGTTGATTATATTGATTTTTAAAAGTGATATAATTTACAGAAGAGCACAATATCAAAATAAAAAACTTGATTGTGATCTTACATTTTTGTTAACGTTGTCATATTGTGATTATAAGTACAGTATGCAGCTTTCTGGAAGTTTCACTCACTCTCCCTTTTTGTCAGCCTCTTCATGGTCTGAGTGAGTGACAAGGGGATTTAACCAATCTTAGGGAAGTGTGCTCTGTCTGAAGAAGCACATCTCTTCAGTTACCTCTTAAAGAAAGCATGAAACATAACACGAATTGTAATTAAAAAAAAGTATAAAATTTAAATTATGAGCAAACTACTCTTACCTTTTTGCTTAAACAAAACTATGATAAGATGTAATTTTTCTGTGTGACATTTTCTTTTCAAGATTAACAATAACACTTAATCAAACCTAATATTATTATTACTATTATTAAGTTATTGGACACTCAAAAATCCTTAATTGTAAAAAAAAATATATATATATATATATATATATATATATATATATATATACATAAAATAATAATATAAATAAATAATAATAATAATAATAATAAAAAAAGAAGAAAGAAACTCAATAGGCTGCAAAAAAAAAAAAAAAAAGAAAAAAAAAAAAGAAAAGAAGTTAAAAGGGAGTCTAAAAACATTTTGAGGTGACTGTAGAAACTTGTCAAAGATGTTTCTCATCAAAAGATTGTTTTGTTAGGTTGGATTGAACACCAAAACGTCTCCAGCGTCCACAAAACTACAAAACTATAAATAAAAATTAAATGAAAAAAATCTAAATTCTAAGGTGTTCATTAATTTCCAAATAGATAGAAAAATCACTACTATATATATATAAAAAAAAAATGTGTTTCTCACCTTCCACGGTGGTAGGTCTCTCTCACCCTCATTGAGCTCGGGTCCTCTACCAGAGGCCTGGGAGCTTGAGAGTTCTGCGCAGTATCTTTGCTGTTCCCATACTGCACTTTTCTGGACTGAGATGTCCATTGTTTTTCCCGGTATCTGTTGTAGCCACTCTTCCAGTTTGGGGGTTACAGCCCCGAGTGTCCGATCACCACAGGCACCACTGATGCCTTTACTTTCCAGGCTCTCTCCAGCTCTTCCTTGAGCCCCTGGTATTTCTCTAGCTTCTCGTGTTCCTTTTTCCTGATATTACCATCGCTTGGTATTGCGATGTCAACCACCACGGCTCTGCTCTGTTTCTTATCCACCACCACTATGTCTGGTTGGTTCGCCATCACCATTCTGTCAGTCTGTATCTGGAAGTCCCACAGGATCTTGGCTTGGTCATTCTCCACAACCTTTGGAGGTGTTTCCCACCTTGATCCTGGGTTTCCAGTCCGTACTCTGCACAGATGTTTCTGTACACTATGCCGCCACTTGGTTATGTCGCTCCATGTATGCTTTCCCTGCCAGCATCTTACACCCCGCAGTTATGTGCTGGACTGTCTCAGGAGCCTCTTTGCACAGTCTACACCGTGGGTCTTGTCTGGTGTGGTAGATCTGGGCCTCTATTGCTCGAGTGCCCAGGGCCTGCTCCTGAGCAGCCAGGATCAGTGCCTCTGTGCTGTCCTTCAGACCAGCCCTCTCAAGCCATTGGTAGGATTTCTTGATATCAGCCACTTCAGTTATGTTCTGGTGGTACGCCCCATGTAGGGGTTTGTCCTGCCATGATGGTCCCTCCAGCACCTCTTCCTCTGGACCCCACTGTCTGAGACATTCTCTGAGCACCTCATCTGCCGGGGCCTTGTCCTTGATGTACTCAAGGAGCTTGGATGTTTCATCCTGGACAGTGGTTCCCACACTCACTAGTCCTCGGCCCCTTCCTTCCGGCCTGCGTACAGTCTCAGGGTGCTGGATTTGGGATGGAACCCTCCATGCATGGTCAGGAGCTTTCGTGTCTTAACATCTGTGGTCTGTATCTCCTCCTTTGGCCAGCTTACAATCCCTGCAGGGTATCTGATCACTGGCAGGGCGTAGCTGTTGATTGCCTGCACCTTGTTCTTGCCATTGAGCTGGCTTCTAAGGACTTGCCTCACTCTTTGCAGGTATTTGGCCGTAGCCGCTTTCCTTGTTGCCTCTTCGAGGTTGCCACTTGCTTGTGGGATACCAAGGTACTTGTAACTGTCCTCAACGTCTGCTATTGTTCCCTCTGGGAGTGAGACCCCCTCTGTGTGGACTACCTTCCCTCTCTTTGTCACCATCCTGCTGCATTTCTCAAGCCCGAATGACATCCCGATGTCTGTACTGTAGATCCTTGTGGTGTGGATCAGTGAGTCGATGTCTCGCTCACTCTTAGCGTACAGCTTGATGTCATCCATGTAGAGGAGGTGACTGATGGTGGCCCCGTTTCTGAGTCGGTATCCATAGCCAGTGCGGTCGATATATATATATATATATATATATATATATATATATATATATATGTATATGTGTATATATGTGTATATATATATGTGTGTGTGTGTATATATATATATATATATATATATATATATATATATATATATATATATATATATGTGTGTGTATATATATGTATATATATAAAAAATTAAAAAAATAAATTATTTTTTTATATATATACACACACACACACATATATTGCCATACACTTTTTTTCTTTTGTCCCAGGAGGATATTGTGTTTATGAATGCAAACTACTGCAAGGTGAAACTACATTTTAAGAAGTACAATTCTGATATCTAATATAGGCCTACTGTTATGACTGGACTTAGGTAATACACACCTAAAATTATAAGACAATTAATGAGGAAATGTGTTTTTGTATATTACTCACCCCTAATTTCAATATCTTTTTAAGTTCTCTCACTAACAATAATCATCATTTTTGCAATCCATCTGAAAAAGCCATGACATTTTTCCTATGGGGGACAATAAAGTGCACTTTAAGCTTAGACTGAGTTTCAAGTATTGCACAAAATACTGAAATGTTGCTTATACCTTTTTTCGGAAGATCACACTGCAAGCATCTCTTAATAGTTCTTTACAGTTTTCTTATTTAACTCAGTATACCCAGTATTTTAACATATTTTCAGTAATTACCATATACGTTTGTAGTTGATGAGCTGTAGACATGTAAGTCCCACTTGTAGTTGCTAGTCTCAGCGCGACTCGAGATTCTTTGAGTTAGTGCGCGGTGAAGCTAACCCCAGTGCTTTGGAGCTGATCCTTAAGAGAGTGGTCCTAACATCAATGTCAATATTTACAGGAATCGCCTGAAGGCAGCACAGCATCGACCACCTTTGTCTCCTCCCCCCTCCCCTCGCTCCTCTCGTAGCTTCGGCAGGAGTTTACAAATATAGTGGTGCATGACATGAGTGTTTTCAGAAAAAGAAGAAGAACTCAGACTAAATATGCAGGACTTGCATTAAATATGTGTGAATGAAACAAAACACAACTTCAGGTCTGTTTGAAATCAGGAAACAACATTGTAATATAGATCAGGAAATGATGTAATATGGACTCTTTAAGCAACAGTCTTTCCTGTGGTTGGTCAAATATAAATTCACATTGAGATAACTAAATATTGAGTTAATCAAGCATAGTGACATTTATAATTTTAATTTATATTCAGATTGTTATTCAAATATATGTATTTTGTCTTTGGGTCATAACTTTTGCATTATAAAATTTTAAAAAATCCATACTTTCATTCCCAATTAGTGCACTATACTGTATGTGATTAATAATTGCACTACTGTATTTTTCGCACAATAAGTTGCACTTTTTTCATGATTTGGTGGTCCTGCGACTTTTACTCAGGTGCAACTTTTATATTAAAATATGTTAGTTATTTTTACACTGACAACCTCGAGACGGCGCTCTAGGATTGTGTGTCAGTTTCTGCTACGACTATTACTCCTTTACCGCTGTCACTTCACTCTACTGCGCATGTCTCCTGCAGAAAGAGCCGTTGTTCTGTCTGGTTTCATGTCAGTGTTTTGTAGGATTTCAGCAGATTTCAGGCTCTCTTGGGGGCGGGGCTAGTTGTATCAATCAGGTATGAGCGGATGTCCGGCTACTGAAGTTTGAGACGTTTTTTCTCGTCGTTTACGCGTTCACCTGCATTAACGCATACAGGTTATTAAGACATATCCCACTCACTAATGTTCATTTAGCATCATAACTTATTACAAGGCGATAAACTGTTAATCATATTCTGCAGATTACAAACTGCAAGTAGGGATATATGCAGCCGTAAACGCTAATCGAGCAGCAGAAAGAAAGTTTGGAGTGAGTGAGAGGCTTGTGAGGGACTGGCCGAAGAAAACATAAAAAGTTAATCACGGGCTAAAAGCTAGATTTGGCTAGAGTTGGCGGAGTTGCTCAGAAAGTGACATAGCGAATGAAGAATTCAGTGGATTTAGTGATTTGGAGTGAGATCAAGCAAGTTATGTTGTTTATGCGATAGTTATCTGAATGACTCTTAAACAACATAACATAAGAAGTTTACCAAACTCTCGATCTCACTCCAAATCACTAAATCCATTGGAATCTTGCTCTCTTTCTCTGTCTCTCTCTCTCACTTTTACCGCTGTTCTGGACTTTCCCAAAACGCACAGATTGCCAACCCCAACCCTAACCCTGTCCACAGCTCAGAGAGATGCTGGGCGACGTGTGTCAGGAGATATTAAACGTGAGAGAAACTCGCCTCCTCTCCTACTTTTTCTCTCTCCCTCTCCCATTACCGTCCACTGTGGTTAGCCTGAACCATGACACTCAATGTTCTGGGTTTATAGGTTTGGCTTGGAGTCCGCGTCCACTCCCAGAATCATGTTGAAACTTGCTACTATTTTATTTGTTTGTTAGGGATGGACAGTTTTGATGGTAAACAGATGACACAGAAAGTCTTATCATGTAACATCTATGGGTATTAGAATTCAAAACCATATTCAAAAGAAGAGATCGACTTCATGACTAAAGCCGATACTACGGAAGCCGAGAGGGGTCGCAACAAATACAAACGTGACAACACAACAAAAAGCCACAGCAACCCACAAAAGGCCACAACACACCAAAAAAGCCACAACACACAAAAAAAACACAAAGGAATTGACCGCGGGACTCTATTTTAATGCAAACGCCGCAACAAATACAAACGCCACAACACAAACGCAAATGCCGCAACACATCAAAAAGCCACAACACATCAAAAAGCCACAACACATCAAAAAGCCACAACGAAAGTGACCGCGGGACTCTATTTTCCGACGGACCGATCAAGCGGCAAGTGAAGAAGAAGAACTACAACATGAAACGAGTCATGATAAAACAATAAATTACTTTTACGTACTTTTCCAACTTCTCCGTTCTTTTAATTTTCACGTTGTAGTTCTTCTTCTTCACTTGCCGCTTGATCGTTCCTTCAGAAAATCGAGTCCCACGGTCACTTCCGTTGTGGCTTTTTGATGTGTTTTGGCTTTTTAATTTGTTGCTGCATTTGCATTTGTGTTGTGGCGTTTGTATTTGTTGCGGCGTTTGCATTAAAATAGAGTCCCGCGGTCATTTCCGTTGTGGCTTTTTTTGGTGTGTTGTGGCTTTTTGTTGTGTTGTCGCATTTGTATTTGTTGCGGCGTTTGCGTTTGTTGTGACCCCTCTCGGCGTCCGTACGATACCGATTGTGTAGAATCCAGAGGAACCGATGGCCAATATACATATTTAGATTTAGATTTATGTTTGTGTCGAGCTGATTCTGTTACAAACTGCGTAGAGTTCAGTGTAACCACATTTTTTTAGTAACCTCTTTGGACTTTAAGTGTTCAAAGAGAGCCGTATGCAGATATTTTTCATGCATATTTAAGCTGCTGGTTGGCCCAAACGAAATATCAGCCCAATATATCTGCCTATCTCTACTCAAAAGCCAATCATCTTCAGTAATTGTTATTGGGCCAACAAGAAACTGAGACCTGTGATTCTCAAAACTTTATTAGAACTGAAGTGTTGGATTGGAATATCTTGTTTCCTATTGGCCTTGATTTCGTTTGATTAATTGCCAATCCCCAGCTAGTGTTTTAATGGTGAGCTCCGCAGCCAATCCTCTGTCAATAAAAATATGCAGTTTGGAGCAGAGTTCAGACTTTGGTGGAAGAAATTTGATAATTATTGTGTTAAATGGCAAGAATTCAAAGCCTTTCTGGTTTACGTTCCATTTTTTAATTGTTTTTGAGAAGGCCGAATGAAATCAAATTCTGAAATTGTGATCGAACTAGGAAATTAATTATAAGTCTGGACCATATGAACAAATTGTCACTGTTTAGTTTAGATCTTTGTGAATATAAGGTACAGGTGGGGTCTAAGTCGTGACTTGAGTCGCTATTTTTAAGACTTGAGACTTGATAAAATGGACTAAGACTTGGGACTCGACTTGGACTTGAAGGTCTGTAACTTGGGACTTGACTCGGACTTGAGCCCCATGATTTGAGAAGACTTGATGCTTCTCCTAAAAAATATATATGCTTTTAGTAAATACTTTTCTCTTTTTTTTCCTCTTTTCTCTATGCTGAATTTTACAGAAACAAACTGGAACATGTCCCTCTCATTTCTCTCTGTGTTACTATGGCAACAGTAACTGAAGTACTGTCATGTGGTATCCTCAAATGTACTGCAGTAATATACAGTACAACACAGTAAAACAGAGGGAAATATTGAGAACATGATCCTTCTATTTCAGTGCAAACTACATGACAAAAAAACTGATATTAAACACTTTTAAATCTGAATTGTTTCTATTCTGGCCATAATGGTTCACACTCAGATCTTGTCAAGACATTTAAAAAGGAATAAAAGCATTTCTACAACTCAAATATAAGTACTCATATAGAAATATACCATGACTTTTAAGTCAAATTTAGCTTAAAATTCATAATAAATTGCAAAAACCAAAGCTATATTTGGTGCTTTGGTTTAAAGACTTGAAATGACTTGAAGCTCAAAGCAGACGACTTGGACTTGACTTGGACTTATGGACCAGTGGCTCAGGACTCGACTTGGACTTGCCTGTGTTTGACTTGGGACTTGACTCGGACTTACTTGAGACTTGCAAAACACCGACTTGTTCCCACCTCCAGGTCGTACTGTCTCATGTGTTTCTCCAGCGCATCTTTTTCTTGTGTGTTATTAGCAAAGTTATTTTATTTTGTCTTGATGGGTGCGAATGCTTTTCCGTTGTTTTGTCTTCTAAGAGTCGTGCTGCTCAGAATTCAGGTCACTCCAATATAATTTTAGATTTGAACGCACAAAGCCATCGCATTTTACTTTGTTATCAGCGCCGATGAAAACCCAAACCTGTATTTATCCTCGATGTGAGATAGCGGCTTCTCATTGGGTTCAACGGTTCGTCTGTTTTCTGCATGTTTACTCCTAATGTCCATTTGGGCGGAAAGTCAAAATGTTAATACAATAATAATCCTGTTCTTGTGCGCAGACGTTTTATTTCTGTGAATGCTCCTCGGAGGTTTTTAAGTCTGTCTAACTGATCCCGAGTTCTCACCAACGCTTTAGGACATTGTTAATATCCACGTGTAATCATTTCTGGATGTGAAACTGGGAGATGAATAAGGCTTCTTCTAAATCCTGGCCTAGAAGAAGAAGCACAGGCAGACTGAGCTGGCAGTGAGTGGCTTTAGTGCAGCAAAGTAGCGTGATTTCTCTTTCAGACTTAAATACTGTGGAAGGGAAGAGCAGAAGAGCAGAAGAAGCGGAGGAGGAGAATGAGGAGCAGAGTAGTAGAGAAGGAGTAAAGTAGGGTAGAGGCGAAGGAGCAGAGGAGGAAAGGAGGAGCAGAGGAGTGGAGCAGAAGAAGCGGAGGAAGAGGAAAGGAGCAGAGGAGGAGAATGAAGAGCAGAGGAGTAGAGGTGGAGGAGGAAAGGAGGAGCAGGAGAACACCAGAGGAGGAAAGGAGGAGCAGAGGAGGAACAAAGGAGGAAAGTGGAGTAGAAGAAGCGGAGGAGGAGGAGAGGAGCAGAGGAGGAACCGAGAAGAAAAGGAGGAGCAGAGGAGGAGTGGAGTAGAAGAAGTAGAGGAGGAGAATGAAGTGCAGAGGAGGAAAGGAGGAGCAGAGGAGAAGCAAAGGAGGAAAGGAGGGGCAAGAGAGGACCAGAGGAGGAGCAAAGGGGAGGTGCAGAAGAGGAGTGGATCAGAAGAAGTGGAGGAGGAGGAGAGGACAGGAGGAGGAGAATGAAAAGCAGAGGAGTAGAGGCAGGGGAGAGGAAGAGGAAAGGAGCAGGAGAGGAGCAGAGGAGAAGATTGAAGAGCAGAGGAGTAGAGGCGGAGGAGCAGAGGAGAAGCAGAGGAGGAGCAGAAGAAGTGGAGGAGGAGGAGGAGAGGAGTAGAGGAGGAGAATGAAAAGCAGAGGAGTACAGGTGGAGGAACAGAGGAGTAAAGGAGGAGGAGAGGAGGAGCAGAGGCACGTTATGCAGAAGCCACTGGCAGCTGAAGCAGAAAGGGGAAGTGCTGAGCTCAGAGGAACACCGGCCCACAGCACGACTCTCGCTCTCCTTCCTTCCTCCCTCCCTTCCTCCCTCTCTCACTTTTAGCTTTTTTTAATCTCTCCTCTGTTCCTCCCTCCCACCCTCAACCCCTCGGCCTATTTCCCTCTCCCTTCCCCCCCTTTCTCTCCCCTCTTCCTCTCTCTCTCCTCCCACTTCTCTCCACTCTCCCTCCTTCTCTTGTCCCCTCGGTCTTTCCTCTTTCTCTCTTTCATCTTTAATTCCCCTCTATCACACCCCCTCTCCCTTTTCTCCCAAAACACACCCCCTTTCGCCACAGCTGAGTGCTCCCCCCCTCCTCCTCCTCCTCCACTTCTTCCTCCGTTCCCTCCTTCTCTCTCTCTTCCTCTCCCTCTTTCTCTCTCTCCACAACTGCCAGCCGTGCAATGTGTAGCGTTGTGTGTATGCTGGAATGTACCCTCCTCCATCCCCCTCTACGCCCTCCTTCCCTTTTTCCCTCCCTCCATCTCTCCTCAGCTGGGGCCTACCCTTCACTCTCTCTCTCTCTCTCTCGTGTGTGTGTTTGTGTGTGTGTGTGTATGTGTGTGTGCGCTGTCTGTCTGGAATGATGCCTTCCCTTGTCTACAGCGTGACGTCAGGATACTCTCCGGGTCAGCTTAGGGCTAGGCTGCGTTCCTCGTGTGTCGTGGGAGGGAGGGAAAGGAAGAGGAGGAGGCGGAGGGTGGGAGGAAGGGAGGGGGAGAGAGAGAGGGGGAGCGGGGTTATTGGAGAGAGAAGAAAAGCGGAGAGGGGAGGGGCGGTGTTTGTCGAGCGTGAGGTTGACTACGGGGAGTCGGTGCACTGCAAAAAATAAATAAAAAAAACAGTGTGTATACAAGTTAGAGCTGCAATAGCCATAGGTGTACGAATGATGAAAACACAGGATCATTTCAAAATAAAATATGAAATCTGTTGAGTGGCAGAGTCCTGGAAAAGTTAAACATAACATAACATAACAGAAAGCAATCAATCCCGCAACATGAATAACTGCAAAGGCTTAAATGATCAAAGTAACAGTAATAGTTTTTGTGCAAACATCGAAATTTACTGTACATTATTTTACTTACGCTGAAGTTTCGACCTCTCCAAATTCTTGATTCTTTTATTAGTTTTGCAGTTCACATTTCAGTCTTCTCTCAGATGTCAGTGCTCTTGGATGTGTTTATAATGTGAACTTTGAACAGACTTCCACAATAGAAAACGCGTTTGCAACTTGGATCGTAACGGCAATACTCGATTAAAAATAAAAATAAAAACTGCACACTATATCACAGTGACTATATCATGGTCATGAGCTCTGGGTAATGACAGAAAGGACAAGATAGCAGATACAAGCGGTCGAAATTTATTTCCTCCACATGGTCGATGGGCGCTCCCTTAGAGATAGTTTAATGAGCTCAGTTACACATGAGGAGCTCGGAGTAGAGCTGCTGCTCCACCACGTCGAGAGGAGCCAGTTGAGGTGGCTCGGGCATCTATTCCGAATGCCTCATGGGCGCCTCTCTCGGGAGGTTTTCCGGGCATGTCCCACCGGGAGGAGGCCCAGGGAAAGACCCAGGACACGCTGGAGTGATTATGTCTCTCGGCTGGCCTGGGAAAACCTTGGGGTCTCTCTGGAGGAGCTGGAGGAAGTGTCTGGGGTGGAGGAAGTCTGGGAGTCCCTGCTTAGACTGCTGCCCCCAGATAAGCGGAAGAAAATGGATGGATGGACTATATCATAATTAAATCGAAATTTGAATCGCTGCAATATCTAATCTTGATTCTTATAAATACTCTTGCTGTATCTGTAGTTTAGACTTCTTAGAGCAGGGATCTCCAACCTTTTTCCTCCGCAGAGCTTCCTTTACAAAACAAAAATACCAGAGAGCTACTCATTTTAGCTGTTGCAATATATAACAGTATAAAAGCCATGGTAAGTCTTAGATTAGGTACAGTTAGGTGGCTATAAAACATAAACCTTTATCCAGTTATTAGTGCACACAGTTAGGCATCACAATAATAGTTTTAGTAATTAAATTATTATTCAGTTATTCAGCACAATACGTGTAATTCCCTTGGCGAGCTATTTTGAAGGGAGTGAAGAGTTCGTACCTGTCTTATATATTTTATCAGTTCATATTTCAGTCTTTCAGTCTCAAATGTTACTGCTCCTGGAGTTGTTTACAATGTGCTCTCTGAACACAATCCTGCTTTTATTTTGACATGAACCTCCAAATCTAATAGAAGCAGTGCTCAAAAAAACACACGTTTTTCTCCAAAATCTTGCAGCACTACCCCTGTGGCCACCTTTAAGTTTAACATTAGTATAAACTTGTTATCTGTTTTGCTAGAATTACTCTCAAAGTCAAAGTACGCACAGAATCCAAATGCGCTCTAACTGTTCTTTAATGTGATAGTCGGGACACTGGAGATGCCACCGTAGCCGCTTAATTCCGCCTCCCCTCTGTACATTAACTATACATTATCCCCGTCCTCTGCACGCTTCATTAGTGTGAATGAAATTACAGCTGCCTGCAAACGAATGCGTGTAATTAGCCGCGGTGGGTCCCTGCAGAGCCAGAGCCCGTATAGACCAAAGGTAATGGGATCCATCGAAAAGCTATTGTCTACCACTCGGAGGGAGGAGGATCGCTCTAATGACCAACCTATAGACTGGAGACATTATGGGGAGAGAGGGAGTCTGGAGGAACCACCCTGGAGCCACCACATTTAAAGGTGTACTGTGGAACCTTTCGGACAAACCTGTGGACAGGGAGAGAGTCATGGCATAACATGGCATAGAATTTCAAGTACGGTATTTTTTTGGACTATAAGTTGCATTTTTTTTCATGGTTCGGGTGGTCCTGCGACTTATACTCCGGTGCGACTTACATATTTAAATTTTCACACTGACAGCCACGAGAGGGCGCTCTAGGCTTGCGTGTCAGTGTCTGCTTCTCCTATTACTCCTGTAGCACTGTCAGTTTGGGCTCTACTGCGCATGTCTCCTGCAGAAAGAGCCGCCGTCCTGTCTGTGTCATGCCAGTCGATCGCACCATTACATCTGTAACACTGAAAATAAAAAAAAATTAAACATAAAGACAATCGAAACTATCCTGTCGGGATTCAGAAAGGCCGGAATAATTCTAACTGGAACTGATGCTGAGCCTGACGACAGCTACGCAGAAGAGGAAGCGGCGCTCTGTCTCGGAGTTGCTCAGAAGTGACACCGACAACAAACAATTCAATGGATGTAGTGATTTGGACTGAGATGGAAAGTTGCGACTAATAGTCCAGTTCGACTTGCATATGTTTTTTTCTTCTTCATTATGATTCTCCATTTCTTGTCTAGTGCAACTTATTCTCCGGAGTGAAGTATAGTCCGAAAAATACGGTACTTACTCCATTGCTGGTGTATTTGTTGCACGGAAATGTAATTCAAAAACATCTGAAAACTCGAGAAAAAATACAACATGGATTTACATTTTACATACATATACGCAGACATTTTCAGGAGTCTGTCATCAATACATGCGTGCTTGGTTAGACTTTGAACAAAAAAGGTGAGAGTGAGGTGAGGTGAGAGACTAGACTAACTGCAAAACTGTTAACGAGCTTTTGACTGTAATTTGATTTGTAAGAGAATTGTTTAAGTGTTTTATCAGCTCACATGCTTTAGTTCCAACCATATCAGCACTTTCTGGTCAGTTTGTGTCAAAAAAAAGCTCAGATTAAGTTGAACTTGAGTAACAGAGCTTCAGACAGAACAGTGCCTTTAGTTAGAGGAACGCTAGACCTGCTTAAACTTTTATTGTACACAAATTACATTTCAAAGAATCAGATGTTCGCTTTGACCTTCCCTCTATATAAACTTTCTCTTCTTCTTTTCAGTCATGATTACATACTGTATACTTCTCCCTTCTCTCTTCTCAGAAAAATCACATTTGAAACCATGAGCCCGAGATTCTGTTTAGAGATAGGACTAACAAGTATTGCTGGTGTTATTAATTTGCAGTGTAAGTGATTAAAAAATAGGATTTGGGGGTCAGACGCATTAACATTTGAGAGAAGACTGAAATCGCTAGAATCTCACCGATAACTGCAGCCTTCACAATTCGATAATTTATCCTCCATGCACCATGACTCCTCTTCTTTTTTTTTTTTTTTTTTTTTGATTTGGGCTGTCTCCTTCTTGTTACTAATTTACAACTACATTTACTACATTTTTTGTTTTCAGGAGCATAAACATTTGAGATAAAAGTAAAATATAACTGATATACTAACACAAGAATCACATGAATTTCAGGTACAAGTACAAGATTTTTCAGAAAATTTCCTTTTGAAATGATTGCATCTTTGCTATTTGATATCCAAGTCTCACGATACAATATTGTCACGTTATGAATGTCACAGTACTATATTTATTGCGATATCATGGGAAAGCTCACGATATGGTGCGGAGGCTCACGATTCGGGATGTAACAATATCCAAATCTCACGGTACGATATTTTCACGATATACATCTCACGGTACGATATTTATTGTGATATTTTGTAGAGGCGAACATGTTAATATGTTACTTTTTCCTCTAAAAATGCCTTGACAAGACTTAATCCAAAGAACTAAGACTTAAAAGTGCTTAAAACTCTTATTTTTTCTTGTTGTCTGCACTTAAATGAATCAAAGGATCATGGTCTATGTAGTTCCCTCTGTCTTTTTTTTTAGCTTTTGCTGCACGATAACTCTTAATTTAAGCAAAGAGACTTGTAATTCGATATATTGTGAGAACTTTGATGAACTTTTGGTTATTGTTACATCTCTATTCTCTGACAAACTCAAAGAGCCCACGTTATATTTTCTGTTCTATGCTCTAATGTTGCTTCCTCATAAGAAACATACCTGGAGTTGTGTTGTTGTGTTGTTGTGTTTCATTCACACATGTTGAACACACAAACCGTTCTCTCGAAGCGCAAAACAGAGCATTTTGAGCTTTAGAGATGTAGCCAGACTAATAATAAAGCGTTAACTCAAACACGTGTGAATGAAACTAAACACAGCTCCAGGTATGTTTTCGATGAGGTAACAGCATTCTCCCTGGACTTAAACCGCACAAGAGTCATTTCTGCGTAATGTAGGATCTTTAAATAGCTATTTTGATTTGATTACGACTTTGCTACCAGCATCCTTCCCATCTCTCTCCGTCTCTCTGTGTGTTTGGTCAGCTGCCTGTATGCTCGCCTCTGGGATCAGACATCAGCTCTCCTCTGACAGCCCCAATCCGACAAAATTAGAATCTAGTTTGAAAGTGATAGTTAGAAAATTGAGAGTCATTCCTGTGATGCGCCGCATGGCAACCAAGTGGCAGCAGCCCAGAAGTCTCCTGCCATTTCCACGCAGTGACATGTCCAATCACCCACACAGCGTTAGGAGCTATACGCACCAATGTACAGCTATTCTCCGCTCCCCTATTATTAGTATGCAGATTCGGCTGTCAGAAAAATGAAGAAAAAAAACAAGTAAAAGCATTGAAATTCATGGAAAGACTCGCAGCATTAATTTATGCTTGTTTGTGTCTGTCTGCATTTAGACTGTCAGGAAATACGCTGTCTGAAATGTACTTTTCAAATGTATGGTGTTTTCTTATGGCTCTAAAATGTGTAGGAAATGGGTTGAAAATATGGTAGCATCTTATATTACAAATGTTGTTGCCTCATCAAAAACCATACCTCGAGTTGTATTTTGTTTCATTCACACATGTTTAAATAATCCTTCATTATTAGTCTGTCTACATCTGACTGACTAATAATGAAATCATGTTCCACCTTGTGTTGTCATCAAGTAGTAGCCGACAGCTTTGTTTTAGCTTTTGTTCAGTACAAATGAGCAATTCCAGTAGCCTGATTCATCAGCCGGTTTCACTTCGTGGAAACCGTCTGACCTCACAGCATTAGGATTCATTCGTACTTTTTTTATTTAACTAATCGCTGCTATTTGGTCAAGACGTATGGTATACTTAGCTTTTCCCAAATCCCGTAGGAAGAAGGGCAATAAAGTATTTCCCCTTGATAAATTTCACCAAACATTCTATTTGTTCTGGCTTTAAATCCTCAATTTCGGGAATTGTTGTCAACACAGAAAGTATGGCTTCATCTACATCCATCTCGCGAACTTTGTTTACTGTTGTGCTGTACCACAAAAGGGACCTAGATAGGAGCTTGAGTTTGACGTCATGATTTCACAGCTCTTCACTGATTGGACGGTGCACGGTCTACAACTTCTAGTGTGTTCAGATTCTTGACCTAGTCGCTGGAGAGAAATGAAATTGAGCGGAGGCACTTGGTGGCACCAGCCTGGCTACAATCCCAGAGCTGAAATCATCCAAATGATTCTAGTGAAGGTGTGTGGAGTTTAAAAACACAGCGGAGCTTTTTATGTATTACCACATGACATCATAATCATCAGTTTTTTTCAGTTTGAGAAAAGGGTTTGTGTGTTAAACATGTGTGAATGAAACACAACTCCAGGTATGTTTTGGTGAGGAAACAACATTATAGCATAAATCCGAAAACACCGTCGTATGGGCACTTTAAGTGAGATTTCAAGGCTTTTCTGTTGTTTATTTTGCTCAAAATGTCCAAAAATCCTTTACTTTAGTCTGTATTCATTAATCAAAATATGAATCAGAATAAGTTTATCCATTTAAACACACATAAGTCTCTGGAGGTCAACATGGTTCCATGGAAACAGAAAGTGAAAACAATTCTTTAGAATATTCTCCGTGGAGATCAGTTTCATGCCATACTGTGGAATATTATAGACAAAATCTCCATGGAGACAAGAAGGAGGAGGCCAAATAAGAGTCAGGTTTGTGGAGATGCAAGCCAGCTCACAGTAAAGACACGTTTATTTCTATGTTTTTCTATGTTTTTTCAGTGGAATAAGCAACCAACTTTTTAAACCCTGCTTTTGTTTTAGTGTTTTTGGCTAAAAAGTTACTTACTGTGGCTTTAAGAAAAAACATTAAGCTGCAAAACAGATTAGACGAAATGTGGTGTAATTTTCCAAGGGCAAAATTGAATGTTTTTGTATTTTTGTGGTTGGTTTTAAAGTCCGTCCACTTTGTCTGCCTTTCTCAAGCTCCAGACAGTGAACATTTTGACCTCAAGAGCTGCTACTAAGGCTCAGATACATGAGAAAAAACAATACTTTCTTTTACTAATTTCCTTTTTTAATTGCATATTTACCTTTTTTTCCTCATCCCATTTCCCTAATTGAACCGAGTCTGTATTTCTTCGGCGCACACGGCAAGTCCTTTATACTGTCACATTATTTTTCAACGCAATTTTCCAACAAAGCCCCACAATAATCCACACCAAGCCCAGCACATTAAATATGCATGTGGGATGTAAATTATGGCATATACTTTTTTCCCATTGCTTCGCAGAAACCATTGGCCTGGTGTATGGGCTCGAGAATGGCTTTTTCCTTATTATATTCCAGGTTTAAGGCGTGAATAGCAGCTAGCCCTGAGCCCAGCTGTGTTATGGGGCCCCTCCTCACCACAGATCCACTCACGCCTCCAGCAAGGTCCCCCGCTCCACACCATTGATCTCTGCTTATTACCTCTGTATGGGCTGCTTCCTTATAGGGCCACACACACACACACACACACACACACACACACACTGTTCTGAATACAAAACCGAGCCTTTCGTAATGCGGCGTACAGGTGGAGTGTAGCTTTGAAAGATGAAGGAGACTAGAAAATTAAGGACGCTGTACCTGATTTTGGCTTTTCGAAAATGTGAAAAACAGAGCTAGTGCATTTTAAACTGTTTGCCGTGGTCCAAAGTTATTCCTTATTTACCTTATGTTAGTGTGCTGTTTTGCTGCGGCGGTAAAGAGAACAACAACTAGCATGCTAACACGCACTTCCTTATTGATTATTATTGGACTATTTAATGAGTTTATAATCTCGATTTACATAGACGTAAGTGCTTTTCACAGACCAGTGCAGAGTTTTGCTGTGACGCTAAAGCTTACAACAACTAGCATGTTAACACACACTTCATTCAGGGTTCCCACAGTCATGGAAATCCTGGAAAAGTCCTGGAAATTGAAAATGTCATCTCTCAGGCCTGCAAAAGCCATGAAATTTTGTAAATTCAATGAAAGTTTTGGCAAAGTCATGGAATTTTAGTATCTCTTTCTTACAACTACATCGTTCTGTTAAGTTCTCATTAGGCTGTCATGATTATTTCTGAACGTTTGAGCTTTTTGTTTAAAAGAAACGACAATAAATGCACTGACAGTATTTTGAATGTTAAAAAAACTATAAAACCAAACCATAAGGTGAGTGAAAAGTTTAACATTTCATATTTAGGCCTAAAAGTTTGATCAATTCTACACATGTAGGTGCCGTAAAGTCATGAAAAATTCACTTTAGGTCATGAAAAAGTCATGGAAAAGTTTTTAAATTTTGTCAGTGAAAAAGAGTGGGTGTCCTGTTCATTATTTTTGGACAATTCGGTGCTTTCAAAACAGAAGGGAAAAGGGAAAACAGGGAAAGACAACATTTGCTCAAAAGATTAGGTAGAGTTCTTAATTTTCTTTTGTATCAATGGGAAATAGTGTCAAAGAGAAAGAATTAACTCTGTGATTAGAGGATTCCTTTTACATTTTCGATTATGGAACTTCAGATTTTTCTCGGGTTAGAAATAAGAAGTACGGTGGCGGTTGTACACTCACTTATACTCATGTTACCTGGGCCTCCTTTGGCTTTGTGGAGGCCCTGTTTGTCAAAGTAAAGGCCCCAAAGATCAACGTTTTCTTTGGAGCCTTTACTTTGACAAACGGAGATTTAAAAGATTTGTCACGCAAGACTGTAAAAAAATATAAAACAAAAAATAGACAGAAATGTATACGCATCTTAAAGTGATTTGTTCCACGTTTCTTTTGAGTTGAGACGGAACATTGATTTGCATTAGTCTTCTTATGGATAACAATGCTTATATCTGCTAATTATGTCCCAAATGCATCTGTTTTCAAATTGCACAGACTGCAATTTAGCGAGTGTATAATGTTGCTTTGAAAATACGCAAAATTTGAATAGTCTATTGTCTATAATAAATGTAATTTTCCCATAAATGCAATCTGAAGGCAGTCTGTAATTTGAGATGATTTCTTTTTTTCAGTACTTTGTGTTTGTGGAAAGACGAGGCACATTTTTGATGGATTGCTATAACGTCGCTATAACGGGCAACGGTAGTTCAGTTTGTAGAGCGTTTATCTGAAGGTCGGCAGTTCAAATCCCGCTCTCGAATGGTTCCTTGGTTTGATGTAAAGTGCTTTGAACGTGGAAAAAGCGAGACCATTTACCAACATCGTCATTGTGATAAAACCCAAAATATTTAGACTTTCTTTTCAACATTGTCCACCCAAAATTGCAGTAGTCTTGAACCCTAAACCTATATCAAGTGAACATGCTGTTGTACCATAGGGCGTGACTAACATAGTGGTCATGGTGAGGGTTTCCAAAAATTCCGACCCCTTCTCGACCCGATGGGAGAGTTCCTGGAGTATCGTGGCTCCTGTTTCATTGGGGCCCGGCTCTTGAGTCCAAATAAACAGATAGTGTTCCTGAGCAGTAGCCTTTCCTTTCCTTTCCCGTCCACTGGCGCAGCTTTAGACCACTATCTTTGGTCCACATTGGGTCAGGTCCAGTGCCGGGATCCAAGTGTTCACACCCCAGGTAATCTTCCCTGGATCAGTGACCGTAGCGAGGCAGACTTGTGTTTAGGAATGGCTCTAGTGTGTGTGAACAGGTTTTTTATTACATTGTCCCATGACGTAAATCCACTATAATCGATCCAGTAGCACGATTTGGCACGATACTGAAATTTCAAACTTGATTTTCGATACTACGGAATAGACTCGATGCTGAATACCGATTCTGAAACCACGATGATGATTAAAGATACGTTATAGACAATACAATCTGATTTTCAACATTAAATCTTTGTACTTTCTTTCATATACAGATATAAGACCAGATATCTGTCCCTCAGTCGTCCAGTTTTGTTCCATAGTGGTCCACGGGCGTATACTTTTCTATGTGCTCTTTTACTTGTTCTGATACAGCTCAAGATCATTCTAAATCTGTTCAGAAAAGCTTTATTTCTGTCCTGTGAATGTGACTTTTTTAGTATCAATACTTGGCCAAATGAGTATCTAGTTTCAATACTAGTTTTAGTATCTGATATTTTTTGACAGCCCTTTCAAAAACTTTTCAAAAAGTAAAAAACAGCACTAACAGTTCCAGCAAGTTTTACTCGATCTTCATATTTTAGGCCAGAAAAAAACAACAGGTTTTTATTATTACACATTGTCCCATGACGATCCAGTAACATGGTTTAAAGTAGTGTTGGCGCGATACTGAAATTTCAAACATGATTTCGATACTACGGACTAGACTCAATACTGAATACCGATTCTGATACCACGAGTAATGAAACTCTTCAGACAATAAAATGTTTAAAACTTTGTACTGTTTTTCGTATACAGATGTAAGACCAGATATCTGTCCCTCAGTCGTCCAGGTTTGTTCCACACTGGTCTATCTGCTCTTATACTTGTTCTGATTCAGCTCAAGATCATTTAAATCTACTCAGGAAAGGTTCATTTCTGTCCTGTGAATGTGACTTTTTTAGTATCAGTACCTGCTCAAATGAATATCTAGTTTCGACACTAGTTTTAGTATCTGATTTTCAATATTTTTGACAGCCCTTTCAAACACTTTTCAAAAAGTAAAGCTCAACTCTAACAGTTCCAGCAAGTTTTACTTGATCTTCATATTTTAGGCCAGAAAAACCAACAGGTTTTTATTACATTGTCCTATGAGGTAAATCCTATACAGTATAATCGATCCAGTAGCATGGTTGATAGTGCTTGATCGCACAATACTGAAAATACTACAGAATAGACTCAATACTGAATACTGATTCTGATACCATGATTAATGGCACTCTTCAGACAAATGTTTAAATCTTTGTATTTTCTTTCATTTCTTGTACAGATATAAGACCAGATATCTGTCCTTCAGTCATCCAGTTTTGTTCCATAATGGTCCATGGGCGTATACTAGTATTTATGCTCTTATATTTGTTCTGATACAGCTTAAGATCATCTAAATTATATTCAGGAATGGTTTATTTCTGTTCTGAGAATGTGACTATCTATCTATCTATATTTTTTGACAGCCCTTTCAAAAACTTTTCAAAAAGTAAAGCGCAGCACTAACAGTTCCAGCAAGTTTTACTCGATCTTCGTATTTTAGGCCAGAAAACCAACAGGTTTTTATTACATTGTTCCATGACGTAAATACTATATAATCAATCCAGTTTTTTAAAGTAGGTTTAAAGTAGTGTTGGCACGATACTGAAATTTCAGACTTGATTTCGATACTACGGACTAGACTCGATACTGAATACAGATTCTGATACCACAACGATGATTAAAGACACGTTTTAGACAATACAATCTGTTTTTCAACATTAAATCTTTGTACTTTCGTTTCATATACAGATATAAGACCAGATATCTGTCCCTCAGTCACCCGGTTTTGTTCCACACTGGTCTATGTGCTCTTATACTTGGTCTGATACAGCTCAAGATCATTCTAAATCTAGGAAAGGTTCATTTCTGTCCTGTGAATGTGACTTTTAGTATCAGTACTTGCTCAAATAAGTATCTGGTTTCGATACTAGTTTTAGTATCTGATATTCGATATTTTTGTCGACCCTAACTGAATGTGGGTTACATATTTAGGTTAAAATAAGTGGAGTTTAAAGTTAAGTAGGAGTAAAGGTTAGGATCAGTGTCCAGGAAATGAATAGAAGTCAATGTCATGACAACAAAAAGCATGGAGACTCAGTGTGTGTATGTCTCTGTGTCTGTGTGTGTGTATGTCTGTGTGTATGTGTGTGTGTGTGTGTTAGATGAAGTGAACCTGTGCAGACGAATGGGCCTTAAATATAATTCCGCTCTCCCAGTCGCTCTGCTCTTTGCTTTCACACCAGCTCATTCATTTTGTCTGATTTGATTTTACAGACTTTACTGGTTGTTTTTCAATTCTTTTCATTTAGAGCTTTTTATTGTATTTTGGTAAGAAATGTCCTAAATTGAAATTCAGCAGAAGCCATGTTGCAAAGACTTGTGAAATATTGTGTAGGGAATTACACAGACGCTCTGTTTTCAGTGCAGCCAGCATTTACAAAACTTAGGTATCATTAAGAAGTCGCCGAAACGATACACACCACAATATTATATGCATCTTGATTTATTGAGCTTTCGGTTTGATACGATTTGATACGATATATTTCAAATCAATTCAATGCAGTTCAATAAAAAATAAACGCTAAATCATGGCTGTGATACTAAAAGTCTTTGTTAAACCACTTCTTGCGCAAAGTTCACATAAAACATCATCAAAACAGTGAATATGTCAAATGTGTGACATGAAAGAGTCTCCTTTCTCTAAACAAGCAACAAAACTGTAGCGCTGTAACAAAATAATTTAGTAAAATATACCAAAAAATACTCTTGGCGATATATCGATACAGCAGTCCCGCGATATCGACACTGTATCATCACATTAAAGGATACGATATATAGATATTCTGATATTTTTGCCCTCTCTTAGTTACAATACTTACAAATAAATCTTTTTTTTTCCCAGGCAAATCTTTGTCTGGAACGTTCCATTTATCCATAGCATCGCCATGGAAGTGCAAAATCGTCATATTATAATCTTAACTGTATTGTAAAGCTTTTGGGAACATTATTTTACGCTACCATTTCATATATGTACTTATTTTGTACTTAACCAATGGCTCAAACCCCAAACGTAAAGCTTGCCACCATATAATTACATATTACATTGTATTTTCCTTAGAACGTATAACAAAACATGTCCCCCTTTCCTCACTGGTTTCATTCGCTCTTATTTCTGGGATTGTTATCGGAAATGGTCTAGACAAATTAGTAAGGGGAAAGAACGTCGCCTTGCCTCGTAATAGTTCTGCTAATCTAATTTAGTGATTTTACTCTGCCCTTGAAAGAATACGAAACCCCGTTTTGCACATGTCTTTGTCGGGCACAGAGGCCATTGTTTACATTACAAATCACATCTCTATGGCTGCTTTGGGGCGGGTGTTATCCACCATATTAGATTTCAGTGACAGTCATTCATTCACCAATTGAACCAGTGGAGTTAAAACCCTTCCCACTCCCGCTCCTGAAATTTCCCCATTCACTCGGAATCTTAATTTGATTGTGGAAATATATGTGCGTCTCTCAATCGAATTTACCTCGGCGATATTTGGAACAGTGTGCGCTTTTGTGCTTAAGCGATAGGACCTTTTCAGTTTTCCGTCTCTTGCCTTCATGTGGAAAGCTAAATCCTGTTTTATTGGGAGGTCCATAAAAGCAGCATTCTTCCATCACAGGAGACACTGTAGCAGCTCTGAGTAAGGCTCTCTTTCTGAAACCGGAGCACGTTTTTCTTGGGGCCCCATGACGTAGCGGTCGCGTTGGGTCAAGAGTGCATGTGCTGCAAGCTTATCTGCAACTATGAGCTACAGTTAGAGCTAGATTGCATAAATACAGGAATAATTATTATAGATAATATGTTAGATAATAGATATTATTGGGTGTCAAAGTTCAAAAGTATTATTATTTTCTTGTTGGTTGTTTTATTTTTGTGAATTTATAGGAAATGTCACAAAATATATATTAGTATTACATAATTTCCTTATTGCAACTCTTAACATTATTTACCTTAAGACAGTACACTTGGTATTCAGCAGAACAGAACCTGATTCACAATAAATAATAATAATATTTTTTAAAGCTGTAGTATCTAACTTTTTTGACAAAAAATTAAAAGCATTGTTTTCCATTATGTATGTCTTTATTGTAGGAGTGTAATGGTGCACAAAAATCACAGTTTGGTGCGTACCTCGGTTTTGAGATTACGTTTCTGTTCATTTTCGGTACAGTATGGGAAAACAATGCAAAATCATTTGATTGTTGTTTATTTGTGTGTTTATTAAACCAACAATTTGTTTTAGCGTTATACAAACGGGAATATAAAATAAATGCAAAGTGCTGCTTGGTAACAAATGTATGAAATATTATGAAAAAAAAGTTTTAAAATATAGCTCCAGCAAGAAGTTTTACTCAATCTTCATATTTTTGGCCAGAAAAACCAACTCGTCCACATTGTGTGCTGTATGTGCAGATCTGCTGCAGTTACAAAGTCGATGGGGGGGCTGAGATTCTGTGCCGCTGAAAGTGAGGACTCGAGCGCATCGACCATAGTTTTGCGAGGATTCACATGGTTTAGATGGACGTAGTCAAGCCGGGGGGTAATTGTTGCCAAGGCGGCCTTCTTAACTATAAAGCGCTGCAGGAAACGCTGCCACCCCAATCACCGAAGAGTTCCCTCGTGAATATCAAAGAGCCGAGTCTTCCGTGTAGCTGCACATGTAGTGCCGGAATGTAAACACACACAAATTGCGCAAATTCACTCATGCACAGCCGTGAACCGAACGTCCCGTAACGAAATGGGTTCAGCATGAATACGTGTACCATTGCACCCCTACTATTACAGTGAAAAATGTAGAAAAGCATATGCTGTTACACTGAGCAGGCTTGCATAGCCACAAACCTGTCTCTTATTTATCCTGAGGAGTGCCTCCTCCTGCTTGTTTCCATGGAAATGTTGTTCCTTTGGCTATAATCTTCCACAGCTTGGCATGTATCTCCATGGAAAATGTTCCAAAATATGGTTTTAACTTTCCATGGAATCATGCCGGTGACAGTGATATTGATCAAGACCTTTCCAAAACTCGCCAGGGAAGGTCCAATTTTGTCCTATAAATGGATTTTTTTTGTTGTTGTTTTATTATTGTTCTGTTATCAATGCAAGTTTTAGTATAAATTATCATCTGGATACCAATACGGCCCACTTCTAAGCTAAAAGGTGACATTCTTTGAACACAATACAAGCAAGTGGCCCTCTAGCTTATCTTCTGTTTTTAAGAGACACAAAGATATGGGGCAAAGGGGGGAATGCTTTCATGTGGGCCCCCTTTAAAAGAATGTGGGTGGTCTTTGGGTTGTCGGTTGGATTCCAGCTCATATATAGTAAGTATATTTAAACACAGGCCAACCCCAGTCCCTGCGCTGTTCCCACTCTCCTCATGCACAAGCGCTCTGGGCCAAGTGTGATTTCACCGTGGCGATCTGGAGGGGTTTCTAGGGCAACCTCACACAAGCCCTGTTCTAAAAATGGACGCCATGGTAACTTGAAAGCCCAGCCTGGCCTCTTGAACATGCATAGCCTCTTTAATAGCTAGCACATGAGACATTGGAGGTTTCACCCAAGTGGGAGTCATGGGAGGGGTGTGTATATGTGTGTGTCTCTAAACAGTAATATCCCTGTACTCAGCGCTTGGCTAAATTAAAAGGGCATTTTTTGGCGTGGAGGGCAGATTTCGGTGCCCAGACGATTGGACGAGGAAAGGCGAAACTCATTACCTACCCATCTGTCAGAGAGGGAGAGAGGGAGAGCTGTGGGATTGTGGAAGGAGGGATGATGGAGGGGTAGAGGGAGGACTGGGAAGAGAGGCAGAATGTCCGCTCAAGTGGGCAGGACAACACACATGCTAGCGGGGTTGTGTAGTTCAACAGTGGGCAGGGACTTCATGGTTCCAGAAAGTGAAATTCCCATTCGTTTTCCCCATAGACTTTACAAATATTTCAATAGTTTAAAGGCACAACTGAAGCCAATGAGCTGTGGAGTAACACATGACCATAAACACTTGAATTCAAAAGAAAAATGGAAAACTTAAAAATATTACAACATGTCCATGCAACTTTCCAGATAAATAAGTACATGCATTTACTATATTATTATTATATTATTTAATATAAGTTAATACAAGTTATTACACAGCCGAGTCAGCTCTGTCAAACTTTGAAACTCTAAACATGTTTGTTTTTCAAAAATATATGGTTATTTTACTTCCTGAAATGCCTGCCCACTGCTCTATCCATACAACTTTTGGTATATTAACCATTTTTGTTCAAACTTTCATGATCGGTGCAGTGTAGGGGTGTGCAAAAATACTGAAATATCTGTATATTGTGTAGTTTAATCTGATGATAGAGTACAGATATCATGGAATATTGTATCGATATATCCTGAAGAGTATTTTTTGTATTATTTTGTCACAGCGCTACAGTTTTGCTACTTTTTTAGAGGAAGGAAACTTGTTTATGCAACACATTTGACATTTTCACAGTTTTGATGATTAAAATGATTTGATGATTGCACAAGAAGTGGTTTAACAAAGACTTTTAGTATCACAGCCATGATTTAGCCTTTATTTCTCACTGAACCATATCAAACTGATTTGAGGTATGTATCGTATTGTGGCCTATGTATCGAGGTATGTATCGTATCGGCAACTTCTGAATGATACCCAGCCTTAGTGCAGTGGTTGCGTAGTTGGTAGACAAAACAAAAGTTGATGGTTCAAGACATCGATGCTGTTTTGTGTCCTTGGGCAAGGCACTTTACCCTCCTTGTCTCCCATGTATGAGTGTTTGTACTGTATGTATGAGCGCATTTGAATTGCTGTGTGGTTCTTGGTTGGTTTGAGTAGTTTCTAATAGTGTTCGATACTACTGGTTCTGATACCACAGTGATAATAAAAAACTTTCTTTATTTAGAATGTCATTTTCAGAATTATATTGTAGTTACCATGTGGTCTTATATCAGTGTAAATACTCAGTGGTCCAGGTAGGTTCCATAATGGTCCATGGGCGGATACTCATCTATGTAGTCTTATACTTTTGATAAAACTCAAGATCATTCTAAAGCTGTTCAGGAAACGTTCATTTCTGTCCTGTGAATGTGGCTTTTTTTTTTTATACTAAAAGGAATATGCAGTTTCAGTACTAGTTTTAATATCAATTAGTATCTGATTTTTGATACTTTTGAAAATCTAGTTTGTAGGTTGACTTCTGAAACCGAAGCTTATGTCACTTTAAACTTGAAACACAAACCTATTTTTCAAAAAGTTGGTCCAATCTCAGTTAATAATGATGGATGCTGTTGTTGTTCTCGAGCAAGACACTTTACCTAACTTGCCTCGCCTGCCCGTGTGAACCGATTGCATTTTAATGGCTGCACGGTTCATCGTAGTTTTAACTTCCACATGTTTTTGATGTCCTGTTCTCTCTTCTTTTTGGAATGCATTAGCTCCTTCTGAAGCCGCTTATGTCACTTTCACACTCAACAGATAAGGAATTATTTCAACACATTCGCAACTTTCCCCCCAGTCAATGGCTTCTTCCCATTGTACTTGCAGCTGTGAGCTTTTCAGAGGTAAAGATTTGACAGAAATACGACGTCACATTCTTGCCTCCCTCTTTCTCTCTCTCCGTGTCACTCTCTCTCCCTCCCCCTCTCCCCCCTCTCATTGGCAGATGTATATTGTTTGATGGTTGCAGATGAAGTGCCTATGCTCCCTCCACGCCCCTCTTTTGTGGACATTGTTAACGAACATGTGCTTCCTGTGCCAGCTGGCTTCCTCAATGGAAAAACCATATCTCCACTGCAGTGTTCCGCTCGGCTCCGGATCGGCAGCCAACAACTTCTCACATCTGTAGATAACTCAAAGGAAAAAGCCCATACAAACAAATGCATGCTTCTCTGTTTTTCAACACTCTGCTAATGTTGTCATGATACTAAAATTTAAAACTCTATTTCTATACTAAGGAATAGACTTGATACTCAAGACCGATGCTGATACCACAGTGATAATTTGAACAACAGTCTTTTGTCATTTTCAACATTAGTAGTAATAGTAGTAGTAGAAGTAGGAGTAGAAGGAGGAGGAGGAGGAGTAGAAGTAGAAGTAGTAGTAGTAGTAGTAGGAGTAGTAGTAGTAGGAGTAGTAGTAGGAGGAGGAGGAGGAGTAGGAGGAGGAGGAGTAGTAGAAGTAGTAGGAGGAGGAGGAGGGGTAGTAGGAGGAGTAGTAGTAGTAGTAGGAGGATTAGTAGTAGTACGAGTAGTAGAAGGAGTAGTATGAGTAGGAGGAGGAGTAGTAGTAGTAGTAGAACTGGTAGTAGGAGTAGGAGTAGTAGGAGTAGTAGGAGTAGTAGTAGAAGGAGTAGAAAGGAGTAGTAGGAGTAGTAGTAGAAGGAGTAGTAGTAGGAGTAGTAGTAGGAGTAGTAGTAGTAGTAGGAGTAGTAGTAGGAGTAGTAGTAGTAGTAGTAGTAGGAGTAGTAGGAGTAGTAGTAGAAGGAGTAGTAGGAGTAGTAGTAGAAAGGAGTAGTAGGAGTAGTAGTAGAAGGAGTAGTAGGAGTAGTAGTAGAAGTAGTAGTAGGAGTAGGAGTAGTAGGAGTAGGAGTAGTAGTAGAAGTAGGAGTAGTAGGAGTAGTAGTAGAAGTAGTAGTAGTAAGGAGTAGTAGGAGTAGTAGTAGAGGAGTAGTAGGAGTAGTAGGAGTAGTAGTAGAAGGAGTAGTAGGAGTAGTAGTAGTAGTAGTAGGAGTAGTAGGAGTAGTAGTAGTAGTAGTAGGAGTAGTAGTAGAGTAGTAGTAGAACTGGTAGTAGGAGTAGGAGTAGTAGGAGTAGTAGGAGGAGTAGTAGGAGTAGTAGTAGAAGTAGTAGGAGTAGTAGTAGTAGGAGTAGTAGTAGTAGTAGTAGGTAGTAGGAGTAGGGAGTAGTAGTAGGAGTAGTAGTAGTAGTAGTAGTAGTAGGAGTAGTAGTAGTAGTAGGAGTAGTAGGAGTAGTAGGAGTAGTAGTAGAAGGAGTAGTAGTAGGAGTAGTAGTAGAAGTAGTAGGAGTAGGAGTAGTAGTAGTAGGAGTAGGAGTAGTAGGAGTAGTAGTAGGAGTAGTAGTAGTAGGAGTAGTAGTAGAAGGAGTAGTAGTAGGAGTAGTAGTAGGAGTAGTAGTAGAAGGAGTAGTAGGAGTAGGAGTAGTAGTAGAAGGAGTAGTAGGAGTAGTAGTAGTAGAAGGAGTAGTAGTAGGAGTAGTAGTAGTAGGAGTAGTAGAGTAGTAGTAGAAGGAGTAGTAGGAGTAGTAGTAGAAGGAGTAGTAGTAGGAGTAGTAGTAGTAGTAGTAGAGTAGTAGTAGTAGTAGAAGGAGTAGTAGTAGTAGTAGTAGAAGGAGTAGTAGTAGTAGAGTAGTAGTAGTAGGAGTAGTAGTAGTAGAGTAGTAGTAGTAGGAGGACTAGTAGTAGTAGAAGGAGTAGTAGGAATAGTAGTAGAAGGAGTAGTAGTAGGAGTAGTAGTAGTAGGGGAGTAGTAGGAGTAGTAGGAGTAGTAGTAGTAGAAGGAGTAGTAGGAGTAGTAGTAGGAGTAGTAGGTAGTAGTATGAGGAGGAGGAGGAGTAGTAGTAGAAAAATTTAAGAATTTTTTTTGCACACTTTTTGGTTGAGGGTCCGTCATATCTTCTTGGTTAAAACATTAAATTACACAGTTCTAACTTACATTTATTTAATTACAGATGGTTTTATTGCTCAAAAACAGGCATTCTGACCACGATCGGGGTTTCCACTCCACAGATCTGACCTATGACTTGGTCTGTTTGGGGCTCCTTGAAGATAGAAAGGTTTAATGTCATACTGTGAAACATTCCAGACAAAGCAATAACACATTCATGGCGAAAAGCATTTGAGCATTTCTGTCTAGTTTTGATGCTAGTTTCAGTATCGATTAGTATCTTATTTAAAATTTTAGATTTTTTGACAACCCTACACTTTTCAAACTCGATTTTTGCAACCTTTTTCATATTTGATTGATGAAACTCCTCTTAAATCCTCTCGAGGGCGTGGTTTAATTTTTAATAGCTTATCTGTAACTCCTGAAGGGTTACTACAAAGGAAGAGCACAGCCACGGAAAAGCGCTGGTTTTATTTTTGTAAGCATCCTCGGGGCATATAGGCCGGGGTTGTGATCTTGCTGAGTTGCTTTGGCTTGGTTTCCTTTCCTCCGCAGTGCCCTCCCTTAACCATGAAGGAGGGTGCCTAGCTGCTCCGATCTGACCTCTCGCTTTGGCTGGCTTAAGCACCGCTATCCCCTACGTTTTTTTTTTTTTTTCCATCTTCAGCATGAAATATTCAACTCCCGTCTTACCTAATGCAAATGCAACGCGAGTGGTTTTATATGTGCATTCATTAATGTATTTACTATGTGGGAGAGGCACGGTCCAAATAGGTAAACGTATTCAGAGTATTTCAAAGTGAGTTTTATATTTATTATGTGGACATAGGCGTGTACCGATGATTACTATATTGACTTAGTGTTCAATATATGAAAGATGGAACAATATTTTTCGGGGGTCAGTGCATTTTCTTTGCAGTACTGGGGAATTTTTTAGCTATTTGATAAGATTTATGTGGTAAAATGTTGAAAAGATAACTTCTATGACTCATTACAGTTGCACACGGAGTACTAAAGTGATCAATTCTGCTTTTTATTTATTACAGCTCATGATTTTTAACAATATTGTAGATTTAGAATAGTTTTTGTGGTTTAAATTAGCTTTTTTTTTTAAAATCATTTTTACTTCAATATTTGTTATCGTGACAGGCCAATGTGGAAGTCTTGTTAAAGTATCGGAATTATACTTGAAATTATCTCTGAATGATCTTCATAAAAAAGCTTTTTGCAGTAGAGATTCTCACAGTTGGAGCCAATACACACACACTTTACTTCTTTGGACCATGGCCCAATGAACGTCTCAATTTGGCAAACCTTGATCCAGATTTATTAAAAACTATTTCACCTATTGACACTGAATGGCTGTTTAAATGGATTGACTTATTAGATGATCTTATAATATTACCTTATAGTCATATATTATGGTAGCCAGGCTGGTGCCACCCACTGCCTCCGCTCAATTTCATTTCTCTCCAGCGACTAGGTCAGGAATCAGAATGCACTAGAAGGTTTGCAAGAACCCTGGAAGTTGTAGACTGAGCGCCGGCCAATCAGCGAAGAGCTGTGGAGTCATGGCGTCAAGCTCAAGCACCTGTCTGGGTCCATTTTGTGGAACAACACAACAGTAAAAAAAAAGCGGTCGAGATGGATGTAGATGAAAAACATACATTCTGTGTTGGCAACGATTCCCGAGATCGAGGATTTAACGCCGGAACAAAGAGAATGTTTGGAGAATTTTATCAAGGAGAAAGACGTTATTGTCCTTCTTCCTACAGGATATAGCGCGTTACATACATCGTGACCAAAGAGCAGCAATTGGTTAAATAAAAAAAGTCCCCGCCTACCGTCGAGAGAACGAATCCTAATGCTGCGAGGTCAGACTGTTTCCACGAAGTGAAACCGGCGGATCAGGCTAGTATTATGTAGTAGTAGTTAGTGTTGTTACGGTACTAACATTTCAAACTCAATTCCAGTACTAAGGAATAGATGCGATACTGACTCCAATACCACAATGATAATTAAAAATACATTTTTTTAGACAATAGAGGTGATTTTCAACATTAATTGGTAGCACTCTTTCATATTGCCATGTGGTCTTATATTTGTGTAATCCCTCAGTGGTCCAGGTAGGTTCGATAGTGGTCCACAGGCGTATACTAGTCTGTGTGCTCTTATACTTGTTCTGATACAGCTCAAGATCATTCTAAAGTGATTCAAGAAAGGTTCATTTCTGTCCTGTGAATGTGATGTTTTTAGTATCGATACCTGCTCAAATAAGTACCTTTAATACTAGTAGATTTTCAGCACTTTTTTCACCCCTAGTAGTAGTAATAGTAGTTAACTTTTCTGCCAAATGAATAATATAAACAAAGATATCGTTTTGGTGGGTCACTTGAACTTGAAAAATCTCTTGAAAATGTAATATTCTACTTCAGATCGTTAATCAGCTAGAAGACAAAACAGAGTTGGGAGCTCGCAGTTTCCAGCTGGTTTTAGCTCGAAATAAGACGTCGTTTTCAATCTGTTTTTAACCCCTGTAGCTATGACAACGCAGTTTACCACCATTTAATACCTCAACATGCGAGCTTAAATCTGTTGTCTACACGTCTTTGACCTGACCTGCGTTTGACTCCAATCACCCTGCTCCCTCCATCACATCAAATATTCACCCTGCCTCCCCTCTTACCTAACCCAGATTCCCCCGAAAAGCCTCCGATACGAGCTCTAACGCACGCTTGATAACGCACAAGTGCACGCTCTGCTCCTTTTGATAAACATATTTAAGCGCTAGGTGCCTTCAGCTCGCTCCAGACCTCTCCTGAGCCTATAAATGAATGGATGAGCCCCTCTATCTCTCCATAACCACTCCCATCATTAATATATGCATGAGCCCACGCTGCGGCGCTCCCTGCTGGACACGTGTGCCGCTTTCATATGCCAATGAGTGTGAGTTTTAGCAGCGCAGAGGACCCGCCTCCTCATTCATATTCATCCCCCGTATAATGAGCAGCCTGCCTCCGGATCAGACAGGAGCAGATCAAACGTAATATTCAAACAAGAGGTTTTTATTATTCATACCGTGGTAAGAGCTAGGTCACGGCTCACTTCTGCAAGATATAACAGGATCGGGTCTTCTTAAAGGCGCTGTACATGATTTTTATGGATTTAAAAAACGTGAAATAGTTTTAAATGGTTTGCAGTGGTCCAAAGTTTTTCCTCACTTACCAAACTTCCTGATTACTGGACAATATATTCGATGCAGACAGTACCAGTAGTGGAAGAAGTACTGGTATTGTGAAAAGTAAACCGTTTAAAAATGCACTTGTAATTTTTATTTGTATATTTTTGTTTGCTCAAACTGTAAATTTGTTAAAACGTAATATTCAAAGAAGAGGTTTTTATTATTCATACCACTGTAAGAACTAGGTCATGGCTCACTTCTGCAAGATAGTAATAGTTTTGGGTCTTCTTAAAGGCGCTGTACCTGATTTTTATGGATTTTAAAAATGTAAAATTGTTTTAAATGGTTTGCAAGGTCCAAAGTTCTTCCTCACTTACCAAACTTCCTGATTATCGGACAATAAATTTGATGCAGACAGTACCAGCAGTGGAAGAAGTACTGGTACTGTGAAAAGAATTAAAGTATGAATGTACCGTTTAAAAATGTACTTTTAGTTTTTATTTGTATATTTTTGTTTACTCAAACTGTAAATTTGTTAAAAAAACAAGAAGTATGTATTATTCATATATAGGTCACAGTTCACTTTTGCAGAATATGATAGTTTTGGGTCTTCTTAAAGGCGCTGTGCCTGGTTTTACTGACTTTAAAACGTGTAATAGATTTAAATGGTTTGCAGTGGTCCAGAGTTTTTCCTCACTTACCAAACTTCCTGATTATTGGACAATAAAATACTGCGTAATTAGATGCAGACAGAACCAGTGGCAGAAGAAGTACTCAGTTTTGTTACTTAAGCAAAAGTGCAGGTACTGGTGCTGGTACTGAAGTAAAGGTAAAATTAGTTAAAGTATTAAAGTACCCGTTTGAAAATGTACTTGTAGTTTCTATTTGTATATTTTTGTTTGCTCAAAGTGTGGATTTGTTAAACCGTAATATTCAAACAAGAAGTATTTATTATTCATATATAGGTCACGGCTCACTGCAAGATACAATAGTTTTGACTCTGCTTCGAGGTGCTGTACCTGATTTTTACGGATTTGTAAACGTGAAATTGTTTATTTTAAACGATTTGCAGTGGTCCACAGTTATTCCTTGCTTACCTTCTGCATTCAGAGCATCCTAGTTATTCACCATGATGTGTTTATAATCACCTTTCAACAGCTTTCAGAGGTCATAGTGGAGTTTTGTTGTTAATGGTAATGCTGGTAATCAACAACAAGCATGCTAATTGCACACTTCTTGCTCCACAGACAATAGAATGGTTTTAGCTGCAGAGAGCACACAGAGGTCTCATTTTGTGCTGTTTTTACAATATATCTGTACTGTGACATTACTATATGAAAGAAATCTGGTAAATTTTTGGGGTGTTTTAATGTTTCCAGACAAAAACATAGGCCCACCTGTTGTTTTGTTGTGTTCAAAAAGCGTATTTGAATAATCCTACATCTTGAGACTGTCCTTCCCCAAGGCTCTAAACACTCTCGTGGTGTCATTAGGTGGTCATCCAGGAAGCGTTCAGATGTTTTTATGTGCTTAAACGTTCATTAGACTTTGATTATTTCAGATCTCGGATTTTCTTGTACAAAGATCCAGCTCAATTTTGAAGCCAGCAGCCATTGTCTTTCACCTGAGTCATCGGGACACAGTCAAATTATATTACTTTTTCTTGGCGTTTGCGTCACCTGTCTCCATGGAGATAGATAAGTTTACACTTTATTGTGAAACATCTGGAGACGAGCAGGCGGCAGATCCACCAACGGAAAAAAACGTGCGTTGTGTAACTTTTCTGGTGGAGGGTCCATCAAATGCTTTCGTCTGGAATGTTTCACAGTATGGCATTAAACCTTTATATCATCATGGAGTCTATGGATGGGTATCATTAAGAAGTTGCCGATACGATACATACCTCGATACACAGGCCACGATACGTCTTGTACAGTGAGCTTTCGATTCGATAAGATATACTTCAAATCGATTTGATACAGTTCAATAAAAAATAAAGGCTAAATCATGGTTGTGATACTAAAAGTGTTTGTTAAACCACTTCTTGTGCAAAGTTCATATGAAACACAAACATTTTAATCATCAAAGCGGTGAAAATGTCAAATGTGTCGCATAAACAAGTTTCATTCCTCTAAACAAGCAACAAAATTGTAGCGCTGTAACAAAATAATTTAGTAAAATATAACAAAAAATATTCTTGGCGATATATCGATACAGCAGCCCACGATATTGATACTGTATCATCACATTAAATGATACATATTAGGGATGTAACAATAACCAAAATATTGTGATATCGTATCATCAGAGTTCTCACAATAATATCTGGACCATCACAATATATCGAATTACAAGTCTCTTTGCTTAAATTAAGAGTTGTGGTGCAGTAATAGCTAAAAAAGACAGAGGGAACTACATAGACCATGATCCTTTGCTCCATTTCAGTGCAGACTACAAGAAGAAATAACAGTTCTAAGCACTAAGTCTTAGTTTTTTGGATTACGTCTTGTCAAGGCATTTTAAGAGGAAAAAATAGCATATTAACAGTTTTGTCAGCCTCCACAAAATATCGAAATAAATATCGTACCGTGAGATGTATATCGTGAAAATATCGTACAGAGAGATTTGGATATTGTTACATCCCTAATCGTGACCTTTCCCACGATATCGCAATAACTTTCATACCGTGACGATATCGTACAGTGAGACTTGGATATCGTTACACCCCTAGATACGATATATCGACCCCTAATGGAGACCAAACAAGACCAAGCAACGAGAATGCCTGTTTTTTCACGTATTTTTGAGTTATAAAACCACCTGTAATTGAATAAACATAAGGTAGAGCTGTTTAATGTCGTACCGTGGAACATTCCAGGCAGAGCAATGACATATCCATAGAAACAAACAAACAAACAACAAACCCCCCACCCCCAGAAGTTACACATTGAACCTTTAACATTGCCCGTAAACAATTCATTTTGTTTCGTACTACGGTTGAACTCCACCTTGACTCCATTCGGCCTCAATGAGATTTCCACGCTAATGTCATTTGTAAAGGGCAGATTCAATAAGGTCAATTAAGCTGTTCAGGCTAAGTGAAAAATGTTGTAGAGCGAGCCTGGACCCGGACAGATATTCAACTTATCTTGATTTTTGAGTTTCACCGTCTGATCTCGTCAAAGAATCAGCACTGACTGGGTTAAAACAAAATCGAATGACTGCTTTCAGACAACTGGAATTAGGATCGCAAGAATATGTACGAGAAATACGAGTTTGTGTTGCAATCTCAGAGTTTCCCATAAGTATGTACTGAGACTACGGTGGCCCAAAAGATCCATGTTTCAATCATTTTACTCAATGCACTATATGGAGAATAATGTGACCTTTTGACTTTGCTGATAAAAACAAAAATACAGATAAAATATAGTTACTTACTTCTATATGGTTAGGACCAGAGGTGGGACCAAGTCGTTTTGCAAGTCTCAAGTAAGTCTCAAGTCTTTGACCTCAAGTCCAAAGTTAAATACAGGCAAGTCCAAGTTGAGTCTCGAGTCACTGGCCCATAAGTCCAAGTCAAGTCCAAGTCGTCTGCTTTGAGCTTCAAGTCATTTCAAGTCTTTAAACCAAAGTCCCAAATACAGCTTAGATTTTTGCCATTCATATGAATTTTAAACTAAATTGTACTTTAAAAACATCATAGTATATTTATTTATGAGTATTTATAGAGTATATGAGTTGTAGAAATGTTAATCTTTCCTTTTTAAATGTCTTGACAAGATCTTAGTGTGAATCATTACTGTCAGAATAGAAAGAATTCTGATTTTAAAGTGTTTCTTAAGTCTTCTAAGGTCACAGGCCTCAAGTCCGAGTCAAGCCCCAAATCATTGACCTTCAAGTACAAATTGAGCCCCAAGTCTTAGTCCATTTTATCAAGTCAAGTCTCAAGTCCTAAAAATAGTGACTCAAGTCTGACTCGAGTCCAAGTCACGACTGACAAGTTCCCACCTCTGGTTAAGACAATATTACAGGTATAAAGTGTAAATATTAGTCTGTGGGGGTGTCAACCTAATGTCCTCTTTCAGTGGGAAACAGTGTTCACCTGCTTTATAAGATCTGACTAGAAACATTACACCTTACTTTTTTGTGTAACCTTCTAAAAGGTCACATATAATGGTCAAATTGTGATTGAATATTGAATATAATGGTCAGTAGGACTGGGTATCATTAAGAAGTTGCTGATACGATACATAGGCCACGATATACAATATATTTCAAATCGATTTGATACGGTTCAATAAAAAATAAAGGCTAAGTCATGGCTGTGATACTAAAAGTCTTTGTTAAACCACTTCTTGTGCAAAGTTCATATGAAACACAAATATTTTAAGCATCAAAACGTGGAAGTGAAAATGTGAAATGTGTTACATAAAAGAAGATCATTTCACTAAACAAGCAACAACAACTGTAGCACTGTAACAAAATAATTTTGTAAAATATACCAAAAAATACTCTTGGTGATATATCGATACAGCAGCCCACGATATCGATACTGTATAATCGCATTAAACTTTACAAGATATTGATATTTTGATATTTTTGCACATTTGTCAGTGGATGTTTATATTTTATTTTATGTTTTAACTCACTTGGGGTTGCCAGATCCTGTCACTAAAACCAGCTTCCTATAAACCCAAAAGGCCCATTATAATGTTCAGATTTACTCTTATTTCAGCTTCACTTTTTTCCGATAATACGTGTAAAGTGCGAGAGTGTGATTGAAAAAACAAAAAACATAAAGGCCTGTCACCTTAATAACCATTACTACCAACACATTTATACTGGAGATCTGTATTTATCATGGGTACTTTTTATTTGTATTTATGTTTGGGAACTTTTTGGTATTTTTTTGTTGTTTTTGAGCTGTAGACGGTGAAATAAATAGACTCAACTCACAATACTGTACATAGAGAATTGTGTTTTGGGGGGTTGAAAAAGATCGCTGCTTGGGTACATGAATAGTTAAAAATTGTAGACTGGTGCTGTTTGTTTTAACTTGCAAATATTTAAAATAGTTAGAAAACAGTATAGAAAACAGTTATCTATAGGGTGAAAGCTCAAAGATATGTATAGAAACTCAGAGAATAAAAAACAAGAGAGAAGACTTGTCCTTGCGCCCTGATGAACGCTGTGTTGGATGAATTGCGTCGGCGTTTATGTTTTTATCCTTAATAGCCGAGGTGCCATAAAGGCTTTTGAACTTTTGAGTGCCTTGTTTTGATTTGTTTGTTTTTGTCTGATTTTCTATATTATTTTCTTTCAATTTGACTCTTCAGACGACTATTTAAATATTTCCTGCTTTAGGGTTATTGTGTCAGTGGAATAATGCCGTTCAATACAGCGATAGTAGCGCGTTTGTCCGTGAATGCTGTCGTTGTGTCCTTGGGCAAGACACTTAACCCGACTTGCCTTCAATTATTCGTGTATCATTTGTTCATTCCTTTTTCAAAATAAAACCAGCATTAAGAAAATGAAAAAACAAATTTTTTTTTTTCATTATTTGTCTCCAAAACCAAAATGAAAAAACAGATAATGATTAGTTTTTTTCAGTTTTTGATTTTGTGTTTAAAGGAATAATGGAAAAAATGGATAACAACCGATTCCTGTTTCCGTGACTTAAACTGAGGTGCCGGACTTTTGCGCCGTATACGGACTGAACCAGGACTGAACCAGGACTGAAACCAGGACTAAACCAGGTCTAAACCAGGTCTAAACCAGGTCTAAACCAGGTCTAAATCAGGACTACATCAGGACTGAATCAAGACTAAACCAGACTCAAACCTGGTCTGGTCCCAGTCTCAGTCCCAGTCTCAGTCCTGGTCCAATCCCGATCTAGTCCCGGTCTAGTCCTGGTCTCAGTCCTGGTCTAGTCCTGGTCTCAGTCCCGGTCTAGTCCCAGTCTAGTCCCGGTCTCAGTCCTGATCAGCCGACAGTCTAATCAGGTGCACCTCCAGGCCTGTCCCAACACTCAGTCCTGGTTTAGTCCTGGTTTAGTCCTGGTTTAGACCTGGTTTAGTCCTGGTTCAGTCCTGGTTCAGTCTGTATGTGGCGCAAAAGTCCGGCATCGCAGTTTAAGTCACATATTTTGTGTTTAAATTATTTATGTAAACACAAAATCTGAAGAAGAAAACAAATTGTTATCCCTTTTTTCATTTTGGTTTTGAGGACAAATAAAGAAGAAAATAGTTGTTTTTTTATTTTTTTTATTTTTGGTTTTATTTTGAAAAACAAATGAACGAACGATACACGGATTCTCAGTGTCTGGATGTGTGTGTGTGAATGGGTGAGTGGTTCCTTGAAGTAAAAACTTTTTGAGTGTCTTGAAAGTGGAAGAGCTCTATATTCAAAAAGTGAATATTTACCATTTATTATTATTTATCATATCGTATATTAACTTCAAAATTTGTTACTGAGAGATGCCTACAAAATCCATGATCATTCTTTGTATTCATTCCAATTTTTTCTCAAAATCCTGACCTCCTCTTCCTCTCTCTGTCCTCAGGTTTCCATCTCAGCGGCACAGTGACAGACCCGGCCACCCAGTCGTCTCCGGAGCTCGTGTGCAGCGTCAGCGTCAGCTTCGATCGCTGCAAAATCACCGCGGTAACGTGCACGTGCGGCAACAAGGACATCTTCTACTGCGCCCATGTGGTGGCGCTGTCGCTTTACAGGGTACGGAAGCCCGAGCAGGTCAAACTGCACCTGCCCATCTCAGAGACCCTGTTCCAGATGAGCCGGGACCAGCTACAGAAGTTTGTGCAGTATTTGATCTCAGTCCACCACACTGAAGTCCTGCCAACCGCGCAAAAACTGGCAGACGAAATCCTCTCACAGAACTCAGAGATCAACCAAGTCCACGGTAAGAGTCACTCAGCCGAGAAACCGAGGGTGTGACTGTGACTTTATAAACAACTAACAACAACTAGCATGCTAACGTGAACCAGAGGACTGTGTGTGCATGATAGTGATGAGTTTATAAGCAACTAACAACAACTAGCATGCTAACGTGAACCAGAGGACTGTGTGTGTGGCAGTCAGTACACAGTGGACATTAAGGCTGTGCAATTAACTGAAGTATATTTATTTTATTTTTTAAATGTAGAGATTATAGAACAGAGGTGTCAAACTCAAATTTACAGAGAGCTGAAATTAAAAACTGGGACTAAGTCGTGGGCCAAACTAAATATTTATTGAAAAATTTCAACAACATCTGCATGTTTTCTCTTCTTTCGAGATATGTCATGTTAAACCTTTTCTTATTAAAATAAATGTTCAATAATAGTTTTGCTTAAACATTGAATCCAGAAGAAACTTAATATAAAACAATAACCAAATTTTAAATAAATAATGTCTCTATAGTCTATCTGTAGCCGGGGGGTTAGCTCTAATACATATTTGATATGATCTCGCTGGCCAGATATAATTATATTGTGGGCCAGATTTGGCCCCCGGGCCTGAGTTTGACATATTTGTTGTAGAACAGCTGGTTATATAGCTTTTTTGTTTTTTGGATACATTGATGTTTTCCCCTGCCTTATTTCATGTTCAGTGACGTATATTTTATTAATTTGATCACAATACTGCTCTAAGCTTCATATTTGAATCTTTTATTTATTTTCAATTTGAAAGTTTTGCATAAATTATCAATAACAAAGTGGGTTTTTTTTTAGAGAGAATTGCTGAATAAATGCATCATGTAACTAAAAAATAATCATTTGAATAATCATGATTTCAGTATTGACCAAAATAATCGTCATAATGTTTTTTCCATTATTGAGCAGCCTTAGTGGACATCTTTTGATCTCAAGAGCTGCTCATACAATTTCTTGACACATTTTGTTCAAATACATAGAGACGAGACCAAGTTTAGAATAACGAGAGCACTCACTCATATATGCTCTGTGTTTACATCTAAAGCACTAAAAGCAGCTCCTAAAGAGACATCTAGAGTGTTTTGATGCTAAATTAGAGACATATAGCATTGATAATATGAATGATGATTCGTTATTAAAAGGCTTATTCAAGTTTTGTGCGGTTCTTGTATTGAAACAAACTTAAAAGCACTGGTGAAGCAGAGAGCAGCCAAGTTCATGTTATTAGAGTGTTGAGCCAGGGAACTGTGTGTGTATGTGAGTGTGTGTGTATTTCTCTCCATGATGATGATGATGCTTTCTGTAGAATTAGAGATGGACTGATATCGTTGGCTGGCAAATATTTGCATTTTTTAGCGTATCGACTGTGTTTATAAGGCCCATATAACAATATTTTCTCATGTACTGTCTGTTAAAATGTTGTTTCTTCATCAAAAACATATCTGGAGTCGTGTTTCGTTTCATTCACACATGTTTAACGCACAAATCCTGCACATTTTGGCTTCTCTCAACCAGAAAACACTCCGTTCCACCTTGTGATGTCATGTGGTAATACAAGAAGTGCTCTGCCATGCGCCTTCACTAGAATCATTTGGATAATTTCAACCCTTGCATTTCCAGTCTCTACTGAACTAAAGCTAAAAGGTAAAACTTTAAAACACCACTACATGACATCACAACGTGGAACAGAGAATTATGAGCTTCAAAGATGTGGACAGACTAATAATAAATTGTGTCAATGAAACAAAACACGACTCCGGTATGTTTGTGATAAGGAAACAACATTCTAACATGACTTAAAACTCACAAGAGTCAATTTCTGCGTAATATAGAACCTTTAATTATTATATTCAAGAACGTGTAATGAACGCAGAGGTGTAAAGTTGTGAGTTGTTGCTTGTGCGTTGTCTGGTCCCAGTCTAGTCCCAGTCTAGTCCTGCTCTCAGTCCTGGTCTAATCCCGGTCTAGTCCCCAGTCCTGATCACCTGACAGTCTACATGGGCTCACCTCCGGGCTCTATCGATACTCAGTCATGGTTCAGTCGTGGTTCAGTCGTGGTTCAGTCGTGGTTCAGTCCTGGTTCAGTCCTGGTTCAGTCCTGGTTCAGTCCTGGTTCAGTCCTGGTTCAGTCTGTATGTGACGCAAAAGTCCGGCATCGCAGTTTAAGTCACGAAAATGTGAAACGGCTGTTGCTATCTGTCTAAAGGGGTCATATTACCAAATTTTTGATGTACTGTCTGTTAAAATGTTGTTTCTTCGTCAAAAACAGATCTGGAGTTGTGTTTCGTTTCATTCACACATGTTTAACGCACAAATCCTGCATATTTAGGCTTCTCTCAAAACACTCTGTTCCACCTTGTGATGTCATGTGGTAATACAGGAAGTGCTCTGCCATGCGCCTTCACTAGAATCATTTGGATAATTTCAACCTTTGAATTTCCAGTCTCTGCGAAACTAAAAGGTAAAAGGTAAAACTTGAAAATACCACTTCATGACATCACAAGGTTGAACAGAATATTTTGAGCTTTGGAGATGTAAACAGACTAATAATAAAGTGTTACTCAAACGTTTGAATGAAACAAAACACGGCTCTATGTACGTTTTTAATGAAGTAACAACATTCTAACATGGCTTAAAGCTCACAAGAGTCAATTTCTGCCTAATACAGAATCTTTAATTATTATTCTCAAAAACGTGACGCCACACAGTTTCTCAGAGGTGTAAAGTTGTGAGTTGTTGCTTGTGCGTCGACTCCTGGTGAATACATGAGGTTGACACTTAAAGCGTTTCGGGTCGATGGGAGTCATTAGCGGAGTACAGACTCTATATGAGAGACAGCGGGCGTCCAATCAACACTATAGATCCCAAGATGTGAGGAGGACACAGGCGAGTGAGGAGTTAGCTTTGTTACCGCTTAGCTGAACCTTATTTCAGAAGTAAATAAAGACGCGGAGGTAACTGTGTGTCAAGGAAAAAGGAAAAGGAAAGCTAGAGAAATGTGTATAATTATGTTTAGAATGCAAGAGAACTCACATATTCAGTATGTTTGCATTTAAGGCATTAAGAGCTGCTCCTAAAGGGGAATATAGAGTGTTTTGATGACATATTATAGGGAAATAGCATTCATATATTGTGAATAACATTATCAAAAGGCTTATTCAGGTTTTGTGCAATTCTTGTGTCTAATGAAGAGCCTGATTCTTCCTCAGGGTTGCCCTATTCTTGAACTCAAACTTTACTGAAAGCACTTTAAAACTGCACTAGTTGTAAAAAATATATATAAACACTAAATATGTATGCTTAGTCCTAGCTCGTAGATCTAGTACTGTACTTAAATGTGCACTGTGTAACTTTTTGGGTGGGGCTCTGTCACCTACCTGCTTATTTCTATAGATATGTCATTGCTCTGCCTGGAATGTTCCAGAGTGTGACTTTAAACAGCTCAACTTTACATTTATTAAATTATAGATGGTTTTAACCCTCTCCAGGCAGGCGTTGCAGATTTGCAATAGCTAAATGCCAGTTACCTACTTACTCCACATCCATACTTTATGAGCCTTTTTTACTCAGGAGCCTTTTCTTCACATCCATGCTGATAAACGTGGACGATGCAGACTGTGTAGGAACGGCTACACGCAAACGTCCTGCCAGAAGTGCAAAGTACTTTTGTGCTTTACAAAGGATAAAAATTGTTTTTTGGAGCACCACATGAAAAAGTGATGTTGTTCTGACACTGTAAAGCTGTTACACTGTGCTTTTTGCTTTCATTGTTATGAAAAGTGGTGAACACATAAAGTTAGTGTTCATATCATTTTCAGTCTTCAGTGTTAATTTACCACAACGGACCAAATCTGCAACATCCCAGAACGCATTGCATGTGAAGGTCTCTCCCAAAAAAATGTCAGGATTGGATATTACTACCCCATATGATCATTTTCCCCAAATATCAGATTTTTCCTGTTACTACAACTTAATTTGAGCCTAAGAGGGTTAAAGCTCAAAATACCTAGAAAAAACATGCATTCTGACTGTGAGTGGGGTTGCCTCTCCACAGATCTGACTTGTAACTTGGTCTGGTTTGGTCTCCATCAAGATTTTAATGCCATACTGTGAAACATTCCAGACAAAGTAATAACATCAGAAAAACATTTGACGGACCGTCCACTAGAAAAGTTAAACAATGCACCTTTAAGAAAAATACAGATAATTAAAGACAACCTTTTTCCTCCGGTGAGCTACCTTTACAAAACAAAAATTTTTTAAAATTTAATTTTAGCGGTCGCAACAAATTGAGTAAATATAAGTGCCACAGATAGAAACAGTTAGAGGCCTATAAAACATGCACCATCATCCATGTATTAGTGAAGAAAGTAAAGTTAGGCATGAAAATTATATGTTTACAATTTTATTAGTGATTCTGTTCATCTAATTTTTGTTATGTAGCTCAAAACTCATAATTCAGAAATTGTTTGGCGAGCTACTTGGAAGGACATGGTGGCGTTTACAGTATATACTTTTTTTTTTTTTTTTTTTTACTTCATTTGGGAGCAGTTATCTGTACTTTCTACTCCACTACATTTTGCAAGGGTAGTTTTCATGTGAAGTGAGGGGGTATTTTGACCACATTCATGGTGAAATCCTGAATAAACGCTTTGAGTTCAAGTTCAAGTTTGAGTAAACAAAAATATATAGAAAAAAACTCCAGAGTTGACCTGGTCTTACCCCCTTGCACCCCTCTCTGAGTCCGTGCCCCAGACTCAGGACAAAGGTTAAACACAAAAAAAGAAAAAAGGCGCCGCAGTTGATGAAAAGATCAGAAATATGAGATGAGTAAAGATGCAACAATAAGTCACAGAGCTGCTACAAAACACGGTGTACACAAGGGTTTGCATCATGATCTTCTACAACTCCGCACGGTGTTCAAACTGCAGAACACGGCTTCTTGTTGTTTAATACTTACTCATAAACCTTGTTGATGTAGGATAATGTCGATTTCAAAGTAGCTGCTGTTAATTTGCTGCTTTGTTTCAGTCAAATATTTCCACTGGATGTATAAAAAGTGTTAACGAAATATGTTAAAATGATGAGGTATATATATTTAAAGATATTGGATATGATAGATGTACAACGATAAAAAACACAATTTATAGGCTATATCTCAAAAAGCTTTTCTATTATTAAAGCAGCCTGTTGGATAATTTAGACGTCTTATATTACGCAAATTTGGCTCTTGTGAGCTTCAAGACATGTTATAATGGTGTTGCCTCCTCAAAAACATACACTTGGAGCTGTGTTTTGTTTCATTTACACATTTGAGTAAACCTTTATTATTAGTCTGTCGTCCCCAAAGCTCAAAAAATGCTCTGTGCCACCTTGTTGTCATTGTGATGGACTCTGTCCTACTTTTGTTTGGCCTTGCCTCCACCCACCTCAGATCCGCACACCTCGGATCCGCCCCTCTGATCAGCCTCACCCGGCCTGCATGATCAGCGGGGGTATAAAAGCCCGGAGATGCTGGGTCCACCACTGCAGCTTCTTTAGTTTTTTTTTTTTTTTTTTGTGTTATCCTTGTCTGAGTTTTTGTACACCTTTTTTAGCACTTTTTGTAATAAATATACTTTCTTTTTTCATCTCGCCACGCTTCCAAGCGGTAGTTTTCAAGTTAACAGTTACCGTTTACCTTTAGTTACGTAGGCCCCGTTCACACTAGTTCGTATTCGAGTGGTTTTCGTTGTAGATGCAGTGTTCGTCCACAATAATCCGATGGAAAACGGCTCTAGAGATGAAACAATCTGGTGCCGCCAGCTCCCACGATTTCATCTGAGTACGGATCTGATGTGATACACTGATGTAGATCTATGCGCCGTGAAGTAATTCACCGCCAAAACGCTAAGAGGCTAGAATATATGTCCATTCATTTATACGGTCTGTGCGTATGACCTGCAGATGTATAATCTCTGAAAAGTTTAACCTGTTTAACCAATGAACCATCTCCATCGTGACAGAAGCACAGAACAGACTCACCATCAGCAGAACACTCCTCTGTCACAGAAAGAACACACATAATCCACTGAGTCGTGTCCATTAGTCTGACAAAAGATGAACCGCATCGAACTGTTTTTTTTAGCGCTCAGTTTATGCAAATTAGCCATGCAGTTTTAAGTTTCATTTCTGTAAAACGTAAACAAATATGCTCAAAGCTGTGTGATTAGGGAAGGCTTGCGGACACAGAAACGACGTGTCTGGACCCAGATCGTTTCCGATACGGTGACACGGTGATTCGTTTCAGTGTAAACGCAGGCCGTACAGATTGGCAGTTTCAGAGCTCAAATGATCTGATCTGAACATGTATGGATTAAAAAAAAAAACACATTTGAGCACTTCCTGTATTACCGTATGACATCACAAGGTGGAACAGAGTGATTTCCATTTGAGACTTTGTGTGTCAAGCACGTGTCAAAGAAACAAAACACAACTCTGGGTTTGTTTGTGATGAGGAAACAACATTATAACAGATCAGAAAATAGTGGAATATGGACCCTTTAAGCCAGATGTCTCGACCAAAGTTTGTGTACCTTTTCTTTCGTATTCTGTATTTATTTATTTATTTATTTATTTTCCTGTAAGCTTTTTTAGGTGTTGTTTACCACATTCCTCTGCATATTTAGGACAACCACCTCAAATAGTTGTAAAAGTAGGACAACCTGCAGTGTATCGGGTCACGGTGGGACAGGCGTGATGCAATTAAACTGTATGATTTTCGATATTTATCTTGTAAAACACAGTAAGACAGTTTGGGATTTTACCAGGAATATGTTTGTAATCCTATTTTCTGTGTAAAAATCTAGATTGTGTACCCTTTATTTGGCCCAGTGAGAAGATTATCTGTGTGATGAAAGGATAAACTAAACCAGTGACCAGTGCAGGATGAAAGAGGGACACGTGGTTCCTCTTTAGGGCTGCAAAATTCATCACAGTCAATCAATCAAAACTGCAATTTGAATGGAGGCAGAACCTAGTTTAGTCCTGCTTTAGTTCTGGTTTAGTCCTGGTTCAGTTTAGCCCTAGTTTAGACCTGGTTCATTTCTGTTCTGGCCCTGGTTTAGACCTGGTTCAGTTCTGGTTTAGTCCTGGTTTGGCTCTGGTTTACTATTGCTTCAGTCCTGGTTCTGTCTTGGTTTAGTTCTGATTCAGTCCTGCTTTAGGCCTGGTTTAGACCTGGTTCAGTCCTAGTTTAAAACCAGTTTAGTCCTTTTGTAGGCTAGGTTTAGATCTGGTTTAGTCTTGATTCAGTCCTGATTCAATCCCAAGTCAATCCTGGTTTATTCCTTGTTTAGATCTGGTTTAGTCCTTGTTGAGACCTGGTTTAGTCCTGGATTAGTCTGGTTCAATTCTTGTTTAGACCAGTTTTAGACCTGGTTTAACCCTGGTTTAGACCTGGTTTAGCTATGGTTTAGTCCTGGTTTAGTCCTAGTTTAGTCCCGGTTCTGTCCTGGTTTAGTTCTGATTCAGTCCTGGTTTAGGCTTGATTTAGTCCTGGTTTAGACCTGGTTTCGTGGCTTATCCTGGTTTAGTATTTTTTGAAGTACCAAACATCCCATTTTTTTCTCTTTAAACCTTCTAACTACTGCTGCTTGTACATGAATATTTTGTCTCTTGTGTGTGTGTTGTGCAGGGGCCCCGGACCCCACAGCAGGGGCCAGCGTGGACGATGAGAACTGTTGGCATTTGGACGAAGAACAGGTCCAGGAGCAAGTGAAGCTGTTTCTGTCTCAGGGCGGGTACCACGGCTCAGGCAAACAGCTCAACCTCCTCTTCAGCAAGGTACGCTCCAAATACTGCTTTAATAATGGAAACAGAGTAGAAAAAATAGATAAAAATAAACTAAAATAAATGTGTAATATGACAAAAAATAAAGTCTATCATGATGTTTTCCCCTTTTATTGATAAATCTTGATTTTCTATTCTATTTAATTGAAGCGTACAAAAAATAATATTAATTTTCTACAATACAGACTTTTAATTACCGCTTCTTTTCACAAAAACAGACAGATTTCTTCTTCAGTTTGAACTCTGCTCCAAACCACATACTTTTAGAGGTTTGGCTATAGCCCTGTGAATTAAAATGACCCAAGTTTATAGATTAGAAATGACTGAATCTAGACTTCAGATAAAATGTGATTAATAGGGATTGGTATCACGAAGAAGTTGCCGATACGAGACATACCTCCATACAGTGCACTTTCGATTTGATACGATCAATTTCAAATTGATTTGATACGGTTCAATAAAAAATAAAGACTAAATGATGGCTCTCATACTAAAAGTCTTTGTTAAACCTCTTCTTGTCCAAAGTGAATATGAAACGCACGCATAATAATCATCAAAACAGTGAAAATGTCAAATGTGCTGCATAAAAAAGTGTCCTTCATCTGAACAAACAACAAAACTGTAGCTCTGTAACAAAATAATTTAGTAAAATATACCAAAAAATTAGTGCTGTCAGGCGATTAAAAAAATTGAGAGATTAATTAATTATGATCTGTAATTAATTAATCTAATTAATCTCTTTTTAATCTCACCTATAAATTGCTGAGAAAAGCCTTCAACTTTTGTATTTTCATTTAAATTCATTATTACATTATTGTGGCAGATCAAAAGACTGATATAGAACAAAAAAAAAAAGGGACTTTGTAATTATTTATTGTTTAACAAACTTTAATAGATGCAGTCACTTACATTCCACAGTATCATCATAATTACTATTCCTAATCTGCATAAATAAACTCAACTTTACAACATATAATCCATCACCACGAGCCACATCAGCCCGTTTGACATTATAATGTGTTTAATGCAGCTTTGCACAAGTCTCACAGAAACGAAACTTAAAAACCGCATGGCTCATTTGTATAAACTAAGCGAGAGAAAAAAAAAAAAAAAAAACGCTCTTGTGCACTGATTCGGTTCAGCTTCTGTTGGACTAAAGGACACGACGCAGTGGAATATGAGTGTTCTTTCTGTGACAGGGATGTTGATGGTGAAGGTGAGTCTGTTCTGTGTCTGTGTCACGATGTTTTCACAGATCCTACATGTGCAGGTTTATCGCAGATGCGGCGAGAACGGGAATGAAAATTACAATTCTTTGCAGGAGCGATGTGTTGTTGTCCCAACAACACATAAAAACAGATTTTATAATAAGGCAACTCGCATACAGAAACAGTAAAGTTAAAGAGATTAAAAATGAGATTCACACGATTAAAAAACATAACACACTAAATATGTCTGTAATTTATTAATCGCAATTAACGCGATAATTTGACACCCCTACAAAAAATACTCTTGACGGTATATCAATACAGCAGCCCATGATATTGATACTGTATCATCACATTAAACGATACAATATATCAATATTTCAATATTTTTGCACACCCCTAGTGAGTAATTAGGCTCGATTTCATTTCTCTCCAGCAACTAGGTCAGGAATGTGAATACACTAGAATCAGCGAAGAGCTGTGAAGCCATGACGTCAAACTCAAGCGCCTGTCTGGGTCCCTTTTGTGGTACAACACAACAGTAAATAAAGCGGTCGAGTTAAATGTAGACGAAGACATACATTCTGTGTTGACAACGATTCCCGAGATCGAGGATTTAAATATTGTATGTATTTTATCAAGGGGAAAGACGATATTGGCCTTCTTCCTAAGAGATCTGGCGCATTACATATGTCACAACCAAATAGCAGCGATTGGTTAAATAAAAAAAGTACCTGCCTACCGTCGAGCGAACGAATCCTAATACTGCGAGGTCAGACGGTTTCCACAAAGTGAAACCGGCTGATGAATCAGGCTGGTTATTAATCATAAAACCTTAGAATTGTTGCTATTTTATTATTGCTCTAACTATGACAAGATACAATTTTAAAAAAAAAAATAAAACATGGGGATTTATAGGCTACTTTCAAATACTTTTGCTCATATGAATTCATATATGTGCCATTAAATGTTACGCTCTTAACTCTAATCTGTGATCATCCTTAAAATCTTGTACAATATAGAAAACAGATCAAATGCAGTTGCCATATGTGGAGTATACGGCACCTGCTTTTCTCCATAGCGATGTTACTGCTTTCTGGAATGTTCCACAATACATCAAATTTATCGCAAGCTGTTGATGCCATTACAAGACTTTGTTACAGGTCAAATCTTTGTTGCGCACCATGATTTTCAGTGGATTTTCTAGTAATAAAAACTGAATAATTGAATAAATGCAAGAGAAATACGTTTAACTCCAGCATTAAACACGATAACATCTCCATGGACAGTGTTGGGAAGGTGACTTTTAAAATGTAATCCCCTACAGATTACAGATTACATACCCCAAAATGTAGTTTGTAACGTAATCCATTAAATTACTTAAAGTGAGTAATGTAATCTGAATACTTTGGATTACTTGATTTGCTGTAGAGAAGCAAAGACGAGGAAATCTTCACATAAGATGTTTTGTCTGATAAAAGAAAATAAAAATAATAAAAAGTCCAGACTTTACTTTACCAAATTAAAAATATTATTGATAGAAGACGAGGAGACATGGACCGCACGGCATGGTTTAGTCCTGTTAAATCCTGTTTGAGACATGGTTAGATCTGATTTTAGTCCTGGTTTAGTCCTAGTTTAGACCTGGTTTAGACTTGGTTTAGACCTGGTTTAGTCTTAGTTTAGACCTAGTTTAGACCTGATTTTAGACCTGGTTTTAGACCTGGTTTTAGACCTGGTTTTAGACCTGGTTTAGACCTGTTTAGACCTTTTTAGACCTGGTTTTAGACCTGGTTTAGACCTGGTTTTAGACCTGGTTTAGACCTGGTTTTAGACCTGGTTTAGACCTGGTTTAGTCTTAGTTTAGACCTAGTTTAGACCTAGTTTATTCCTGGTTTAGACCTGGTTTTAGACCTGGTTTTAGACCTGGTTTAGACCTGTTTTAGACCTGGTTTAGACCTGTTTTAGACCTGGTTTTAGACCTGGTTTTAGACCTGATTTTAGACCTGATTTAGACCTGGTTTAGTCTTAGTTTAGACCTGGTTTAGTCTTGGTTTAGACCTGGTTTTAGACCTGGTTTAGACCTGGTTTTAGACCTGGTTTAGACCTGGTTTAGACCTGGTTTTAGACCTGGTTTAGACCTGGTTTAGACCTGGTTTAGACCTGGTTTAGACCTGGTTTAGACCTGGTTTAGACCTGGTTTAGACCTGGTTTAGACCTGGTTTTAGACCTGGTTTTAGACCTGGTTTAGTCTTGGTTTAGACCTGGTTTAGTCTTGGTTTAGACCTGGTTTTAGACCTGGTTTAGACCTGGTTTTAGACCTGGTTTAGACCTGGTTTAGACCTGGTTTTAGACCTGGTTTAGACCTGGTTTAGACCTGGTTTTTAGACCTGGTTTAGACCTGGTTTAGACCTGGTTTTAGACCTGGTTTAGACCTGGTTTAGACCTGTTTTAGACCTGTTTTAGACCTTTTAGACCTGGTTTAGACCTGGTTTAGACCTGGTTTTAGACCTGGTTTGGACCTGGTTTAGACCTAGTTTTAGACCTGGTTGTAGACCTGGTTTAGACCTGGTTGTAGACCTGGCTTGGACCTGATTTAGTGTCTGGCAATGAGTGGAATTACCAAAAAAAAAAAAAAAAAAAAGGGAATATAGCTATGTAATCCATTTATTTCAACCAAGTAACTGTAATCCGATTACCACTCACTGAAACAGTAACTGTAACTGAATACAATTACTCATAATTTGTACTCTGATTACGTAACTCTGGTACATGTAATCTGTTACTCCCCAACACTGTCCATGGAGACGAGCAGGAAGCCGTCCCCCTGCATCGCGGACCGTCAATATCAGATCTAAATAGTCTTAGCTCCTGTTTATCATTTCTAAAATTAGTCGTCGCTGTATTTTCCACAAACTTGTTAGTTACAGCAGAGAAGTGCGGGAACAGAGCGCCGCAGTGCGTCGTCTGAAGTCTGTACTCGCTGCTGCCGTCTGAGGAGAGGTGTAATTCTCAGTGTGGCCTGGTCTATGGTGTCAGAGCCTGGCTAGCGATAATGTGTTGTTTGCTCCATGAAAAATGAAAAGTCCAAAGCCATTATCATGCGGCGTGTTTTTCCGTAGTCCCACACACTCCCACATACGAACTGTGTACATTAGCGGTGAACACAGCTCACACGCCCACAGTTTAACACAATGTACACAGCACTGCAGGCCGAAAATGTGCCTTCATGTGATTAAAAGCGCCATTTAATTTACAAACTTTGGTGTTTTCATGCTTTAGAACTTTAACCAGTCTGTGTCAATATCAAAGGAGTCATAAAAGTCATTGTTTTTGTCATATTCAAGCTTAAAAACTGAAGAATAATTAATTACAGAAGCTAAAGAAATAGTCATTTAAAAGTATAAACGAAAAGAAATCCAAAGAAAACAGAATATGGACTCATTAATTTGTTATTAAACGTTTATGATCATTCACCTGTCATTGCACCTGTCTTGTAGCACCTGTCTCGTTGCCCCTCCTCCTGCTCCTGTCTAATTGCACCTGTCTTTTGCAACTTTCCTCTTGCCCCTGTCTCGTTATCCCTGTCTTGTTTGTCACCTGTCTCAATACTCCTGTCTTATTGTCCCTGTCTCATTGCACCTGTCTCATTGCTCCTGTCTCAATGCTTGTGTCTAATTGCCCCTGACTTGTTGCACCTCTTGCCCCTGTCTCGTTGTCCCTGTCTCATTGCCCCTGTCTCATTGCACCTGTCTCATTGCACCTGTCTCATTGCTCCTGTCTCATTGCACCTGTCTCATTGCACCTGTCTCATTGCTCCTGTCTCATTGCTCCTGTCTCATTGCACCTGTCCATTGCATGTCTCATTGCTCCTGTCTCATTGCACCTGTCTCATTGCACTGTCTCATTGCTCCTGTCTCATTGCACCTGTCTCATTGCACCTGTCTCAATGCTCCTGTCTCATTGCACCTGTCTCATTGCACCTGTCTCATTGCACCTGTCTCATTGCACCTGTCTCTTGCTTGTCTCATTGCTCCTGTCTCATTGCACCTGTTTCATTGCACCTGTCTTATTGCACCTGTCTCAATGCTCCTGTCTCAATGCTTGTGTCTAATTGCCCCTGACTTTTTGCACCTTTCTTGTTGGCCCTGTCTCATTGCACCTGTCTCAATGCTCCTGTCTTATTGCACCTGTCTCTATGCTCCTGTCTTATTGCACCTGTCTCTATGCTCCTGTCTTGTTCCACCTGTCACAATACTCCTGTCTAATTGCACATGTCTTATGCACCTTTCCTGTAGTTCCTGTCTCGCTTGCTCCTGCCTCAATGCTCCTGTTTTGTTGCACCTGTCTCATTGCCCCTGACTTTTTGTATCTTTCTTGTTGCCCTTGGTTCATTGCACCTGTCTCATTGCCCCTGTCTCAATGCTCCTGTCATGTTGCACTTGTCTCATTCCCCCGTCTCATTGCCCCTGTCTTGTTGCCCCTGTCTCAATGCTCCTGTCATGTATTGCACCTATCCAATTGTACCTGTAATTTGCACCTTTCCTGTTGCCCCTGTCTTGTTGCACATCTGTCTCATTGCCCCTGTCTTGTTTGTTACACCTGTCTCATTGCCCCTGTCTTGTTACACCTGTCTCATTGCCCCTGTCTTGTTGCACATCTGTCTCATTGCTCCTGTCTTGTTACATCTGTCTCATTGCCCCTGTCTTGTTTGTTACACCTGTCTCATTGCCCCTGTCTTGTTACACCTGTCTCATTGCCCCTGTCTTGTTACATCTGTCTCATTGCTCCTGTCTCATTGTTCATCTGTCTCATTGCTCCTGTCTCATTGCCCTGTCTGTTTACACCTGTCTCACTGTCTCACTGTCCTGTCACTGCTCCTGTCTCATTGCCCCTGTCTCATTGCCCCTGTCTCATTGCCCCTGTCTCATTGCCCCTGTCTCATTGCCCCTGTCTCATTGCCCCTGTCTCACTGCCCCTGTCTCATTGCCCCTGTCTCACTGCTCCTGTCTCACTGCCCCTGTCTCACTGCTCCTGTCTGTTCCTCTTGCAGGTGAGGGAGATGTTGAAGATGCGAGACTCAAACGGCGCGCGGATGTTAACACTGATCACAGAGCAGTTCATGGCCGACCCCAGACTGGCTCTGTGGAGGCAGCAGGGCACCACCATGACCGACAAGTACAGGCAGCTGTGGGACGAGCTGGGTGAGTCTGTCCACGCACACACCACCACTCAGACGAGGAGAGGGGGCTAAAATAAACTTTTACCCGCTGTCATGTCGTATATAAGTGTTTCATTCATTTCATTAGTAAATCTGTGACCATTATTGAACATTAATGAGGATATTTTATTGTTGACTGAGTGATTGTGTCTCTCTAAATAATTAGTATTAGGGCCTGTTTACACGAGAACACTTGCAGGTAAAAACGTCAAAATATTTTATCAGAAGTGCTTTTCATTTAGACGATGACAGCGTTTTTGGGGCTCAAAAATGCAAAAATCTGAAACTGCCCTCCAGAGTGGAAAAGTTGAATATGCTCCGCCGTAGCGTTTCCGTCTACACTGCCCAAGACGCAAAACTCTGGTCAGATCTGCTCACGTCACATTTACATCACGTACATCACCACCGTGCCGCCTGACATGCAAACTCAATCGAATTCTACACACTTTTTCTTCGCCATATGCACGCAGACAACGCTGAGTAAAAGGTGAAGATGCGACGCCACTTTTGAGTCTTCTGTTCAGACCATCATCATAAACGTAGCCTTACTCAAATAAATATAATAAAACAAACTATGAAAAACAGTAATCAGTGTTTCCCACAGAAAATTGGTTAGGTAAGGTGGTGCTGCCAAAGAAGTAAACGTATATTGCAGACCTACACGCAGATCGTGACAAGGCGACCCAAAAAAAATCTCTTGTGACCCCGTCTTTGGGAAACAGTGTCCTATATTACACTGAAAACTGACTCTTGTGAGCTTTAAGCCATGTTATAATGTTGTTACCACCTCAAAAACATACTCGGAGGTGTGTTTTATTTCATTTACACATGTTTGAGCAACACTTTATTATTAGCCTGTCTACATCTCCAAGCTCAAAATGCTCTGTTCCACCTTGTGATGTCATGTAGTGGTAGTTTTCAAGTTAACATCTACCTTTTACCTTTTGGTAATTCCTGGTCTGAAATCATCCAGATAAATCTAATAAACGTTTATGGAGTTTAAAGACACAGTGGAGCACTTCCTGTATTACCACATGACATTAGTGTTTTCTGTTTGAGGTTACGTTTACATTGAAATGAATCACTGTATCACCGTATCGGAAACGATTTGCATCCAGACACGTCGTTTTTGTGTCCATTCCCTATCCACATGTGAAACGCAGTGAAACACTAGTCACATGACTACGCACGTTGTCAAAATGTCACGTAGGCGGTAAAAACAAGGAAATGGAGCACCTTGTGTGAAGTTGCAGCAGCTGATTTTGAGCCGAGGAATACGGCAAGCGTGAAAGTAGTAAGTAGTTCTAGCTACGCTGTTTCCCGTTTGTCTATGGTTTGTTTAAACTGTTTCCCGTTTGTTGGTCACATGACCGATATCACGAACTCAGCGAATCATGAAGGCGCAAGTCACAGTGACGTAGTCCAATAAGGACAACAACTAGAGCTCCTACGTCAGCCTATCAACGTTTTCAGGCGTCCACACAGTGCCCGATCAGATCCATACTCAGATGAATTCGTTGGAGCTGGCGGCATCAGCTCCGTGTGGACGAACACTGCATCCACAACGAAAACGACTCAGATACAGATACGTGTGGATGGGGCCTGAGAGAGGAGCACAAATATGCAGGGTTTGCGTGTTAAACATGTGTGAATGAAGCAAAACACAAGTCCAGGTATGTTTGTGATGAGGAAACAACATTAAATATAATAGTGTAAAATGAGCCCTTTAAATATTGTACCTTTATAATGAATTGTTTTAGCAGAGCAGTGCCAGGCGGAGGTGCACACACTGGGTCCTTGTCTTCTTGGCAGAGCTCCGTGTTCACAGTCTCAGTGAATGTGACAGTGTCTTTGTGATTCTCTGCACATCACGCCTCATCACAACCACAAATATTATGGCCCCACTAATATTTGGATTACAGTCCCTCCACCAACACTGGCACCCTCAGCAAATACGAGCAGAACAGGCTGTGAAAATGTCTCCTATTGTTTTAGAACTTGGATCTTTCGCTCCAAATACAAACAAAACTGAATCTACAGACACTAGATTTCAGTAGGGTTGCTCAAGTTTACAGTAATTGTGTTTTTAGACTTTACTCTTCCTGCCTTTGACCCATTCTCAGTGAGGATTTTATTCAAGAGTGTAGCTGGTTAACTGTGCATGTTCATGAGTTTTTATTAAACCCATTTTTAATAGAAATTTCAATGTGTCTTACCCTGAGACACATTGAGGACAGACAGGAAAGAAAAAAAACAAGTGTAAAAGCAGCTCTTAGGATCAAAATAAGACTGCTGTGTGCCGTCTATTTCAAATTATAAAGTGTTTTTATCATCTGCGAATCAGGAAGTAAGGCTGGTGCGCTGTTAGCATGGTAGTTGTTGTGAGTAGGGATGGGCATGATTAGTCGACTAATCGAAAATTGATCTTTAAGAATTTCGTTGATCACATTCATTTTTAATCGACAAACTGAATGTAGGCTGCTGTGCGTAACATAAAGAGGCAAGGCTCCGTCTAACAGCACAAACACTGGAGTTGCGGCCTCACGGTCTCACGTTTGGGCTCTGGCACCTCCTCGGAGATCACTGTACACCTCAGTGAGTGTGTTTACATGCACATCAGTGTCTCGGGTATGATCGGGTTTTTTGGAAATCCCAGTTTTGTCATGGTGTGTGTACACAGTATCCCGGTTACTGCAGCTTAAAGGTCTGTGCGCATGTGTCCAAAAGACAAACACGTTTCAGTCTTTTCATCGCAACAATAGCAAAGTGAGTGTAAGTAAAGTGACCAACATAAATAAAGTGAGTGAAATGACCGTTACAGTGACACAATGAGTTTTCAATTTGTTACGATTCGATACGATATATTTCAAATCGATTCGATACGGTTCAAGACGAAATAAAGGCTAAATCATGGCTGTGATACTAAAAGTCTTTGTTAAACCGTTTCTTGTGCAAAGTGAATATAAAACACAAACATTTTACTCATCAAAACAGTGAAAATGTCAAATGTGTCGCATAAATGAGTTTTCTTCCTCTGAACAAACAACAAAACTGTAGCTGTAACAAAACAGTTTAGTAAAATATAGCAAAAAATACTCTTCGTGATATATCGATACAGCAGTCTCATGATATCGATACTGTATCATCACATTGAACGATGTGATATATTGATATTACTATATTTTTGCACACCCCTAGTCATATTCATACAAGGGTTAGGGTTACAAGCATAAAAATTTCAAACTACTCAATACTGATTTCAATACTACGGAAGCCCTGAGAGGCAAGAGGAAAGAAAAAAAAGAGGCAGGTCATTTGGGCTCTAAGTGTTTTTTTTTTTCTTTTCTTTTTTTTTTTTTTTGTTTGTTGTTTGTTTTTGTTTGTTTTTTTTTTTCCACCAACTCAAAAAAAAAATTCTAAAAAAAAAAAAAACTAATTTTTTTTCTACAAATTTTTTTTTTCAATTATTTTTTACACATTTTTTTTCTCATGTGTTTTTCTTTTTTGTTTTTTTTTTTTGTTTTGTTTTGTTTTTGTCGCTGTTGATGAGGCTGATGACAAAAAAAAAAAAAAAAAAAAAGACACCGCTCAAAGAGTTTTGAACCCCGGCCTCCCACGTCCTAACCCAGCACCTAATGCCAGGAGCTAATTCTAAAAAAAAAGACACTTAGAAAATAGACCCCAAATTACCTGCCTCTTTTTGTTTTCGCTCTTGCCTCTCAGGGCTTCCATACAATACGATGATAGTAAAAAAATCACTCTGTATGTAGACAGTAGAATGTGATTTTCAGTATTAAATTATGGCACTTTCTTTTATTTTACCGTGTGGTCTTATATCTGTGTGATCCCTCAGTGGTCCAGGTCGGTTCCACAGTGGTCCATGGTCGTATACTAGTCTACTTGCTCTGACACAGCTCAAAATCATTCTAAATCGATTCAAGGAAGGTTCATTTCTGTCCTGTGTATCAGTATCAATACCTGCTCAGTGTCTAGTTTTGATCGTAGTTTTAGTATCTGATTTTCTATACTTTTGACAACCCTAGCCCGGAGTAAAATGCGTTTCCCCGAACTAGAAGAAATAAAAGTCTACAGCGACTCCACACTTCTCCGCACGTCACAGCGGTCCTGTCCCTGTCTGATACGGTGTACTTCTTTCTGACAGTGGAGTTGTAGTTACAGCAGTCCTCTCCTCTCTCTCCCTCAGAACCGGCGCCGCCATCACAGCCCGGGCTTGTCTCCTTTGTACTTTACAGTTGTTGATGATTTTTGTAATTTTTTTTTCCTTCCTCCGCTCCCTTTGGTCTCTTGCACTTTGCGAGGACAGCGATCTCATCTGTTTCGATCACTCGTTCTTTTTCGGGAAGGTGGAGGAGAGAGGGGGGGAGAGAGCTAGAGGAGGGGCGGAGGGGTGTGCACGGCGCGCTCGGCTTTGAAGTCCGCACTTCAAACCCTTTTCTTGCCGAGTCCTTATCACTACCCTGATGTGTGCTGAACGCCGCCTCTGGGCTACTCTCCCCCTCTCTTCACACGCTCTCTCTCTTCTCTCTCTCTCTCCTTTGTCTCTTCTCTCCTCGCTCTCTGTCCTTTCTACATCTTTTGTCTCCCTGTCCTTCCTCTCTCTCTCTCCTTTGTCTTGTTTTTTTTTCTTTCGTGTCTGTCCTCTTTCTCTCTTTTGTCTCCCTGTTTTTATTTGGCCAGTCTCTTCTCTCTCTTCGCTCTATGCTCCTCTCTTCTCCTGCTTATTTTGTACCCTTGTTCTCTCTCTCTCTCTCTGTCTTTCTCTCTCTCTCTTTCTCCCCTCTCTCCCTTTTTTGTCTCTGTCATTCACCACCAATTTTGTCTCGACTCTCTTGTCTTCATTTCTCTCTCTCTCTTTGTGTTTGAAAATGCAAGTCTCTGTCCCCTCTTTTGTCTCTCCTCTCAGTCTCTCTCTCTCTTTCTTCTCTCTCTCTCCTTTGTCTCTTCTCTCCTCGCTCTCTGTCCTTTCTACATCTTTTGTCTCCCTGTCCTTCCTCTCTCTCTCTCTCTCCTTTGTCTTGTTTTTTTTTCTTTCGTGTCTGTCCTCTTTCTCTCTTTTGTCTCCCTGTTTTTATTTGGCCAGTCTCTTCTCTCTCTTCGCTCTATGCTCCTCTCTTCTCCTGCTTATTTTTTACCCTCTTTCTCTCTTTCTGTGTTTCTCTCTCTTTCTTTCTCTCCCTCCACCAATTTTGTCTCGACTCTCTTGTCTTCATTTCTCTCTCTCTCTTTGTGTTTGAAAATGCAAGTCTCTGTCCCCTCTTTTGTCTCTCCTCTCAGTCTCTCTCTCTCTTTCTTCTCTCTCTCTCCTTTGTCTCTTCTCTCCTCGCTCTCTGTCCTTTCTACATCTTTTGTCTCCCTGTCCTTCCTCTCTCTCTCTCCTTTGTCTTGTTTTTTTTTTCTTCTTTCGTGTCTGTCCTCTTTCTATCTTTTGTCTCCCTGTTTTTATTTGGCCAGTCTCTTCTCTCTCTTCGCTCTATGCTCCTCTCTTCTCCTGCTTATTTTGTACCCTTGTTCTCTCTCTCTCTCTCTCTCTGTCTTTCTCTCTCTCTCTTTCTCCCCTCTCTCCCTTTTTTGTCTCTGTCATTCACCACCAATTTTGTCTCGACTCTCTTGTCTTCATTTCTCTCTCTCTCTTTGTGTTTGAAAATGCAAGTCTCTGTCCCCTCTTTTGTCTCTCCTCTCAGTCTCTCTCTCTCTCTCTTCTCTCTCTCCTTTGTCTCTTCTCTCCTCGCTCTCTGTCCTTTCTACATCTTTTGTCTCCCTGTCCTTCCTCTCTCTCTCTCCTTTGTCTTGTTTATTTTTTTCTTTCGTGTCTGTCCTCTTTCTATCTTTTGTCTCCCTGTTTTTATTTGGCCAGTCTCTTCTCTCTCTTCTCTCTATGCGCCTCTCTTCTCCTGCTTATTTTGTATCCTCTTTCTCTGTCTCTCTCTCTTTCTTTCTCTCCCTCCACCAATTTTGTCTCAACTCTCTTGTCTTCAGTTCTCTGTCTCTCTTTTGTCTCTCCTCTCAGTCTCTCCTTTGTCTCTTTTTTCTCACCTGTCTGTCCTCTCTCTGTCTCCCTGTTTTTATTTGGCCAGTCTTTCTCCTCTTTTTTCTCTCTATGCTCCTCTCTTCTCTCTATGAACCTCTCTTCTTCTGCTTATTTTGTACACGCTCTCTCTCTCTCTCTTTTTTGTCTCTGTCCCCTCTTTTGTCTTTCCTCTCAGTCTCTCTTTCTGTCTCTCTCTTGCCCCTCTTTCTCCTCTTCCTCATTTTTCTTCTGTCTCCTTATGCTTTCTCTTTTCGTCTCTCTCCTTTGTCTCTTTTTTCTCACCTGTCTGTTCTCTCTCCATCTTTTGTCTCCCTGTTTTTATTGGCCAGTCTTTCTCCTCTCTTTTCTCTCTATGCTCCTCTCTTCTCCTGATTCTTCTTCTTCTCTCTCTCTCTTTCTCTCTCATATTCGCCTCTCTCCCTTTTTTGTCTCTGTCATTCACCACCAATTTTATCTCGACTCTCTTGTCTTTGTGTCTCTCTCACTTTTATTTTGAAAATGCCATTCTCTGTCCCCTCTTTTTTTTTCTCCTCTTAGTCTCTCTTTCTGTCTCTCTGCTCCTCTTCCTCATTTTCTTCTGACCTGCTATGCTTTCTCCTTTCGTCTCTCTCTCTCCTTGGTCTCTTTTGCTTTTCCTGTCTGTACTCTCTCCATCTTTTGTCAGGAAAGAAAAAGGAGACAAAAAGAGAGACGAAAAGAGACAGCAAGGGGGGGCAGAAGAAAATGAGGAAGAGGAGCAGAGAGAGGAGAAAGAGAGAGACAGGAAAAGAGAAACTATTCTCCCTGTTTTTATTTGGCCAGTCTTCTCTTCTCTTTTCTCTCTATGCTCCTCTCCTCTCCTGCTTCTTCTTCTCTCTCTCTCTTTCTCTCTCATATTCGGCTCTCTCTCTCTCTTTTTTGTCTCTGTCATTCACCAATTTTGTCTCAACTCTCTTGTCTTCATTTCCCTCTCGTTTTGTTTGAAAACGTTATTCTCTGTCCCCTCTTTTGTCTCTCCTCTCAGTCTCTCTTTTTGTCTCTCTCTGCTCCTCTCCTTTGTCTCTTTTTTCCTCACCTGTCTGTCCTCTTTCCATCTTTTGTCTCCCTGTTTTTATTTGGCCCGTTTTTCTCCCCTCTCTTCTCTCTATGTTCCTCTCCTGCTTATTTTGTGCACTCCTCTCTCTCTCTTTCTTTCTCATATTCGTCTCTCTCCACCAGTTTTCTCGACTCTCTTGTCTTTGTTTCTCTCTCTTTTAATTTGAAAACGTTATTCTCTGTCCCCTCTTTTGTCTCTCCTCTCAGTCTCTCTTTCTCTCTTCTCTCTCTGCTCCTCTCCCTCATTTTCTTCTCTCCCCTTTGCTTTCAACTCTCTTCCTCCCTTTCCCTCTTTCTCCATCTACATCTCAATTCTTTCTCTCTTTCTCTATTGTCCCCCTCCTTTTTCTCTCTTTCTCTCGTCTCGTCTCGTCTCTTTGTCTATCTCGCTCTCTTCACCCATCTCACCCAACTCTTCCTCCTCTCCCTCTTTGATTACAATTTACAAAACTGAAATATGAACAAATATAAACTAATACGAAGAATTTTAAATATAATTTTACTTTTTCAATTTTGCTAATTTTCTAAAATAAAAAACAAAAACAGACCACAAAAAAAACAAAAAACTCCCACACCTTGTCCAACATGTCACACATACTACACATACAAAATAAATAAATAAATAAATAATAATACAATAAATTATTCAAACAGCAACAGTCCAGGCCTGTCAAAACCTTAATCAATATTATATACATATTTTGTTTTTTTGCAGATAATATCAGCCCGTGTGACCCAAATCGTAAATTCAATTAGATTATGATTAATGTACAGCTTTATATTTCTCGTTACCCAAACTGGTCTTATGCTGAATGGTTGGTCCTCGTTGGCGTTCAGGTTGTACCGTGCTCTGAGAAGCCTGTTCAGATGCACTAAAGTAGGCCACGCACACAGCTAAACACATGTAAACAAATGAGCCGAACATGGAGTTAGCTGTTCGGAGCGATACCGAGAGTGCTTCAGACCAGAGGACGATGCATATTTAATGTCACAGCCTAACTTGTTTGTCGGTTGTTTCAGCGCATTAAACTTTCACGAGGAAAAGGCTTCGAGGTGTAAGAGCAGACCTGGGAACGCTCTCTTCATTTTAGTGAAGGTTTTTTTTGGGGGGGGTTGGCTAAAAGACAGTAACATAGGAGGGTAAAGTAATTTCATGGTTCGTAACATTGGTCCTAAGCTTAAACTGCACGTATATATAAATGGACATAGCTGCGATTCAAACAGGAAGTGCGCTTCTGGATCCATTGATTCTGGCTCCAGTTCACTTTGTATCGTGAAGGAGCTGAACACTGTGGGCGACGTCACACTCTCTTAAGGCTGAATTGTAGTTCTGCGTCGACTCAACCCTCACTTACGCCGTCGCCTTGTCGCCGTCTTTTTTGCTTTATGGATTCACCGCCACAACGTTAGGAGGCTACGATTTAAAAATGACGTTCGTGTTAATAAAATGAAGCGGAAAAGCAGAGCACCGGAAATGTATGTAGAGCAGTTGTAGAGAGGTAGCCAGGCTGGTGCCATCTAGTGCCTCCACCCAATTTCATTTCTCTTCAGCGACTAGATCAGGAATCGGAATACAAGAACCCCTGAAGTTTTAGACCGCGCACCGTACAATTAGCGGAGAGCTGTGAAGTTGGCAATTACTTGGACACCACTGAGCGTTCTGGTGCGTTACATACGTCATGACCAAACAGCAGCGATTGGTTAAATAAAAAAAAGTACCCGCCTACCGAGCAAACGAAACATAATGCTGCGAGGTCAGACGGTTTCCACGACATGAAACCGGCTGATGAATCAGGCTAGTAGAGAGGACCAATCACAGCTCTTATTGTCTGCGTCACTTTCCCCACGCTGTTGCATAGTTACAAATTTTGTAGGTGCACATCAGTCAAGGCGACGCAGTCATAAATTGGACTTTAGGACTTCAGACTGTATAAAGAAGTGGACTAACACAACACCAGGCAAAACTCAAGCAGCTAAACCTTCTCTTAGATCATCTTGACAATCAATTGAATATCGAGTCCATATAGTATTTTGTAAGGAATTACGTTATAGTACCATAATACAACTGTGATACGTAAAGGTTTCTTGATAGAACATTACTACCAGCATCCATTGAATACTGGGCACTAGTCTAGATGGAAGATTTTTGTTATGGGCGAATATCATACATTAGAAATCAATAATAACAATAAAAATTACAATCCTTTCATTTCCTGTGCAATTTTGTAAGGTCCTGTATCAAGGGTCACCAAACTTTTTTTCTCTGGGGGCCACATTATTGCTCCTGACTGTGATGTCAGACAAACTGCACGGTCCTTACACTGAACAAAAAATAATCGATCGTTCGCCGTTCTTTGAAAACTCGGCACTCTCTGTCAACTTTTTGTACTTTAACACTCACCATTTTCCTGTCCTTAACTGCACTACAAAACTCTGCACGCGCACTGACTGTCACTGTTTGATCTCGAGCTTTTCAGGTGATGAAAATTCAGCGACAAATATAAATACGTCGTATAATTATTTAAATATAAATACTTCATATAAATATCATTTTTAATTGAAAAAAATCATGTGTTATTGTCCTGGTTTAGTCCTGTTTTAGTCGTACTTCTGTCCTGGTTTAGTCCTCCTGGTTCAGTCCTGGAATCAGTCCTAATTCAGTCCTCTTTTAGTCCTGGTTCAATCCGTATGTGGTGTAAAAGTCTCGCATCACAGTTTAAGTCACGGAAACGGGAAACGGCCGTTATACGTTTAAACACATAATCGAAAACTGAAAAAATTAATCATTATCTGTTTTTTCATTTTGGTTTTGGAGACAAATAATAAAGAAAACTGTTGTATCTTTGATTTCTTATTTTTGGTTTTATTTTGAAAAAGGAATGAACGAACGATACGCAGATTACCTTGTATTGTTGGTGGTCTTCTTCTAAACTCCATCCATACAAAAACATGATTCCTCCATTAGCTTGTGCACACAAACCTCTCTCTTCCTACATGAACCTTGAATGACTAAGCTCTGTACTGAATTTACACATCTCCAGCAGTCTTGAAGGCAGAAATCCCTCATCGCTCCCTCTCTTCCCCGGAGACCAAAGCACTTTTCATATTCTGTTTGTTCCAATTTACTCCAAAATGATGTGTGTGCAGTCAGCGTAGCCCCGGGACTAGTTAGCTCCTCTGTTTCATAGTCTGGTTTTCTAGTGCAAGATGGCCGCCGCATACGAAAGTGTTGTGAATCTATCAGGCCTCCAGCGCCAATATTCGCTAGAGAACTGTATTTAGGACTTAGTTAAATCTCGAGGGAAAGAGCCCATCTACATTATGTGACTCAGAGATGCTGATGTCATTGTTATACTCAGAGGGGAAAGGCAGGTAGAGCTGGGGTTATATGTTGAATCATAGCAGCAAATCATTTACCTCACCAGAACCAGAACCACACGTTTTGATAAAACTTAACAAAGACAAATGGATCTGGAGGGTTTCAGAAGGCGTGATTGACAGGCAAGGCGAAGTAACCAATCAGAGAGAGGCATGGGGCTGTATATAAGGAGAAAAAAACAACATAAAGAACTGAGAACCATCGCAGATTTTTACTAGCCTGTTTCACTTTGTGGAAACCATCAGACCTCGCAGCATTAGGATTTGTTCGCTCAATGGTAGGCAGTTTTAAATTTTTTTTTTATTTAACAAATTGCTGCAATTTGGTCGTGACTTACGTAATGCGCCGGAACGCTCATTGATTTCCAATTAATTGCCAGCTTCACAGCTCTTCACTGATTGGCTGGTGCTCGGTCTACAGCTTCTGGGGTTCTTGCAAACCGTCAAGTGTATTCTGAAGTTGCACATTGCACCTTTAAAAGTCTTTTTCACTGACAACAATCACATCTTTAAAGCTGAAAATTTCCTCAGATTTCTGAAGATATTGTGAGAAAAATAATTTCACTTTTGTTGATTGTGTTAACAAGGAAATCAGTGAACTTTGTGTGTTTTTGCTCTGTGTGGATTCGCCAATTTTAACCACAGTGTCAAAGATGCCAAAGGTGTAGCTTGTTTTGAGATCAGAAAAATGTGTCGTTTTACTTAACTACAATCGAAATTAAGGCCATCTGAAGAGGCAGGAATGATTTATATTTTTAATTTAGATTCTTGAATGTTTTCCAAAAAGTATTTTCCTGTCTAAAACCAATTTAAACTTAATGAAAAGTAATTAGAACTGACTAAAACTATGACTAAAAGTATTTAAGCAATGTTTTTTCCACTAATGAAACCTTAACTAAAAAACAGAACAGTTGAGACAAGAGCCATGCAACATTAAAGGTGCACTCTGTAACTTTTCTGGTGGAGGGTCCGTTACCTCCTCGTCTCCATGGAGATGTCGCTGCTTTGTTCAGAATGCTCCACAGTATTGCATGAAACGAATCTACCTCCCTGGAGACCAAAAAGTGACACCGCCATGCCCAGTTACGAGTCAGATCTATAGAAAGGCGACCCCGCTTATGTTTTTTTAAGAAATAAAAACACATGCAACTGAAAAAGCGCAAGATATATACGTTTAATGCTACTGTGGAACATTTCAGACAAAGCAATGACGTCAAAAATCAAACGAAGAGGAAAAACAGGAAACTTAACATTAAAATTTTCCTGGAATGTTCCATGATGTGGGATTAAATTTCTCCCTGGAGACTAGTGAGCAAAGGTAGGACCATGTTTTGCAAGTTTCAAGTAAGTCTCAAGTCTTCGACCTCAAGTCCGAGTCAAGTCCCAAGTCAAATACAGGCAAGTTCAAGTCGAGTCTCGAGTCACTGGCCCATAAGTCCAAGTCAAGTCCAAATCATGTGCTTTGAGCTTCAAGTCTTTTCAAGTCTTTAAACCAAAGTACCAAATATATGTTAGATTTTTGCAGTTTATATGACTTTTAAGATAAATTGTACTTAAAAAACATAGTATATTTGTATTTTAAATGTCTTGACAAGATCTTAGTGTGAATCATTACAGTGAGAATGGAAAGAAATCAGATTTAAAAGTGTTTCTCAAGTCTTTTCAAGTCACAAGCCTCATGTCCAAGTCAAGTCCCAAGGCACTGAGCTTCAAGTCCAAGTCAAGTCTCAAGTCCTAAAAATAGTGACTCAAGTCTGACTCGAGTCCAAGTCACGACTTGCAAGTTCCTACCTTTGCAAGTAGGTAACACCATCAAGCTACATTATAAGTCTGATCTGTGTTTGAGGCGACCAGCTCCCAGCAAGAATGTACTTCAATTAATTTGTATTATTCAAAACACCGGTAAAGAAATTAAGTCCAAATAGGTTTAGATTTAGGGACCATAGCAAAAGACAAATTCAGTTCCGTCAAGTGGATAAAGGTTTTTCAGAGTGAAGTTTTGCAGCTCGTCCAAGCGTCAAGGAAAACAACAGTGAAAGCCAGTGTGCATATGGGCCTGAACGATTATGCTAATATGACTCTGTAAACAAAATGTAAACAAATATGTGTTCTACTTTCAGTGTAGGTAGCTCCTCCCTTCAGACAGATATAAGGCAGTGTCCACCAGAAATGGGACCAGAACTGAAGAAGCCACATGTCAACATTTGTCCAGTTGATAGAATTTACTTTTTTTTAGAGCCATTTTGTGAATCATTCTAGGTAAATCAGTAACATCTGTTTGGAGACATGATGTGACGAACCCTTGACCAGAAAAGTTGTTTTGTGTAAGGCTACGTTTATATGATGACGGTCTGAACAGAAGACGCAAACGTGGAGTCGCGTTCTTCACTTTTTATTTTGCATTTAGACAAGTGTATTCGGGAGGAAATCTGCCGCAAAACTGTGTGCAATTCGACTGGGTATGCACGCCATCTGACATGTTTGTTTTTGTATGCTGTATGTTTGTGACGTAAACTTGTACACGACGTGAGCAGATCTGACCAGAGTTTTGCGTCTTGTCAGTGTAGACGGAAACGCGACGGCGGAGTGTTTTGAACTTTTCCACTTTGGAGGGTGGTTTCAGGTTTTTGCATTTTTAAGCCCCAAAACCGCCGTCATCGTCTAAACAAAACGCACTTCTGATCAAATATTTTTATTGTAAACAGGCCTTTAAAAAGTAATAAAAACTGTGATGGTGTGGATAACTCTGTGTAGGAGTTTTGAAGACACTCCCTGATGTGTTGTATACTTTCTATATTCATGTACACTACAAAAAATAATATCTAGGTAAATTAAAATGACTTAAATTAAGAGCATTTTACTTTATTTGAGTAAATTCAAGTTGACAAGTAAAATGAGCTACGAATGGAGCACGTGTGTTATTTAATTCAAGCAACATTAGATTTAGTTTCTTATTTTAAGTGCAAAGAGCTGTTGTTTTTCTTATCCTAAGTCTTGCAAGATGTATTTTCATATTTTGTGAACAAAAAGCCTTGTTCTAGTGTTACTTGTCAAGTGAAGTTACTCAAATTGTGATAAAAACTTTCTTAATTCAAGTCATCTAACTTGGCTGGATTTTAGTTCTTGCAGTATAAATAATAGTTTTGAGCAGGCCCGTCGACAGAAATTTCGGGGCCTCGGGTAGGAAGCCTCACATGGGCCCCCCTCTAATATAAATTAAAAGGAAGAGGGTCAAATTCTGGGCCGCTAAAACCCTGGAATCCAGAAAAACAGACACCTTTGCCCCCTTTGTCTTCTGCCGTGTTTTAAATATTGTTTGTGTTTGTGTTTGTGTTCGTGTTTGTGTTCGTGTTTGTGTAGGGGCCCTGTGGATGTGCATCGTGCTGAACCCTCACTGTAAACCGGAGCAGAAGAGCTCGTGGCTGCGGCAGCTGCGCAGATGGAACAGCGTGGACGTGTGCCCCTGGGAGGACGGTAACCACGGCAACGATCTGCCCAACCTCACCCACTCACTGCCTCAGGGTGCCCATGGCAACCAAGGTCAGTGATTGACAACTTTGTACAGCTGTCCGTAACATGTTTTAATTCCCACAAGTGCAGATGTGAGCTCCGGTGCACTGCTTCACGCGACACCACAACATTCAATAGACCTTATGTAGTATTTAATTAAAATGGGGTCAAATTATCAATAAAGTTATCAATATGCAGAGTATGGTTGTATTAGTGTGTGCACGGGCGCCTTTCCCTTTTTGCAAATGAATCGATTTAATGTTTGTGCAGAATTGGACATTTCTTACCATATCATCCTTTAAAACCAATTGTTCACCTGATGTCACGTTATTAAAAAGAATTATAATATTTAATAGAAACTGGGGCTGATAAATTAGCGATGATGTTTTTATTTTTTATATTCACTTTTTTTTTTACATATATAATTAAAATGATCACACCATTCTATAAAATGTTGTAAGTTTATGGGCCTAGTTGCGTTCCTTAATTAAATGCCATGTAATCCTGTGCTGTAATGAGGGGCGAATAAAATTAATGTGGTTAACGTGTAGATGTTTGGTCACATGCTAAGATCACAGGAAGCAATAATAAATTATTTTTCCTAGATATTTAATACCAACATCTAGTATAACAAATAGAGAAAACAGGCCCTTATATTGACCCCATTTTGAGATTAGGGCATCTCATTCTGTAACCTTTCCTTTACACGTTATAAACCTATAGAATTTTGTGATGTGTTTGATGTATTTTAGATCCTTTTAGTGGAAAATCTCAGTTTGAATAGAAAGAGTTTGGCAGCTACTCTCCTGTGGAATTAAACACTGCCAATGTCCGAGATGATGTTATGTTTGTTTATGGTAATTTGTGATGTTAATGGGCAAAAACAACGCGTTCTGAAAAGGTATAAAAACACTGGAAAGCCTCATGAAAGACCTCAAGTGTGAGACCACCTGCTTTTAACTGTAGAAAATAATTTCAGCCCCATCTAAATGTGAAATTACGAAGACTCGAATTTCTACCTGTCAAGCACCAAGATGCAGTATTTTATGTTAAAACGGCTAAGTTGCTATTACATATCAGAAAATAAAACTGAGTTATTATTTGTCTTTTACCTTTTTAAGAGATAGTATAGCTTTAAGCATCTGCCCATACACAATATCAACATTTGTTTCTTTAAAACTAAACTAAAATAAGACTATGTCGCTGTTATTTAAGTAACTATTGAACAAATTTGTGTAAATAAAAGTGCAAACATTCAGATTTTTTTGGAGTTTCTGGACCAATTATGACTAGTAAACAGTTTTATTACTTCACGACCAAATACTGACTGAACCGATATTTGGAATCTGACATCCGATCCAGCCAATTTTTACCGATACCTGTATCAGATCGGTGCATCCATAATAGTTCACCGAGATCAGCATTAGGTAAAATGTATATTGTTAAAGATGATTTATGTAACTTTTTTAGTGGAGGCTGATTCGTCTGGAATGTTTCACAGTATGGCATTAAACTTTTTCATCATCATGGACCCCAAACCAGACCAAGACCCCGTTTACACTGGAACGAATCCACGTATCACCGTATTGGAAACAATCTGCGTCCACGCACGTCGTTTCTGTATCTGCAGTCCTTCCTTATCCACACAGCTTTGAGCATATTTGTTTACGTTTTACAGAAATGAAACTTAAAACTGCATGGCTAATTTGCATAAACTGAGCGCTAAAAAAAACAGCTCGCTCCTTTTGCACTGATGCGGTTCAGTTTCTGTTGGACTAAAGGACACGACTCGGTGGAATATGAGTGTTCTTTCTGTGACAGAGGGATGTTCTGCTGATGGTGAGTTTGTTCTGTGCTTCTATCGATTTGGAGATGGTTCATGTTAAACTGTTCAGAGATTATACATCTGCAGGTCATACGCACAGACCGTATATATGAATGGACATATATTCTAGCCTCTTAGAGTTTTGGCGGTGAATTTCTTCGCGGCGCATAGATCTACATCAGTGTATCAGCGTTTTCAGGGGTCCACACAGTGCCGGATCAGATTCGTACTCAGATGAATTCATGGGAGCTGGCGGCACCAGATCGTTCCGTCTCTGGAGCCGTTTTCCATCGCATTAATGTGGACAAACACTGCATCCGCAACAAAAACCATTTGAATATGTACTAGTGTAGACGGGGCCCAAGTTACAGGTCAGATCTGTGGAGAAGCAACCCCACTTACAGTCAGAATGCTTGTTTTTTTGGTATTTTTGAGCTATAAAATCATCTATAATTTCATAAATTTAAGGTAGAGCTGTTTAATGTCATACTATGGAACATTCTGACAAAGCAATGGCGAATCCATCGAAACAACAAGCTGACCCCGCAACCAAAAATGTACATAATGCACCTTTAATATGCAGAGTTTTGTTGTAATATAATAAATGTTTAAATCCTTTTGCCGTTGTTGTTGCTCACCTGTGCTTTCCTGCCAAACACCTGTTAAATAAGTCCTTTTTAGACCTGCGGATGATCCTGCTTAATTCTTCTCTAATTGTCGGTCTCTTGAGTCACTGATAATCCACTTAATCCACTTACCTCTGTATCTCACATTGAACTGCCGTGTGCCCCAGAGATGCGCTCCCATCGGACTGTATTCACCCGGGCCATCGAAGCCTGTGACCTCCACTGGCAGGACCGCCATCTTCAGCACATCATCGCCAGCGACCTGTACGCCAACTACTGTTACCACGACAACCAGGAGGGCTCGCTGTTCGACGCGCGCGGCTGGCCTCTGTGGCACGGTAAGGTTTGAAGGGGATGATATGAGCAAAAATATATAGAATGTTTTTTTTTTACATCGTTTTTGTTCGTGTAATGTTTTAGTTTATGAAAGTATACGCCTAACTTTTCTGTTGGATGGTCTGTCACCTGCGTCTGCTGTCTCCATGGAGATGTTATTGCTTTACCAAACTTGAATTTCTCCATGGAGACGAGTCAGTGACGTGACCAGGCCAAGATACAAGTCAGATCTGTGGAGAGGCAGCCCTGGTCACAGAGAGAAGCCATGGTTTTCAGTGTATTTGAGCAATAAAAATATCTGTATTGAAATAAATAATACACAATTCAAATATGTTTAATGCCATAAAACAATAGCATCTCCATGGTGACATGTAGGTGACGTCATTAGGAAAGTCACAAGTCAGATCTGTGAAGAGGCAGCCCCCCACACATAAAAACAAGTCCTGTTTTTCAGTGTATTTAAGCAATGAAAAAATATCTGTATTGAAATAAATAATACATGTTAAATACGTTTAATGCTGTAAAACAAAAGCATCTCCATGGAAACATGTATGTGACATCACTAGGAAAGTTACAAGCCAGATCTGTGGAGAGGCAGCCCTGGTCACAAAGAGAAGGTGTGTTTTCAGTGTATTTGAACAATAAAATGATCTGTATTGAAATTAATATATATGTTAAATATGTTTAATACCATAAAACATTAAAGCATTTCCATGGAGACAAGTAAGTGACGTCACTAGGAAAGTTACAAATCAGATCTGTGGAGAGGCAGACCTCCCCTCATAAAGACAAGCTCTGTTTTTCAGTGTATTTGAGCAATAAAAATATCTGTATTGAAATAAATAATACACAATACAAAGAGGTTTAATGCCATAAAACAATAGCATCTCCATGGAGACAAGTAGGTGATGTCACTAGGAAAGTTACAAGTCAGATCTGTGAAGAAGCAGACCCCCGCTCATCAAAGACAAGTCCTGTTTCTCAGTGTATTTGAGCAATAAAATTTAAATAAAGGATAAATGTTTCATGCAGTACTGTGGAACTTTCCAGATAAAGCAATAACATCTCCATGGAGACAAGCAGGCGGTGGACCCACCATCAGAAAAGTTACACATTGGACCAGATCAAGATCAACGTTTTAAACAACTAAGAACAATTGTCTGTTTAATATTCATAAAGGTGTTTGTTTAAAAGTGCGGAGGGGGTGCAGAGTTTCCGTTGCTTTATGCTTGCGTGTGCTGTTTCTGCAGAGCATGTGCCCACGGCCTGTGCCCGAGTGGATGCCCTGCGTTCCCACGGTTACCCCCGGGAGGCGCTGCGTCTCGCCATCGCCGTCGTGAACACGCTGCGGAGACAACAGCAGAGGCAGCTCGATCACTTCCGACGACACAAGAAAGGTGACACTCTAATGAAGCTGCTGTTTATGGTACCAGGGTTTTACTTTACTGTGGCAAGGTTTATCTGTGTAAGAAAACGTGTACAAAGAAGTAATTCAAAGTGGTTCACAGAATAAGAAAAACACTGAAATCACAAATCCAAATAACCATTATTAAAGAAAGGAGTGTGCTGTGAAGTTCAAAGTGTTATCAAGCTCAAATATCAAATGAAACTTATCTTTTAAACTCAGGGTGCGTTCTCACTTAAACACAAACCACATCAATATTTGGACAAACCCCGGAACTAAACCAGGACTAGACCAGGGCTAAACCATGTCTACATCAGGAGTCTTGCTGGTTATTTTGAAATTATTATGTAATTTATGTTTGTTGCTCTTTGTTATTATATTCTGTTGTAATGTGTGAGCTTATGTGTCCAAGAAATTTCCTTTGTGGATCAACTTCTTGGGTTTTTTTTTAAAGACAATACAGGAAAGTGTGTTTACCTTGTTGACATGTTTCGGCTGCTTGCTGCAAGCCATCTTCAGAACTGTCCAATTGTCTAAGTTTAAATCTGAACAGGGCTCAAACCAGGACCAGCCAGTCCATATATATGATTGTCTTTATATTATGTTTTATTTCCATCACCATCTTTTAGAGTTTATGTTACTAAAAATTCATAGTAATAATTGCAATCCACAAGAAATGAACCAATGAGCTAAATAATTACAAAATATCAGCTTCTATAATTATGGTAATTATATACACAACAAACGAAACTAGCTTTTGAAAATGTGACAATGGCAATTTTATTACTCATCAAATTGAAAAACACTTTCTGCACTTTACTGGTGTTAGTCCTCTTTGTGAATACTGTTTGAATTCATGCATTTAAATGAATATTTCTTTCCTGTCTTCTTGTAGAGTTGCTTCAAAAGGGCCACACTTCTATCACCAACATGGAGGGCTGGGTGGGCCACCCGCTGGACCCCATCGGGACCCTGTTCAGCACCCTCACCGAGTCGGGCCGAGGGGGAGACGAGGGCGCTACCACCTGCTTAGACCTCTCAGGTAAATCTACCACACAAACTGAATATTAAAACTGGGTTAGGTTAGTTTATTTTTGTGTGTTTAGTGTGGAGAGAGGAGTGGGGCGTGGGAGGGTTTTTGTTTAGTTTTTGTCTTTTTTTTTGTTTTGTTTTTGTTTGTTTCATTTCAATAGTGACAAAAAACTAAACAAAACAAAAAACATGAAATTATTTTATTTTCTATTTGTAGTAAAAAAAACTAAAAAAACACACACACGTTAGAAAAAGCTTTTAGTTGAGAACAAACTTAAAGCATGGAGGGAAGTTTTGTAGTATATGTACAACTTATCTGTACAATTCATGAACATTACTCATCTGTGAAATTGTACACAAAGTAATTCAAGGTGCTTAACAGAATAAGAAAGATGTGCAAAACACCAAACGAAAACACAAATAACCATTATAAAAAGGAACTTTAAAAGAGAAAAGTGCTCTGAAAGTTCAGAATATTCACAAGCTTCAACATCAAATGGAGCACATCTTTTAATTTAAGAGCGTGTTCTCACTTACACTCAGACTACATCGAAATTTGGACTTAACTGGGACAAAATCCAAAACTAAATCTGGAGAAGAAGAAGTGAAGAATGTATCTATAAAATTCATAAACATTACTTATCTGTGACCTCTGATATAAAGTTAATCGAAAATGGATTGTAAAGATTATATATTCACAACTGACAAAGCATTTTACATAATGTTTTTGTGTTTTGTTTTGCTTCTTAATCCAGTTATTTGATCAGAAAGCAGAATGAGCTCTTCACTTTTCGGTTGCCAGATCCAAAGACTCAGTTCAGTTTGAAATAAACCCTAAAGACTCTATGATGTGATATAAAAATATTGAAATAGTGATATATTGTATCGTTAAATGTGATGATACAGTATCGATATCATGCGCTGCTGTATCGATATATCGCCAAGAGTATTTTTTTTGTATATTTTACTCAATTATTTTGTTACAGCTACAGTTTTGTTGTTTGTTTAGAGGATGGAAACTTGTTTATGCGACACATTTGACATTTTCACTGTTTTGATGATTAAAATGTAGTGTTTCGTATGAACTTTGCACAAGAAGTGGTTTAACAAAGACTTTAATATCACAGCCATGATTTAGTTGTTATTTTATATTGAACCGTATTGAATACATTTGAGATGTATCGTGTCAAATCTTAAGTGTGCTGTATCGAAATATGTATCATATCGTGATCTATGTATCGAGGTTTGTATCGTATCGGCAACTTCCTAACGATATCCAGCTCTATTTCTCAGTATTCGTGGGTTTCAGCGTCCTGAGATAAGCAAGATTTTGAGGATTTTCCCCATTGTTTTAAATTGTTAATTGCTATGGAAACTGTCCTAATTTTCCATTATTCTAGGCATTCCCAGGTTTAACTGTTTTTTATTAAAATGTAATCCATTTGAAGCACTGCACTCCCTTTAAAACCAACCCTTTTTCTATGGCAACAAAGTTATTCCTGGACTGTGCTACAAACGTCCTTTTCTGTATAAATCAGATTATACGGGTTTTATTCTTTGACCAATGACTCATTTCACATTATAATATGACTTTGAATTGTGTCTGCATAGTTCTTAGTCTTGACATAGTTGCGATGCAGACAGCGGAGGAAAGTTGGGTTCATTCCAAATTCACCTTGTCTTATCTCTTCCATTTTAAACGCCGTTCTCCCACACTGCTCCTGCTCAGGCCTCATTGGCTCCTCCGCTCACAGAAATAGCCTCTCCTCTGAGGTAACAGCTTAGACCGGAGAATGTTCCAGAGGTGTTGATCTTTACTTTGGGCGGGCTTCTCTATTCTGGTCTCCAATGTAGGACTGAAACTTTGCTTTTCAACAAGAGGCAGTATAAAGTCTAAACAAAGGACAATGGCATGTTTTTTTGTTGGTGGTTTAAAGGTCCTATATTACGTAAAATAGATTTTAGTGAGTTTTAAGCCATGATATAATGTTGTTACCTCCTCAAAAACAGACCTGGAGTTGTCTTTTGTTTTGTTGCATACACACAAGTTTGAGAAATCCTCAATTATCAGGCTGCTTACATCTCCAAAGCTCCAAATGCTCTGTTCACTTTTACCTTGGAAAAATCATGTGTTTTTATATATATTTCATATTTATTGTGTTTTTAGCCAAGCGTAATGGATGAATTTAACTTATTGTTTATGGAACAAACCATTCTGCAATGGAGCACTGTAACACTTTTGTAATTATTTTTGCAATTGCGTTTTTATATGTGTTTATTGCACATAAAGAGGACAAAATGTGAAATGTCAGCCAGGTTGGTGCCGTCTAGTGCCTCCGCCCAATTTTATTTCTCTCCAGCGACTAGGTCAGGAATTAAAATACACTAGATGGTTCGCAAAAACCCCGGAAGTGCAAGTTTGGGCACCAGCCAATCAGCGAAGAGTGATACATTCTGTGTTGGCAACAATTCCCGAGATTGAGGATTTAAAGCTGGAATAAAGAGAATGTTCGGTGAATTTCATCAAGGGGAAAGACGTTATTGCTCTTCTTCTTATGGAATTTGGGAAAAGCTTATTATACAAGTTACCCCGTTTAGCGGCGCGTTACACACATCATGACCAAATAGCAGCGATTAGTTAAATGATAAACAGTACCCGCCTACCGTCGAGCGAACTAATTCTAACACTGCGAGGTCAGACGGTTTCTACGAAGTGAAACCGTCTGATGAAATGTGGGACCTGCCGCTCAAATCTGCAAAACAAATTTACCAATAGGTACAAATAAAACAACCTAACCTTACCTAATCTAACAGTTCTAGAGCTGCAATTATCCAAATTATTCTAGTGACGGTGCATGGAGTTTAAAAACACAGTGGAGCGCTTCCTGTATTAGCACATGACATCACAAGGTGGAACGGAGAAGAATTCAGTTTAAATATTCCGAGTTTATGTTTTTTTTTTAAACATGTGTGAATGAAACAAAACACAACTCCAGGTTTGTTTTTAATGAGGAAACAACATTATAACATCGATTAGAAAATAACTCAGTGTGGGTCCTTTAAATTCTGATAAAAATGACAAAAATTACAGGTTTTTAGCATCATTATTTTAAAGCTCCAATATCCAATTCACACATTCAACTCAGCAAGAAGGTCCTTGGTAGCAAAACAAAACAAAACAAAAAGTCAGAGCACGATGGAGCTTTTTTAAAATGTACTTATTTATTTATGTTTTGTATGTTGTTTCTGTGTGTGGGTAGGTTTTCTCTGACTACTGTGAATTCACTTTTATGATTGTCAAGAAAATTGGTCCTCAAGATACAAATCAATGCTGAAACTGGTATCAAAACTAATACGGATTCAGTCAGGTATCGATACCTTTTAACTTTTTCAGGAGAAGAAATCAATAATCGGGAAATCTCTGTGTTTAAACCCTGCAGATTTAGGCTGAGGTGAAAACACTCCTTGCGATTTCTTTTTTTGTGGTGATACAGGAAGTGTTTCACTGTGTTTTTAAACTCCACACACCTTTACTAGAATCATTTAGATCATTTGAGCCCAGGAATCGCCAATCTCTTAACTTGAAAACCACCGATTCATGACATCACAAGGTGGCACAGAGCATTTTGAATTTTGGAGATAGACAGACTAATAATAAAAAAGCTACTCAAACACGTGTGAATGAAACAAAACACAACTCCAGGTTTGTTTTTAATGAGGAAACAACATTATAACATCGATTAGAAAATAACACAGTATGGGTCCTTTAAATTCTGATAAAAATGACAAAAATTACAGGTTTATCGCATCATTATTATAAAGCTCCAATAATAATTAGCACATTCAACAAGTTGGATGAGAGCAAGAAGGTCCCTGGTAACAAAACAAAAGAAAAAGTCAGAGCACGATTATTTATTTTTTTGCTTGTTCGTCCTGTGTGTGGGTAAGTTTCCTCAGACTACTGTGAATTCCCTTTTATTATTGTCAAGAAAACTGGTACTCAGATACAAATCAGTACTGAAACTGGTACTCGTTCAATCAGGTATCGATACCTTTTAACTTTTTCAGGAGAGGAAATCAATAATCAGGTATTTAAACCCTGCAAATTTAGGCTGAGGTCTTCTGTCAGACTGAAAACACTCCTTGTCATGTCATGTGGTAATGTGGAAGTGCTCCACTGTGTTTTTAAACTAATTTGGATCATTTCAGCCCAGGAATCGCCAATCTCTTAACTTGAAAACTACCCATTCATGACATCACAAGGTGGCACAGAGCATTTTGAGCTTTGGAGATAGACAGACTAATAATAAAAAGTTGCTCAAACATGTGTGAATGAAACAAAACACAACTCCAGGTCTGTTTTTGATGAAGTAACAACATTATAACATGGCTTAAATCTTACCAGAGTCAGTTTGACATAATATAAGACCTTTAAGTGACATTATATCGTATGCAACTGAGCACAGATTTTGATTCACTATTTTCTGTCAGCCCAAATCATTATATAAACTTTGGGCTAGTCCTGACCACACCTAGTTTCCTGCTCCTGACAGATGGTCCCAGCGGTATTGAAGGATGGGTCAAATGCAGAGGACAAATGACCCAGTTGGGACTATAAAGTATACCCTAACCTTCGCCTTACTTTCAAACCATGACAGCGGGGGTAGTTAGGGTCATGGAGCTGTTATTATCCCCACAGGACAAATTGATGCACAACTCCAGGAAACAAGCACGCCCAGACCACAGCCAAAGTGAAGTTTCAAATGTTTGTGTAACTTATTTTTGCTCTCACAAATCTTACCCATACAATCATACAGACAGCACACAGCATTAGGGCCGGGTATCAGTAAGAAGTTGCCGATACGATACATACCTCGATACAGTGCGCTTTCAATAAAAATAAAGGCTAAATCGTGGCTGTGATGCTAAAAGTCTTTGTTAAACCACTTCTTGTGCAAAGTTCATATGAAACACAAACATTTTAATCATCAAAACAGTGAAAATGTCAAATGTGTCGCATAAACGAGTTTCCTTCCTCTAAACCAGGCCTGTCCAACCTGTGGCCCGTGGGCTAAATGCGGTCCTCAGACAAATTTTTCATGGCCCTCAGGCTTCCGGGTGAATTGGCCCAAATTACCTTGAATCAATTCAATTTTACTTTTTACTACAAGTTTTTTTTGAAAGTCTACCTTGATAAAGCTCATATGTAGTATTTAGTGTGTGGTTTTTAGGATCTTAGCATGAATAAAGACTCATTATAATGTGTTTAAACATGCACATATTTCAATTATTCACTGTGTTGAGCACCAGTCTACGGTCTGTGTTTCCGTCTGTGATCCGTCTGTGTTTAGATATGTGACTCTTGATGAAAAAGTTTGGACACCCCTGCTCTAAACAAACAACAAAACTGTAGCTCTGTGACAAAATAATTGAGTAAAATACACCAAAAAAATATATCAATAGAGCAGCCCACGATAACGATACTGTATCATCAAATTAAACAATACGATATATCGCTATCTTGATATTTTTGCACACTCCTACACAGCATTCCTTTTTTTCACTTTTGTAACATGATATAACCAAAGATTTGAAAGAAATACTATTACTTCTGCTTGGTTTTGCCTGGAATGTTCAACAGTATGGCATTAAACGTTTCTCCCTCGCATTTAAGAGATGGCGTCCAAATGATTCTTGTGAAGATGTGAAGTAGAGCACTTCCTGTATTAACACGTGACATCACAAGGGGGAAGAGTGTTTTCTGTTTCAGAGAAGAGCTCAGTAAATCTGCAGGGTTTGTGATTTAAATGCGTGAATGAAACAAAACACAACTCCAGGTCTGTTTTTGATGAGGAAACATTATAACGTACATCAGGAAATGGCGTAATATGGACACTTTAAAACTTCTTGAGATTTAAGTCTTGACTAAAATGCTGCCAGTAGAAAAACACATTGTATTAACTATAACCAGACCTACTAACCACAACTTTCTCTTTTTTTCCTTTCCCCAGACTGTTCCAGTGTTGTGAGCAGGGCGGAGCTTCAGCGGTTGCCCGTGCAGAGGCTGCTTGGAGACGGCGAATCGTACGTGGCGCTGGCGGTGGAGACGGCTCTGATTGGCTTAGGGCAGCAGCGGGTGATGCCTGACGGGCTGTACGCGCAGGAGAAGGTGTGTCGCAATGAAGAGCAGCTATTGGCCAAGCTACAGGAAGTGGAACTGGACGACTCCCTGGTCAAAATCTTCCGAAAACAAGCGGTCTTTCTGTTGGAGGGTGAGAGATTTGATTCACTGTTTATGTTTTTGGTAACTTTAGATCTGAGTCCACATGTTAGTCACTAACTAGCTATTCATGGGTAGTTCATGTTCAAAATCTGTCTGGGATCTCATATACACACTTACTGTTTTCATTACTTTACAAAGATGTGAGTCTGGTCACTGGTAAATCTCACTGTTTTCAGATGTAGGAGCCAATAAGGGACTTCATGTTCCATATCAAAATCTAAACAATTGTAACTACTTATAAGAAAAACTGAAAAAATATTGGAATTATTTTGAAAAACATTACACATTTCTACAGAATCAATGAGCGAAATGCTGAGCTCTTAATTTGAGGTGAGAGAAATGTCATTTTGTTTGTAAATGACAGGTGACCAATGAGCTTTTTCACTTCACTGCATCACTGAAATAGGCTAATCTGATTGGACAATGATGTTTGGCTCTGGTTTGAGACACAATGGAGGGAACAGTGACCAGACTGATATCCCTCCAAATATAAAATATATATAAATATATAGAGGTCATCATATTATTCTGGAATTATAAGAGATGTTCAAAATAATAATAAAAAAAAAAAATTTTTGCTAAATTAAGTGATTAATCTCAGCCCTTATTTTCATATATAAATAAAATCCAGATGGAGCCCAACAGTCACTTCGGAGTCTGCTGTGGTTCTGGAAGTAAATTTCCCATTCATTTTCCCACAGCCTTTTAGAAAATGTCCAATATAAGTCACAGTGGAGGTTAACCAGGGTACTTGTTTTCAGATCAAAAACATTTGGAAACTTTTAATTGAATTAGATTTTAATAACGTGGCAGTTCATAACATATCAGAAGCAGATTTAAATAAATCTATAGGTCTTGTGGTCATTAGTTACCAGATTGCTGATTAGCTCTGAATGAGCTTTGAAACTTTTTAATATACAATTTTCACAAATAGTACAGAAAAATGAGAAATGAGAAATACGGGAAATGTATTTAGTGAAGTGGTAGGTGGTTCTTCCATGTAATAGTTTTTATAAAGTTGAAGTATGTGTGGTGTTACAGAGTTGGTGTGATCCCTGGTGTGGGTGGGGCTTTGCGGTGTGCATGTTCTCCACATGTATGTCTTGAGTTTGCAGGTTTCACCTTGTGGCCTGTAGGTGGCACATTCCCCAAAACCACACAGTGCCACTTTGAAGAGAAAAACCCATTGGCTTATGCTGCGTGTTTATTATCCTTTCATTTTGTGGTGCAAACAGAGGCCGAGCTGCCATGGGCCCGACCAAAATGAGCTCTTTACACAGTGACACCCAGACACCCAGACACACACGGCACACACACACAGCACACACACAGCACACACACAGCACACACACAGCACACACACGACACACACGCACACACACGGCACACACACAGCACACACACAGCACACACACAGCACACACACAGGCACACACACAGCACACACACGGCACACACACGGCACACACACACACACACACAGGCACACACACACACACACACACACACACACACACACACGGCACACACACACAGGCACACACACAGCACACACACAGCACACACACAGCACACACACACAGCACACACACACACACACACACACACGCACACACACACAGCACACACACAGCACACACACAGGCACACACACACAGCACACACACAGCACACACACAGCACACACACGGCACACACACAGCACACACACACAGCACACACAGCACACACACAGACACACACGGCACACACACACACACAGCACACACAGCACACACGCACACACACAGCACACACACGCACACACACAGCACACACACACAACACACGCACACACACACACACACACACACACACAGCACACACACACACACAGCACACACACACACACACACAGCACACACGCACACACACAGCACACACACAGCACACACACACGGCACACATCACTCTCATGTGGGATTTCAGTGCTTTTGGGGCTCTCATTCCCTGGAAACCAGTGCAAAAGCCCTTCCCTTAACTTCTGAGCCACGTCTTGAGATTCTAGTCATCTGTGAATAATGCTGAACAACTGTAATGTATGGATTTCTATTTAAAATCATCTGTTCAGTGTCTGTGGTGTACCTCTAGAACAGTTCTCACCAGTTAAAACATTTTATTAATTATAACCTTGTCAAAAGTTGTCCTTTCCATCTGATGTCGTATCTTTACAGTCAGTGCACATATGTGGACCATACCTCCTTAACATAGTTTAACCCATATTTGAACTGATGCTTGTCCTCATAAGGGAGGCAGGTCTCTATGAATCGTGTACAGACTATGTACGGTCCCACATTGTGATGACTGCACGCCCACAGGTCTCTGCTTATGGGAAACCATAGAGGGGTCAGGCCCACAGCCCCACCCAAACCAGGACCACCCACCTCTGACTCTGGAGCTAATGGAGCCCCAGGCCTCAGGGCCTCTGTGGGCCCCTGGGGCCCGGGCCGCTCTGCTCTGATGTGGTGGACCACTCACAGGCGGCTCGGGTTTAAAATAACCACCAGAGACTGAGAGGAAGTGCGGAGCAGAGGGAGGGCCTGGAGAGGGCTGCACACAGCTCCATATGTGAGCTGATGTCACTGTGTGTGTGGGGCCAGAGCTCCACATGTGTCCTCACATGATTCCTCCTGTACGTCTTACCTCTGTTCACACATTACACATTACTACAGGTTGGAATTATTATTAATTTGATTTCTAAATACTTTTTCATTTTAAAGGATTACAATTCAACACATCACAATGTAAACCTGCTCAAATTAAAGCCCAACCGTGTAACTTTTTGGCATAACTATTTAATAATGTTATGTTATTTGTATTGGATGTTTTTATTGCACTGAAAAAATGCTATAATATTCCACAGTATTTTATGATAAATATGCAAACACATCTACTGTATCTCCTTGGAAAGTGTGGGTTTAACGTTTTTTCCAGGGAATCATGTAGGTGAAAGTTACAGAAAGTTGAACAGAGTTGCTTTAATTTTAACCACATGCTATTTCTGTCAGCAACTAACAACAATGACTCACCTGAGGCTTCATTTAGAGTTTTCTTTTATTTAGCAAGACATGGGCGCCTTCCTTTGACTGCTGCTGCAATTTTTTCTTACACATATTTTCTTGTGTTTCATTTCTAACACATTTTTTCTCTCTGTCTGTCTGTATATATCGTTCCTTGTATGAGTTGATTATAATAATATTTTTCTCTGTGTGTCCACAGCTGGTCCGTACTCTGGCCTGGGGGAGATCGTCCACAGAGAGAGTGTTCCCATGCACACATTTGCCCGTTACCTGTTCACCTCGCTCCTACCTCACGACGCTGAGCTCGCCTACAAACTTGCACTGAGAGCCATGCGGTAGGTCTACTGCTCTGTGTGTGACTCTTTATCCTCTCATTTGAGAAGACCAGATAAGCTTACAGTAGTAGTAATAGTAGTAGTAGTAGTAGTAGTAGTAGTATCAGTAGTAGTAGCAGCAGTAGTAGTAGTAGTACATTTTTAACATTTATTTATTCATTATTTTTAAGAATACTTTCAGACACACCACATCAAAATTCTGACTAACTAGAAATAAACCTGGAACTAAACCTGAACTAAACCTGGACTAAACCTGGACAAAACCTGGACTAAACCTGGACTAAACCTGGACTAAACCTGGACTAAACCTGGACTTGAACCAAACCAAGTCTACCCAAGGCTAAAACTGAGTTCAAACCAGGCTTGTATTTAATCTCCAAAAGAGCGTATTTTGAGTTTTTACACTTTTAAAACACAGGGACGCTGTGTTACAGATTAAGTTATTAACTTCACACCAGAATGATGGGAGTGATAAATGATACCTTTTATCTTCTCATTAATTAATACGTGCAGTAATTATTTTATTCATTTTGGTTGTCTCCAGGGAAAATGGATTTCACATAATAGAATATTTCAAACATTCCACCATCAAACTACAGGTTTTTTTTTTCAAACCTCATTTATTAAAGGTGCATAAGACTTTACAAAAAATATTAACACCACCAAATATATGAATGTGTGGCTCATACTCAGTAGAAGTAGTCGTAGTAGTCGTAGTAGTCATAGTAATCCTAGCTGCAGTAGTAGCAGTAGTGATTGTAGTAGTAGTAGTAGCAACAGTAGTAGTAATAGTTGTAATAGTAGCAGTAGTCGTAGTAGTAGTAGCAGTAGTAGTCGTAGTAGTAGCAGTAGTAGTCGTAGTAGTAGCAGTAGTAGCAGCATTAGTAGTAGTAGTAGTAGTAGCAGCAGTAGTAGTAATAGTTGTAATAGTAGCAGTAGTCGTAGTAGTAGCAGTAGTAGTCGTAGTAGTAGCAGTAGTAGTAGCAGTAGTAGCAGCAGTAGTAGCAGCAGTAGTAGTAGTAGTAGCAGCAGCGGTAGTAGTAGTAGTAGTGGTGGTAGCAGTAGTAGTAGTAGCAGTAGTAGTCACAGTAGCAGAAGTAGCAGTAGCAGTACTAGTAGTAGCAGTAGCAGCAGTAGTAGCAATAGTAACAGTGGCAGTAGTAGTAGTAGTAGTTGTAGTAGTAGTGGTGGTCATAGAAGTAGTAGTAGTAGTAGTCGCAGTAGTAGTAGTATTAGTAGTAGTAGTAGCTGCAGCAGTAGTTGTAGTAGCAGCAGCAGTAGTAGTAGTCATAGCAGTAGTAGCAGTAGCAGTAGTAGTAGTAGTAGTAGTAGTAGTCACAGTACTAGTAGTAGTGGTAGTAGTAGCAGTAGTAGTAGTCATAGTAGTCCTTGTAGTAGCAGCAGCAGCAGCAGTAGTCATAGCAGTAGCAGCAGTAGTAGCAATAGTAGCAGTGGCAGTAGTAGTAGTAGTAGTTGTAGTAGTAGTGGTGGTCATAGAAATAGTAGTAGTAGTAGTAGCAGTAGTAGTAGAAGTAGTAGTAGATGTAGAGATTATATGTGATATAAATTAACAATTACATTATAGAAAGAAGATCAAATTTATCATTATGCAGTAGTAGTAGCAGTAGTAGTCGTAGTAGTCGTAGTAGTAATAGTAGTAGTAGTAGTAGTAGTAGCAGTAGTAGTAGTAGTAATAGTAGTAGAGATTACACCAATTTGATAGAACTTAACAACTCAATTAGAAAAATAAGATTATCATGACGTGCATGCTTAAAACTAACAGCAACTAGCATGCTAACACACACCTCCTGACAATTAGACGCAGACAGCAGGCAGCGGACGTATTTTGACCTGAAGAGCTGCTTATACAATACATCTGTACTTGGGAATACGTGGAGAAACGCAGTACAAGTCCATTAACATAAGCAGTAATAATATTTAACTGCATTTTACGATCCATTCAACCACTGTCTACGAGGCTCCCTGTTGCTCCTCGTGTGTGTGTGTATTTTGATGTTGTGACTAGTGGGAGTGGGATCAGTGAATATTAATTACACTAATGAGCCTCTAATTAGTGTGTCTGTAATAAGAAGAAGCACACACACACACACACACACAGACAGGGCCACAGGGACATGGCGTTTGTTCTATTGCACAAAGCTTTGCCTCTCTCAGTCCGGTCTGGAAAAACGGATGAGTAAATGAACTGCAAGTGATGTGTTTAAAGTGTCCGGCGTCATGTTGGATAAACAGAAGACGTGGGGGATGGACCGTTGGCTGGCAGGCGGCGGTAACTTGTGTGAAACTAGTTAGAAAAGGCCAAGTGAAGTAACGGAAATATGTTTTGTTTTTTTAAAAAAGCTCCTACATTACGCAAAATTGACTCCTGTGAGCTTTAAGTCGTGTTAGAACAATGTTGCCTCATCAAAAACATATCTGGAGTTGTGTTTTGTTCGATTCACACATGTCTGAGTTAGCCTATATTATTAGTCTGTCTACATCTCCAAAGCTCAAAATGCTCTGCTCCACCTTGTGATGTCATGGAGTGGTACGGTGATGGTAAATAGTCACGTTTTTACACAGTGGTTTTCCATCTTTAAGGCTCTCAAAGCACTTTACAACAAGGAAACACTTACTCATTCACACACCAGTGTATGCAGACACTAGGGGCGAGGTGGGTGAAGTGTCTTGCCCAAAGACACAACAACAGCGTTCATCTGTGAGAGCTGGAATTACACCGCCAACCTGTGGGTCAGTGGATGTTTCTTTATGTCCAGAGCCCGATAGTTTTCAAGTTAACAGCTACCTTTTACCTTTAGTGCACCAGATTCTAGCAATTCCAGGTCTGAAATGATCCAAATTATTCCAGTTACAGGGTTCTCACGGTCATGGAAATCCTGGAAAAAGTCATTGAAATTGAAAATGTCTTTGTAAATTCAATGAAAGTTTTGGAAAAGTCATGGAATTTTAGTATCTCTTTCACGCCAACTACAGCGTTCTGTTAAGTTCTCATTAAACTATGATGATTATTTCCGAACATATGCGCTTTTTGTTTAAAAGAAACAACAACAAATGCACTGACAGGATTTTGAATGTTAAAAACTGTAATACCAAACCATAAGGCACAGGTGTCAAACATACGGCCCGGGGGCCAGATTCGGCCCTCCAAGACCTTTAATCTGGCCCTCGGCAGATTTTCTACTAAAATATTTGAATTATATTTTCTATTAAAATATGGGTAATTTTCTGTGGTGTTTATCACAGCAGCATCTCCAACGTCTCTGTACGTGGCCCCTCCCACCAGAGCAGCACAAATGAAGACTTGTCTCTTTCCAAACACTCTTAAAGGACGATCGTTTTGACTGTTGACCGTGACAACTCATCAACAAAATGTCCAAAATGAGAAAAGTGGAGCCGAGTGCAGGATTTTACAACAAAAATTTACTTATTCCTATTTACAGACAAGTTAATGTTAAAACTTTGTGTTGAAATTGTATTTTTCTTAAAGTTTCAGGTTGTTCATAATATTATAATATTTTGTAAAAGAAAGAGTTCACCAATTAAAAAAGATTTCTGTAATAGATTTGTGTTTCTCTGCACAAATATTTAAATTATTGTTATTTTTGGGGTTTATATGACATGAGTTTTCTGATCCGGCCCCTTTGGGATCAAAGTAGGTTGGATACGGCCCCCGGACCAAAATGAGTTTGACACCCCTGCCATAAGGTGAGAGGAAAGGGTTAACATTTCATATTTAGCTCTAAAAGTATCAATTCTACACATGTCGGGAGTCAAGGAAATTCACTTTAGGTCATGAAAAATCATAGAAAAGTTTTGAAATTTTGTCAGTGAAAAAGAGTGGGGACCCTGTAGTTAAAGTGTATGGAGCATTTCCTTTGTTACTACATGACATTACAAGGTGGAACTGAGTGTTTTATGTTTGAGAGAGGAACACAGCCTAAATATGCAGGGTTTGTGGGTTAAACATGTGTGAATGAAACCACACACAACTCCCGGTATGTTTGTGATGAGGAAACTTTACAACGTAGATCAGAAAATAGCGTGATATTCTCCCTTTAAAGAGGGTATTACAGTTTTATGGGGTATTAATTGCTAACACATATTTAGATCACCATGTTACCTTTTATTGTTTTGAAAATACTATATTCACCAAAAACAAGGCATTCAAATGTTTAATTAAAGTTCGATTTTGATGCTTTGAGTCCCCCACCCCTCTCTTTGCTCTCTGCACTAAGTCACTCCCCCTTCAGAGCGTGCATTCCACTAATGAAACTGCTGCACATTGAATCAGGTTTCTGAAGTTGTAGTGGTAAATGGTCACATTTTTATAGAGCGATTTTCCACGTTCAAGGTAAAAACAAGGAACCACTCACTCATTCCCACACACACACACACACGCACGCACACACACACACACACACACACACACACACACACACACACACACACACACACACACACACACACACACACACACACAGTGTTGGGGAGTAATGGATTACATGTACCGGCTTTACGTAATCAGAATACAAATTATAAATGGATTACATGGCGGTATTTTCCTGTATTCACATTTTGGGCTATATCCCTTTTTTTTTTATTACTTGATTTTGGTAATTCCACTTATTACCAGAAACCCAAACAGAACGTGTGTAATAATATGTTGGTGGTGTCAGTTACACAATGGATGAGGTTGTTAATAATCTGATTCTGCATCATTTTGAGTAAAAAACATCAAATGTTACAGATATTTACTGGGTTAGCACCTTTATGTTTGTACTGAAAGTTTTTTTGTTTTTTTAAAATAAACTATATGACACTTAACAGTAGGATGAACATAATTTAAAGCAGCAGTGATCTCATATAGAAAGCATTTTTCTATCAATAATATTCTGAATACGGTTAAGGAAAGACTGGGCTTTTTATTGTCTTTTAGCAGACAAAAGATGTTATGTTAAGATCCTAGTCTTTGCTTCTCTACAGTAAACAAATGCCTGTTCATGGAGACTTGGACTCAACAGCCAGTTTAAAGAGAACAAACGAGAATTTTCAGGATGTGGTTGGTACATTCATGTAGTTCTAAAAAGCATGACAATATCAAGTAATCCAAAGTATTCAGATTACGTTACTCACCTTAAATAAGTTAATGGATTCCGTTACAAACTACATTTTAGGGTATGTAATCTGTAATCTGTAGGGGAATACATTTTAAAAGTCACCTTCCCAACACTGTTCATACACCAGTGTACGCAAACTAGTGGCCGCTCCAGGTACTGCAGCTCCCCGGATCTTGGGCCCAGACAGAATTCTCCCACAGAAGCACAATGCATTTTTTTGGGAATTCAAGCTGCCCGTGTTTGGCTCACAGGGCATCAATATCTTTCACAAAGGTCGGCTTTTGTAGGGATTCTTTTCTATTTTCACAACATAAACCTTTTAACATGTTTAAATCCTCAAACGCCTAAATTTAGCTTTGTAAGATTTAGCCTCGCCCCATTCTGAGCCAACATCACATGGGTGGGAGGTGATTTTTTGGGAGGCTCCATGCGCCAATGAGCACAGGCCATTGAAAACAGTGTTGGGAAAAATTAATTTAAAATGTAATCCCCTACAGATGACAGATTACATACCCCAAAATGTAGTTTGTAACGTAATCCATTAAATTACTTCAGGTGAGAAATGTAATCTGATTACTTGATTTGCTGTAGAGAAGCAAAGACTCGGATATCTTCCCATAAGAAGTTTTGTCTGCTAAAAGATGATGAAAAGCTCAGTCTTTACTCAACCGGATTAAAATATTGATAGAAGAGGAGGAGACGCGGTCCACGCAGCCTGATTTAGTCCTGTTCAATCCTGTTTTAGACCTGGTTTAGACCTGGTTTAGACCTGGTTTAGTCTCGGTTTAGTCCTGGTTCAGTCCTGCTTTTTGGTTCTGCTTTAGTCCTGGTTGAGTCCTGGTTTAGTCCTGGTTTAGTTCTGGTTTAGACCCAGTTTAGTCCCGGTTTAGTCCCAGTGTAGTCCTGGTTTAGTCCTGTTTTTTGGTTCTGCTTTAGTCCTGGTTGAGTCCTGGTTTAGTCCTGGTTTAGACCTGGTTTTAGTCATGGTTTAGTCCTGGTTTAGTCCTGGTTTAGTCCTGGTATAGTCCTGGTTTAGTCCTGGTATAGTCCTGGTTTAGTCCTGCTTTTTGGTCCTGCTTTTTGGTCCTGCTTTAGTCCTGGTTGAGTCCTGGTTTAGTCCTGGTTTAGACCTGGTTTTAGTCATGGTTTTAGTCATGGTTTAGTCCTGGTTTAGTCCTGGTTTAGTCCTGGTATAGTCCTGGTTTAGTCCTGGTATAGTCCTGGTTTAGTCCTGTTTTTTGGTCCTGCTTTAGTCCTGGTTGAGTCCTGGTTTAGTCCTGGTTTAGACCTGGTTTTAGTTATGGTTTAGTCCTGGTTTAGTCCTGGTATAGTCCTGGTTTAGTCCTGCTTTTTGGTCCTGCTTTAGTCCTGGTTGAGTCCTGGTTTAGTCCTGGTTTAGTTCTGGTTTAGACCCGGTTTAGTCCCAGTGTAGTCCTGGTTTAGTCCTGCTTTTTGGTTCTGCTTTAGTCCTGGTTTAGTCCTGGTTTAGTCCTGTTTTTTGGTCCTGCTTTAGTCCTGGTTGAGTCCTGGTTTAGTCCTGGTTTAGTTCTGGTTTAGACCCGGTTTAGTCCCAGTGTAGTCCTGGTTTAGTCCTGCTTTTTGGTCCTGCTTTAGTCCTGGTTTAGTCCTGGTTTAGTCCTGGTTTAGTCCTGTTTTTTGGTCCTGCTTTAGTCCTGGTTGAGTCCTGGTTTAGTCCTGGTTTAATTCTAGTTTAGACCCAGTTTAGTCCCAGTGTAGTCCTGGTTTAGTCCTGCTTTTTGGTTCTGCTTTAGTCCTGGTTTAGTCCTGGTTTAGACCTGGTTTTAGTCGTGGTTTAGTCCTGCTTTTTGGTTCTGCTTTAGTCCTGGTTGAGTCCTGGTTTAGTCCTGGTTTAGACCTGGTTTTAGTCCTGGTTTAGTCCTGGTTTAGATCTAGTTTAGTCCTGGTTTAGACCTGGTTTAGTGTCCAACAATGAGTGGAATTATTGAAAAAAAAAGGGATATAGCCCAAAATGTGAAAACAGGAGAATACCACCGTGTAATCCATTTATTTCAACAAAGTAACTGTAATCCAATACAGTTACTCATAATTTGTCCTCTGATTACGTAACTCCGGTACATGTAATCTGTTACTCCCCAACACTGACTGAAAACAATACAGCACCACCTTGGATTCATCTTCCACATTTTATTATAGTCCTATGATTTGTTTATGTCGAGACCGCGATTCGAAGCCTGTGTGTAGTTTTGGATCCGGCTAAGACGCAACCACGATTACTTTTTTAAATTCTAGTCTAATCGTGTTTATTGTTCAGACGTATATGCCACTATAGAAAAGTTTGGTTAACAGTTAAATGTAGCTCGCGTTGTTGCTTTCTATTTTAATTCATCCCACCCCGTCTGGGCACATCAGTCCGTTTCCTCCGCAGCCCCTTTTGTGGTTTAACAAAACAGTAAAAGCAAAAACAACTAATTATAAATAATGCCTTCCTCTATTTTCCTCTATAGTGGTTCTCCAGGGAGGCGCTGTGGACTCTCAAGGTTACACACATGTCCCCACATCCTCCACATCCTCCACCCTCCTCCACCTCCACATCCCAGAGCTCTTTCCCTGACTCAGCCTCTCCTCTCTCTCTCTCTCTCTCTTCTCTTCTCTTCCTTCTCTCCCTGCAGTTCCTCTTTCTCTCTCCTCCTCCTCCTCCTCCCTATCATTTTCACTGGGTGCTTCCTTCTCTGCCGCCTCTCTCTCTTCTTCTGTCTCTCTCTCCTCTCCCTCCCTTCACTCTCTCTTTCTCATACATGTTCCTCTTCCTCTCTCATCCTTCCCCACTTTGTCCTCCTCTTTCTGTCTCCAGCTTTCACCCTCTCTTCTTCTTCTCCCTGTCCTCCTTTTTTCTGCTCACTCTCTCTGTCCCTTACATGTCTACCTCCTCCCTCTCCACTCTCTCTCTCTCTCTCTCTTTATCCTCTCTTCCTACCCCTTCTCTGTTTCTCTCCCCTCTCTCATCCCTCCTCTCCTCTTTCTGTCTCCTCCTTTCACGCACACCCCCCTCTTTCCTCTCGCTCTCTCTTCTTATCTTCTTATCTGTCTACCTCCTCTCCTCCCATCCTCTCTCTCACCCTCTTTCTTCCCCTGCATCGCCTCTCTGTCTACCTCCTCCTCATCCTCCTTCTCCTCTCTCTTTCTATCCCTCTGCCTTCTTCCTCGTCTTCTCTCTCTTTCTGTCTCTCTCTCATCTCCTTTCTCTCCCTTTACCACCTACTCACTCTCCCTCCCTCTCTCTCTCTCTCTCTCTCTCTCTTCTCTCTCCCTTTACCTACTCACTCTCCTCCCTCTCTCCCTCTCCTCCTTGCCATCACCTTATCTATCTACCTCCTCCTTCTCTTCTCTCTCTTCTCTCCTTTCTCTCCCTCTACCACCCATTCACTCTTTGGCCCTCTTTCCCTCTCCTCCTGCCCATCCCCTCTCTCTCTTTCTGTCTCTCTCCCATCTCCTTTCTCTCCCTCTCCTCCTCCCTTCACCTTCCCAGTCTTCCTCCCACTCTCGTTCTCTCCCTCTACTCCTCCTTTCACCTTCCCAGTCTCCCTCTCTCTTTCTCCTCCTCTCTTTGCCTTTATAATCTCCCTCCCTCTCTCCCTTTCCTCATCCCTTCACCTTCCCAGTCTCTCTCCCTCTTTCCCTCTCCTCCTCCCCATCCTCTCTCTCTCTTTCTGTCTCTCTCCCATCTCCTTTCTCTCCCTCTCCTCCTCCCTTCACCTTCCCAGTCTCTCCCTTTCTCCCTCTCTCCCTCTCTTCCTCCCTTCACCTTCCCAGTCTCTCTCCCTCTCCTCCTCTCTTCCTCCTTCACTCCCTTCTCCCTCTCTCCCTCTCTCCCTTCCCTTCTTCCCAGTCCCTCCCTTCTCCTCTCTCCCTCTCCCCTCTCTTCACCTTCTCAGTCCCCTCTCTCTCCTCTCTTCCCTCTCCTCCTCCCTTCACCTTCCCAGTCTTCTCTCCTTTGTCCCTGTCCTCCTCTTCACCTTCCAGTCCCCTCCCTTTCTCCCTCTCCCTCTCCTCTCTCTTCACCTTTCCAGTCTCCCTCCCTCTCTCCTCCCTACACCTTCCCTGTCCCCCTCCCTCTCTCCCTCCTCCTCTCTTCACCTTCCCTCTCTTCCTCTCCTCCTCCCTTCACCTTCCCAGTCTTCCTCCCTTTCTCCCTCTCCTCCCTTCACCTTCCCTGTCCTCCTCCCTCTCTCCCTCCTCCTCTCTTAACCTTCCTCTCTCCCCTCTCCTCCTCTTTTCACCTTCCCCGTCCGCCTCACTCTCTCAATCTCTCCCTCTCCTCCTCCCTCTCTCCCTCTCCTCCTCCCTTCACCTTCCCAGTCTTCCTCCCTTTCTCCCTCTCCTCCCTTCACCTTCCCAGTCCCCGCCCTTTCTCCCCCTCTCCCTCTCCTCCTCCCTACACCTTCCCCGTCCGCCTCACTCTCTCAATCTCTCCCTCTCCTCCTCCCTCTCTCCCTCTCCTCCTTCACCTTCCCCGTCCCCCCCCTCGCTCTCTCCCTTCCCTCCTCTCCCAGCTCCGCCCGGCTCTTGGGGTGTGAAACCGGCGATTTAGAATAATATGGCCACTTATGGTTGCTCCTGGGAACTGGAGGTGTCTACTCAGCACATAATGAATGTGTGTAATGTAGCGTAGTGTAATATGATAGCATATACCTCCTGGCTCCCACGGGACGCCGCACTGTTAAATATAGAGGAGGAAGTAAAAGAAGCAGGCCTATTCTAATGGGCCTATTATAACACTATCATTGATACAAGAGAGACGAGACTTATAGCTATACCATTCCTATGTTTTTCCTCTCGCTCTCTTCTCCCTCTTGCAGTCTTTTCTTTTTTTTTTATACACACAGAGCGTATTTATACTGTTTGTGTATCTGTATTCTGTAGCTGCTGCTAATTGGGGCATGTCTTGAAGCTAGTCAGTGCGAACTATGCAAGGACATGAGCTGAGTTTATAATACGCACTCTGAATTCTACTTTTTAAACATCTACTGCAAATGCCAATAACAATACTTCCCAGAAAACTCACAATTAGATTTTTATTTTTCCTAAATTCTCTAACACAATACGCGGCGACCAAGAAAAAAAAAAAAGACTCGCTGGTGTCCGATCATGACGTACAGAGCCACACCGGGGGTCTCCAACACACCTTCAGGTATCTCGCTGTGGGATTTTTGAGTTTGATAAATTTCCATCGTAAAAGTATCATTTTGATGCCCGTGTCTGTGCGCTAATAAATGGATAATGGCTTCTGTTTTATAAGCGTCTAACCGTACCCCGAGGCTTGCTCTGACTCTTCTTGCAACCGCTAAAATTAGTAGCTCTGTGGAATTTTCATTTTGTAAAGGATGTTGACCAGAGGAAAACAAGATTCCTGGGCTACATCATATAATAATAATTCAATTTAAAAAGTTTATTGTCAAATTTCTGTATGAACATATGAAAAACTGAAATGATGTTCTCACTCTCAATCTTCTAAACTAAATAATAATAAAATAAAGGGAAAAGTCCAAAGTTCTTCTTTAGGGAGATGCAGATTCCTAGTTTCCTGGCCGTCTGGTAGTTATTAAGGGGAGAGAGTTCAGCATCCTAACAGCCTGGTGGATGAAACTGTTAGTGAGTGTGGTGGGGCTCCTGGGCTCCTGTACCTTCTCCCAGAGGGCAGGAGACTGAACAGATTGCGTGCAGGGCGACTTGCACCACTCACAATGGTGATGGCTTTGCAGTTGAGTTGTGATGTATATATGTCTTGGAGGGAAGGAGTGGTGCACTGTTGATCTTCTTGACTGTGTTCACTATGCACTGCAGGGCTCTGTCGTGTAATAAGAGAATAAAATGTCATAATAATAATAATAATAATAATTGTAATTTGAGTTTCCGCAATTTTCAAATCGCAAAGTCTGGAGTTATTTTGATAGGAGTATGTTCTCTCCAAAGAACAAAATATCTTGTGTTTTTATAGAAAGTCCTGTTGTTCCTGTAGTTTAGCAGCCAGGCTGGTGCCATCTAGTGCCTCCACTCAATTTCATTTCTCACCAGGAATCAAAATACAATAGATGGTTCACAAAAACCCCAGAAGTGCAATTTCGGGCACCCACCAATCAGCGAAGAGTTATATATTCAGTGTTGGTAGCGATTCCTGAGATCGAGGATTTAAAGCCAGAATAAAGAGAAAGTTTGGAGAATTTCATCAAGGGGAAAGACGTTATTGCCCTTCTTCCTACGGGATTTGGGAAAAGCTTAATATACCAGTTAGCCCCGTTAGCGGCGTATTACATATGTGACGACCAAATAGCAGCGATTGGTTAAATGACAAAAAGTACCCGCCTACCGTCGAGCGAACGAATCCTAACACTACGAGGTCAGACGGTTTGTACGAAGTGAAACGAAGTAAAACCGGCTGATGATTCAGGCTTGTAGTTTAGACCTTTACAAACATGTTCTGAATTGCATTGGGATTCTTGTCTTTTTTTTTTCTTCTTGTCTGTTTTTATTTATTTATTTTCTATAGATAGATAAGATTATTAACTGATTGTGATTGTCTCTATGTGGCATCTCTACTCCTTTCCCCGGGATTACACTTTAAAACTATCTTTGCCATTAAAACTGGCACATTTACAGACATGCTCATTAATGTGCCCTTTCCCCTTGTCAAATAAATAAATAGATATGTATGTACGTACATTAAACATGTATCACACTGCGACATGTATTGCCAGGGCTAATTTGCAGTGTCCGTCCTTGTATATTTACACTTTGTAGCTGCTGCTAATTGGGGCATGTCTTAAATCTAGCCAGCGTGCAATATGCAGGGACATGACTTTGCGCGAGTGGCCAAATTCAAGTAAGAAAAAAAAAAAAAAAGAAAAACTTCTTGGATTCGCTAAAAGAAGGAAAGATGCTTACTTGTCCTTAGCTCAACCCAAATCCCACGCGGCCGTTATCATGCGAGATTTCCATATGCGATAGCCTGCTCCCCATGCTAATGACTGTAGAGGCGCCGCGTAATCCACCACCTCAGATGCGCGGGCCAATCCATAATCCGGAAATTTATACAGAGCTGTGTACACATTATGCAAAGTTAGCATAAATGGAGACAATAGATCAATGACATGCACATTTCGCTGACACCTCATTTTTAAGTGTTTAACCTCTGCCAAGAGATGGGCCAGAATCGTGGTGAAGGCATTAAAAGTTTAAAGAGGCTATCGGTGTGCAGTTTTGACTTCAGAAAATAGATGTTTTAAAGGTCCTGTATCGCACAAAACTGATTCTTGTGAGCGTTAAGAGATGTTAGAATGTTGCTACCACGTCAGAAACATACTAGGAGTTGTGTTGTGTTTCATTCACACATGTTTGATTCATTCTGCACTGTTAGTCTGTCTATATCTCCAAAGCCCAAAATGCTCTGTTCCAACTTGTGATGTCATGTAGTGGTAGTTTTCAAGTTAACAGCTACTTTCTGTGTTTGGTCCAGTAGAAATTGGTATATCGAAATGATTATAATGAAGTTGTATGGTGTTATAAAACCCAGTGGAGCACTTCTTGTGGAACAACACAAGGTGGAACAGAGTGTTTTCTGGTTGAGAGAAGAACATGAACATGAACATGAACATGAAGAACAAAACATGTGTGATTGAAACAAAAAACAACTCCAGGTGTGTTTGTGATGAGGAAAAAGCATTATAACATAGATCAGAAAATAGCATAGTATGGGCCCTTTAACCTATCCTGATTCATCAGCCGGTTTCACTTTGTGGAAACCGTCTGACCTCGCAGCGTTAGGATTCGTTTTCTCGATGGTAGGGGGGTACTTTTTATTATTTAACCATTCTCTGCTATTTGGTCATGACATATGTAATATGCCGGAACGCTCAGTGGAGTCCAAGTAATTGCACAACAGGAAACAAAGCAGAGAGTGAACATGTCTGTCAATGATCAGTGTCGTTTCTGTGAGATGAATTTGCGAATTAGAGGTGCAATAAAAAATGCAAAGTTAGTGTTTGACAAAGGAAGTCCACAGGAGAATAGTGTATGCAGTCTGCTATTGCAACTCAGGTTGGTTCAGCTCTTCTCTGATTGGCAGGTGCACAGTCTACAGCTTCATTGGTTCTTGCAAACCATCTAGTGTATTCTGATTCCTGACCTAGTCGTTGCAGAGAAATGAAATTGAGCAGAGGCACCAGGTGGCGCCAGCCTCGCTACCTTTAACCCACTTAAATGTTAAAATAATTCCTATTTCGGATTGGCATTCGTCATGTCTTGAGGATACACAACCTTCAGCCTTTCGAAAATACAAATTCAAAGTAATGCATAATTGCTACTTAATTACTTGTAAAAACATAATAATATAGAATTTAATGACTATGATAACTAATAAGTAATTCCACATTATTTCATGTAGTTGCCTCTAGTTTTTGACACATCCCTCCAACAAAACAATGCATTTTGGGTTTGATATATTATATAAATATTTGATACTTATTGCCATTTCTGCTTCCCCATGTCATTATTGTATACATTTATTGTAAGGTCAAAAAGAGATTCACCTCAAGCCTTTGGAAGTTCCTGACTAAGTTCCTAAAACAAATACATTTACTAAATAAACTAATGGTATTGAATAATTTGGATGCAAGGATTATGTTGAGAAAGCTAGGAATAGTGCAAAAAAAGAATTATTTTTTGTTTTTCACATTTTTAAGGCAGTAAAAATCAGGTACAGCGCCATTAATCAAAGTAAACTTGACCTCAAACCTCCTCAGACATATTTATTATTCTCACATCACATGTCTGTGGGGTTGTGAACTCACACCGAGGGGTGCTCTGCTTTCATGTTTGAGCTGAAATATTCTGCTTGGTGGATAGGGGGCGACCTACAGCGGCTGTGTGATAAATTATACAGGTGCAGGGTGTTTAGAGTCAGAGGAAGAGCAGTGAGGATGAGGCCGGTGTCGGGCTGACGAAGAGCAGACACCAGCACAGCCCCAGGATTAAAGTCCAAAATCCCAAATAACACTGGGAAAGATCATACTTCACCGGTTTATGATGGAAATGTACCAAGATTAAAGGTCTTACATTACACAAAACTGGCTATTACGAGCTTTTAGCCATGTTAAAACGTACCTGGTGTTGTGTTTTGTTTCATTCACATGTTTGAATGACCCTTTATTATTAGTCTGTCTATAGCTCAAATGCTTAACATGCTCTGTTCCAGCTTGTGATGTCATAAAGTGAAAGTTTTTACCTTTAGTTCAGCAGAGATTGGTAATTCCAGACAAATTATTATTATCAAATTATCCAAATGATTCTAGTGAAGGTGTATGGAGTTTAAAAACACAGTCTCTCCGGGTATGTTTTAAATGAGGAAACAACATCATAACATAGATTTTTTTAAAAATAAAGTGGGCCCTTTAATAGATAGACAAGATATTTCCAGGAATAGTCAATAATGAGTAAACCACTGTTTAATGGGATGTTCAAGAGTGGACATTTTCTTAAGAAGCACATTATAAAAAAATAGGAGCTTTGCTGATTCATTTTGGACTACGTTTGTCCACTTCTCTTACTCAACATTGTTTAGTTTGTTAAAGCTAAGGCAAATATGGCTCTACAAAGCTACATCTTGTATTGTACTTATGAAGGTTTGGTTTTAAGTGCACTTGTCATTGAGTGTTTGTAGTGCCATTGCCATTTGGTAAAAGGCCGGTACTAAACATTATTATTTTCTCATCTATGTTATAATGTTGTTTCCTGTTCACAAACAGACCTGGAGTTGTGTTTTGTTGCATTCACACGACTTTAACGCACAAATCCTGCATATTTAGGCTGAGATCTTCTCTCAAACTGAAAACACGCTGTTCTACCTTGTGATGTCATGTGCTAATACAGGACATGCTTCACTGTGTTTTTAAACTCCATACACCTTCACTAGAAACATTTGGATAATCTCAGTCCTAGAATTGCCAATCTCTAGTGAACTAAAGGTAAAAGTTAGATGCCATCCATGCATTTTTTTTCTGCTTATCTGGTACCGGGTCACGGAGGCAGCAGTCTAAGCAAGGACTCCCAGACTTCCTTCACCCCAGACATGTCCTTCAGCTCCTCCGGGGGGACCCCAAGGCCTTCCCAGGCCAGCCGAGAGACATAGTCCCTCCAGCGTGTCCTGGGTCTTCCCCAGGGCCTCAGTCTGGTGGTACAAGCCCGGAACTCCTCCCGAGAGAGGCGCCCAGGAGGCATCCGGAACACATGCCCGAGCCACCTCAACTGCTTCTCTCAAGGAGGAGGAGTAGCGGTTCTACTCCGAGCTCCTCCCATGTGACTGAGCTCCTCACCTTATCTCTATAGAGAAATAGGGAAAAGGTAGATGCTAAATTGAAAACTTCATGACATCACGCGGTGGAACAGAGCATTTTGAGCTTTGGAGATGAAGAGAGACGAATGCAGGTTTACTCAAACGTGTGAATGAAACAAAACACAACTCCAGGTTATGTTTTTGAGAATATAACATCCTTCTAACATGACTTAAAGCTCACAAGAGTTTAAGGCTCACGATTTCAGTTTGTGTGTTGTCCAACAATCTCCAAACTCATATAATCGAGTTGAAACGATTAAAGCTTAACAAACTTTATTTTAGGATATTTTTTTAATATAAACAAGTATATTTATAAAAAAAATATATATATATAGATATTGTAGAACAATTGGATATATAGTTTATTTTGGAAACATTTATGTTTTTCTTTGCTTTATTTCATGTTCAAACTATATTTTATTCATTTTATGTTTTATACATCGCAAAACTGCTCGAAGGTTCATATTTGTAGCCTATATTTATTTTCAATTTGAAAGTTTTGTGTAAAATCAATAACAAAGTGTTTTTTTAGAGACATGCTGAGCAAATGCATCGCGTAACTAAAAAATAATAATTTGCATAATCATGATTTCAATATTGACCAAAATAATCGCGATAATGATTTTTTCCATTATCAAGCAGCCCTAAAAGAGTTCATTTTGTGTCATGTAGGATGTTCAAAACCCACACTGACGAAGAGAACCTCCATACTGTACTTGTGTTTGGACTGAGAGCCGTCCATGAGGGCTTCTCCTCTTCCATCTACATTTCTCTGGGAACAATGGCCCAGTATGGATTTTCCTCCCAACATTTTGAGGAGGTTATTTTTCACCAGTCCCGCCTCTCCTCTCTCCAGCTCCCATCCAGCGGAGGCCTCTAGCTCTCCGGTGAAACCCAAACAAAGGCAGGAATGTTGATGAGGGCTCCATCTTTACCATGGGCCCTTTTCTTTTTTGCTTTGCTTCACCCCAGGAATCTCTCCCAAGGCTCTACGGCGCTGGGAGCTTTTAGCAGCGCTCTGATGTGTGCGCTCTGGAGAAGGTTACAGCTGCAAACGCTCCCAACATCTCCATTTTAGTCCAAGTGTACGCCACAGTGGCAAAAGCATGAAAGTAGAAGAAATTCATTATTTAAATCTAACCAGGCCAGTTTGAAAGTCTGGTTTTGGCAAATTATTTATGTTTGGCCATACTAGTGTTGCCGCAATACTAAAATTTCAAACTCGATTTCAGTACTAAGGAATAGACTTGATGCTCAATACTCAATACCATGATGATAGTAAAAACAACTCTTTATTTAGACAAAAGATAATAATTTTCAGTAGTAGTAGTATCTTAGAAGACCGTATCAAAGCTTGTACTAACTTGGTGCACTTCAAAAAACAATATAAAAATCAAATCTTACAGAAATACCTAGAAGATGAGATATATTGTAAACCACGATTATTAACTAAACACTTGCTTTTCTTTAACATTACCTTTCATAAACGATATATTTTGTGCCTTCTTTATCATTATTGTTAGTTTGTACGACCATAAACAAAAACAAAACTGGCATCTTTAAAAATGAAGATAAATAAGTGACTGTATTTCTATTCGAGGGTTTAGTATTTGGAACAATCTGAATGATGATTTTTAAAAAGTCTTAACACTATAGAAGCCTTTAAAAAGAGTATAAATCATCAATTTTTTGAAAGATATAGAGGTCTGGAATGAATTAATTATGCATTCAGTTTAGTTTGTTTAAATTTATTTTTTGTCTCTTATATACACAGTAAGTCATAAGTGAAATTGTAAATGATAACTTGCTGTTCATACGTTGCTTTCCGTCTTGGAATTCTGTCATTGCTGTTTAACAAGGTTTGGGATTATAAGTACGTTTCACTTCAGCCTAAACCCTTTTGGTCATGATCCATGGGGCTCTAGTCTATGTTTTGTTTTGTTTAGTTTTGTAGTGCTGCAAAATGACCAAATTAAAAATGAATACTACTAAAAAAAATCATTCTAAAGCTATTCAGGAAAGGTTAATTTCTGTCCTGTGAATGTGACTTTTTTTAGTACTGATACTTGCTCAAATGTCTAGTTTCAATACTAGATTTAGTACCAATTATCTAATTTTCAATACTTTCAACATCCCTACAGTGGAGAAGGCTGTAGCTGCTAGAGCTCCAAACATCGTCATTTTTATTCCTTTATTCATTCATTTTATTTGTTTGAGCAAGGTAAAACTAACTCAACAACAATAACAAAAAAAACATAAGGAAGGAAATGTACATGTATGTATTTGGGACCTGGTGCTCAAAAGGAGTAGGATGAAGTTTAAAAAATTAATGTCCAGTGTTGGGGAGTAACGGATTACATGTACCAGAGTTACGTAATCAGAGTACAAATTATGAGTAACTGTATTCAGTTACAGTTACTGCTTCAGTGAGTGGTAATTGGATTACAGTTACTTTGTTGAAATAAATGGATTACACAGAGGTATTTTCCTGTTTTCACTTGTTGTTTTTTTTTGTTTGTTTTTTGGTAATTCCACTCATTGCCGGACACTAAACCAAGTCTAAACCAGGTCTAAAACCAGGTCCAAACCAGGTCTAAAACCAGATCTAAACTAGGACTAATCAAAGACTAAACCAGGATTAAACCAGGTCCAAACCAGGTCTAAACCAGGTCTAAACCAGGTCCAAACCAGGTCCAAACCAGGTCTAAAACCAGATCTAAACTAGGACTAATCAAAGACTAAACCAGGATTAAACCAGGACTAAAACCAGGTCTAAACCAAGTCTAAAACCAGGTCTAAACCAGATCTAAACCAGGACTAAACCAAGACTAAACCAGGACTAAACCAGGACTAAAACCAGGTCTAAAATATGTCTCAAACAGAATTTAACAGGACTAAACCACGCTGGGCGGACGTGTCTCCTCCTCTTCTATCAATAATATTTTTAATTTGTTTAAGTAAAGTCTGGGCTTTTTATTGTTTTTTACATCTTATGTGAAGATGTCCGAGTCTTTGCTTCTCTACAGCAAATCAAGTAATCCAAAGTATTCAGATTACATTACTCACTTTAAGTAATTTAATGGATTCCGATACAAACTACATTTTGGGGTTTGTAATCTGTAATCTGTAGGGGAATACATTTTAAAAGTCACCTTCCCAACACTGATAATGTCCTACCCCAAATGTTTTCCATAATCAAATACACACACACACACACACACACACACATACATACATACATACATACATACATACTACATCGTTATTGTTATCGTTTATAATCGTACAAAATAAACAATAATGAGAATGAAAAATTTAAGGATTTTTGTGTTTGTTTATGGTCACACAAACTACTAATAGTGGTAACAACGGCACAAAAGTTTGTCATTTCTGAACATACAAAGTAAACAGAAATCAGAATGAAAAAGTAAGGATTTTGGTTTTCATTTATGGTCGTACAAACTAGTAATAATGATAATAACGGCACAAAAGTTTATCGTTTCTGATCATGCGACATAAACCGCAATGAGAATAAAAACATGTAAGGATTTTTTTTTTGTTTTCTTTCCTGGTCGTAGAAACTAGAAGACGTAGAAGACATGATCGTAACAAAATAAAAGGTAATGTTAAAGATCATTTTAGTGTAAGCCATAATGAGGGGACCTTTAAGTCACACAGACATGAAAACTAAAGTTGTTTCGCTACATACCAGGTTCCCAACTAGATTTCCCAGCGACAAATACAACAAAAACAATAACTCTGAGTATAAAACATATAAGAAATCTGCATAGCGTCCACATGCAACAGTCAGCAGCCTTCACACCGATGCCTTAATCTCCGCTGGAGCCTTCTCACCTTCCATGTTATTATTTTCATATATAGCTACGTGCTTCCCGTCCTGTCACTCTACTCTCTGAAACCGAAACTGGCATTTACCATCGCGGCACTTCTACCGCGCTACTTTGATGTCTTCTCCAAAGGGCAAACCTGTGTGCGTGCGTGCGCGTAGTGTGTGTGTGTGTGTAGTCTTACGCGTCTCTTCTCATTCATGTGTGGGTATTTGTTTGAAGTGTGTCCAGCCGTACGGGGGCTTGGAGGTGAATCGCCTAATTTCCCAATGGACTCAATTAGCTTTGTGATTGGCTGAGGGAAGGCCAGGTTGTGCACCGTCTTCTGAAGAGATAGGATACCTTTGAAAGTAAGAAAGGTGGAGAAGGAGAGAGAGAGAGCGAAGAGGAGAGAGAAGAGAAGAGGAGGAATAGTATATGAGCTGGGCACTGTGGTAATGGCGTTCTGTGCTATCTCTGCCCCTGTCAAGCTTTCTATAATGAGACCAGAGAACTTGTGTATATCCACTAGCAGGTGTTGCTCACTTCTGACTTCATTACGACCAATTAGAGTGAAGAAAATAGTAATTATACCTTGGTTTCTAGGTGATTAAATGGCAGGTTGGAGTTAAATTGCAGGCATAGGCTAACTTTAATCCCATGATCACTGAAGCCACCTGAAGTTTGAAGTCCCTTTTCAAACCGGTCTTAATGAAAGCGTCTGTACGGGATTTCTGGCTGCCTGTCAGAACAAAGTAGAGTTTTAGAAGAGATAGTTTTCACCCTTCTCCTACATCTCACCTTCTTGCTTTTCAAATGTGTTCGGGTTTTGTTCAATATTTGATCACACCGAGCGTTAGTGGGGCATAATAGCGACTGTATTTCATATCAGGTGTGGCGGTACATGAAAGTAGAGGTTATAGAAGCATGGAGTTCATTGATGTCATTCCAATACATCACAAGGGGTTTGATAGTTATCGTTTCTCTTTTAACTATCTGTCATTTGTAAACTAGTGCCCCAGTAGCATTTTAGAATAGGATATATACTAGACTTCACAATTGTATTTACTTACGATAAATTAAAAAAGCAGACTCCAGGTCAAATGTTTGGTTCAACATAGCAGCATAGGCTTTTTTTCAATCATAAAAACACCAAAATGAAAAGCTACTGGCTGCGTAAAGGGACAGTTCGACATTTTGGACAACAGTGCCTCATTTCTAGTGAGCCAGAGTGTTGGAGACGTGTGGAGACACTTTTTTAAATATTCCATCCAGTCGTTGTGTTTGCAGAGGTCGCTGGTGCTAGGCTAGCGCATGTCAATGGCCATAGTTAGCCTGCCGCTAAAAACAAATCTTATCCACTCCACAAAACACCTGCAGCAAATCTATTATTACACCAGACTGTTGATGTAAATGTCTGTGTTGATAGAATAATGTTTGAAATAAAACTAACCTTGCATTACATGAATCGTCACATGTTGAGGGACTATTTTCTCATATATTAGTTCGCCGCTGACAAGCTTTCAATCAGGAAGTACAACTATCTGCTGCTCAGACATAAATCCTCCAAATGCAAGGTTGGTTTTGCTTCTAAAATGATTCTATCAACACAGACATTCACATCGACAGTCTGGTTTAATAATAGATTTTCTTCTGTTGTTTTGTGGAGTGGGTAAGAACTGTTTTTAGTGGCAGGCTAACTATGGCCATTGACATGCACTAGCCTAGCACCATCGACCTCTGCAAATACAAGAACTGGATGGAATATTTTAAACAGTGCCTCCACACGTCTCCAACACTCTGGCTCACTAGGAAATGAGGTCCTATGTCTAGAATTCCAGACTGTCCCTTTAAGTGGAATTTCACTATAAAGAGGCAGGATCTATCAGTTCAGTTTCTATTGTTGAGCTGTTTTAGATCTGCATTGTGGGTTACAATGAACAAAATGTAAATAAACAATTAAAGATCTTAATAAATACTAAATACAGAAAAAATAATAAATAATAATAATATTGACTAAGGTGTGTTAGCTTGGCCTGGACAGAAGAAAAACATCTAGCTCTCACTCGGCTCATAATCCAACCATCCTTATTTTGCATTTAATTATTTGGAATACTTTGTCCCGGGTCCAAGAGGCTTTGGAAAATTTATATTTGGGATGTGATGCCCATGTGAAGCTTCTTGCCACGGGCCCCTAAAGCTCTGTCGACGGGCCTGCTTGTGACCACCAGATCAAAGCTGCTCCACCCGCCGTCTGAGCCTAGAGAACTAGTAAACCCATTGTATTTTTGAATATGGATTCGCCTATGCACTGCTCTGTATTTACTCGCCGCTCTGGATCACACGTACTGACCACATCGCCTTTTTTGCAACAATAAAAACACTCAAATGAAAATCCTCCACCTTCTGCTTCACTGACCATGCCCGCTCTCTCTCTCTCTCTGTTCCAGGTTGCCGGTCCTGGAGTCATCGGCCTCATCCGGAGACCTGTCCCGGCCTCACCACATTGTGTCCGTGGTGCCAAACCGTTACCCGCGCTGGTTCACCCTCAGCCACATCGAGTCACAGCAGTGTGAGCTGGCCTCCACCATGCTCACTGCCGCCAAAGGTATTCTGATCTGTTCTTTCTGTGTTTATCATAGTTCTCCTCAACATTACAAACAAAAGCAACATTACTCATAGTCTACATTTTCACCGGTGTTTATTTTATTTCATTTTGTCATAGGTTTAGATAACAGCAACTATTTTTACTGAATAAAGGTACTAAAGTTCAATCCCAGAGCATCAAACAAAACAATCAAACAGTCAACCAAGAAGCATATAACATAAAAACCATAGATCAAATATAAAAACTAACTTGATTAAATCTTGAGTGAAACTAAAAATAAAAAATAAAACCCTTGTCAAAATAATCACTGGTTTTCATTAGCCACTACACATGCATCCCGAATTTCGGACTTCCGGTCATCTCGCAATGCATACTGGGAAGGGTTCTTCAAAAAAGCCAGCATCAAACTGCCATGTTTGATTTCCCAGTGTGATGCGTCTATTGTCAAAACTGATCTATTTAAGTCTTTTGAACCATATCGCTGTTGTTTCTGGTTTTGATATTGTCATATTTTAGTTATGGGATCTGGAGATCATAATTGTGTGCTTGTTGGATTTCCTAACAGCGGAAAATGGGCTTCGGAAGCGAACTCCATAAATGCAAAAGGGAATCAGATCTGTGTGACTGCAAACCTCTGTTAAAACTGTTCCCCTTCCTAACAGAATTGAAAAATAGTGAAAGGCGAAGGCGGTGGACAGTACTGATACACAGGATGGAAGAAAAACGTAACCTTTGGCTGCTTAAGAAATCATCCCGAGTTTGCAGCGAATATTTTGTATGGAGCGCCAACAAAGCAAAATCCCATTTGTTAAGCGAGAGGTGCAGAAGACGAACAGGCCGAGCTGCACTTTCTTGTTCTTGTGTGTTTTACAGCAACATCACGTCTTGGTCTCTTTGCAGTGGAAGGTGTTTCTTGGTGAACAGTTGGTGCCTTTCGCTTTGGTGTTGACTTTTTAAATTTGTAACAAAGGTTGAGTGAGGGATCGGGATTTGCTTTGCTGGCGTTCCACATACAAAATATTTGCTGCAAACTCTGGATGATTTCTTAGGCAGCCAAAGGGTCCTTCCTGTGGATCAATCCTGCCCATCGCCTTCACCTTTCACTATTTTTCAATTCCGTTGGCAAGGGAAACAGTTTGAACTGATTCTCGTTTGCATTTATTTGTACATAGCATTTATTCGTATATAGTTCGCAAACTTTCAAAGCCCATTTCTCGAGCCGTTTTCCGCTGTTAGGACATCCAACAACCACAGAATTACGATGTCCGAATCCCATAACTAAAACATGACAATATCAGAACCAGAAACAAAAGCGGTATGGTTCAAAAGACTTGAAAAGACTGGCTTGACAATAGACACATCCCACTGGGAAATCAAACATGGCGGTTTGATGCTCACTTTTTCAGAGGACCCTTCCCAGTATGGATTGTGCAATGACCGGAAGTTCGGAATTTGGGATGCATGTATTATGGTTGCAATATATCACTGTGTAACTGGGAACCCCAAATCAACAACAAACTAAATATACTTGTTTACCCATAAAGAATAAATGAATCTTTTTTCAATTCACTCTGTTTTGTCACCTCACTTAACACAACTGTTGATTTAACCAACAGAAAGTTAGAAAATCAAACAGTGAAACATCATTAGTCAACAGGAGGAAACACACAACACACATGGAAAACTGTCCCAGAGCGCCCCCTGTCTTTAGGGGGAAAAAAAAGAAACCTCAAGGAGAACGACAGTGAAGGAGCGTAACTATACCACTAAATGTAAAATGTGACCAGTGTGAAATATCCAGATTTTAAGATTTATTCCAGTTACATAAAAAATAAATGGCCAGAATGTCCAGTGAGAGTACTGTGTCAATGGCCAAAATGGAAACGTACCAGCGTTTGGTCTGTTGGCTACTGTTCATGTCGAGGCCTGAATGAACATAAACAAATGTGATTTTAGTACAAGCCAGATGGTCTCCTGCCTACTCACTGTATGTTAGTACTGTGCAGGAAAATATACAAATGGGACAAGTGTGGTCAAAAGTATTCAGTATCAGAATCAAAATCAGAATGCGAAAACTAGTATTGAAACTAGAAACTCATATGAGCAAATCGATAGTCAGTACTAAAAGGTCACATTCGTAGGACAGGGTATTAAATGTTTCTAGCTTCCTGGAAACTAAACTAGACCAGGTTAGAGGTCAGATCTGTGGAGAGGCGCCCCCGCTCACAGTCAGAATGCATGTTTTTCTAGGTTTGTTGAGCAATAAAACCACCTGTACTTGAAAAAATGTACGGTAGAACTCTTAATATCATACTACTTACTCCTTAGTATTGAAATTGAAATGTTAGTATCATGACAGCTCTACAAGTGAGTCTTCTGTAGTTGCTTTGACAGATCTGTACCGTGTTCCTCTTCTCAGGTGACAGTCGCAGGCTGGAAACGGTCCTGGAGTCCATCCAGAAGAACATCCATTCCTCGTCTCATATTTTCAAACTGGCTCAAGACGCGTTCAAGATCGCCACTCTGATGGACAGTCTGCCTGATATCACACTGCTCAAGGTGTCCCTGGAGCTGGGGCTGCAGGTGTGTACGCTTATACAGAAACTAATGCACAGGAAGTAACTCTAAATATATTGGCCAAGAGTATTTTTTTTGTATATTGTAGTGTTTTGGTGAAAGGAAACACGCCAAATTTCTACTTGTTGCTTATTTTCTGAACACAAGTAGTACTGAAGGCTGTAACTCACACCAGCTGTCTCAAAGCTGCAGAGCCGGTCTTCTGATTGATCAGTAGTTGACAAATGGAGCCTTCACATAAATATACACCAGTCAAAAGTTTGGACACACCTTATTATTATTTGCATTGTAGATTGTCACTGAAGGCATCACAACTATGAATGAACACAAGTGGAATGTAGTAAACAAAACAATAAACCCAAAATAATACAAAATTAAAAATAGTCACCCTTTGTTTTGAACCCTGCTTTGCACTTTTGGCATTTCTTGACCCTGACCTGGCACAGCTGTGAAGTTCCTTTGCTGCATAATTCCATATATCTTGTATCGTATATTTGATGTCTTCTGTATGTGTGTAAAATGTAGAAAATAGTAAAAGTAAAAAGCAAAACTAAACAAAAAAAAACACTGAATGAGAGGGTGTGTCCAAACTGTTTAAATCTAGTTTAAATCTGATGAAGTCCTTGTTTAAACCAAGTCTAAACAAGTCAGAGTTCATGTGTGCTTTGTATAAAATGTATTTCTTCTGATTGTAATCTCCTGTGCGCCCCCTGTAGGTGATGAGAATAACTCTGTCCACATTGAACTGGAGGAGAAGAGAGATGGTGCGCTGGTTAGTCACGTGTGCCACAGAAGTCGGTGAGTGTCTGAGTCTAAATTAGTTTAGTTTGTTTTCTTCATCTCGATGCTAACAGTCTTGTGTGTGCAGGTGTGTACGCCCTGGACAGCATCATGCAGAGCTGGTTCACCCTCTTCACCCCGACCGAAGCCACCAGTATCGTGGCCACCACCGTCATGTCCAACAGCACCATCGTCCGACTGCATCTGGACTGTCACCAGCAGGAGAACCTGGCCTCCTCCGCCCGCACCCTGGCCCTGCAGTGTGCCATGAAGGACCCTCAGAACTGCGCCCTCTCCGCCCTCACGCTCTGTGAAAAGGACCACATTGCCTTCGAGACAGCCTATCAGATTGTACTAGACGCAGCAGCCACCGGGATGAGCTACACTCAGCTGTTCACCATCGCTCGCTACATGGAGCATCGCGGGTATCCTATGAGAGCGTACAAGCTGGCTACTTTAGCTATGGCGCACCTCAACCTCAGTTACAACCAGGACACCCACCCGGCCATCAACGACGTGCTCTGGGCCTGCGCACTCAGCCACTCGCTCGGGAAGAATGAGCTGGCCGCTGTCATCCCCCTGGTGGTCAAGAGCGTGAAGTGCGCCACCGTGCTGTCGGACATTTTGCGGCGGTGCACGCTGACCACTCCGGGGATGGTGTCGGCGCTGCACAGCCGCAGGAACTCTGGGAAGCTCATGTCCCTGGACAAAGCTCCGCTCAGGCAGCTGCTGGACGCCACCATCGGAGCCTACATCAACACCACACACTCACGGCTCACGCACATCAGCCCCAGACACTACAGCGAGTTCATCGAGTTCTTAGGAAAGGCCCGCGAGACCTTTATGATGGCTCATGACGGACACATTCAGTTCACACAGTTCATAGACAACCTTAAACAGATCTACAAGGGCAAAAAGAAACTGATGATGCTGGTGAGGGAGAGGTTTGGCTGAGGGCGAGCCAGGGGCACAGGCCCCTCCCACTCTAGGACTTTTCTATTCACTTGCCTTTTGAACTTCTTTTGAACTGAAACTGATCCGTGAACAGAGGGATGTGACTTGTAGAATGAAGCAAAAAGAGAAAAGAAGACAAAAAAATCAGAGCCACCTGCGGTATTATTGTTCTTGCTGTTGTTATTGTTATAAACATTATTACTATTATTATTATTAATAATAATATTACTACTATGTGTACAGAAGTGTTTTTATTTTTCAGAAGAGAGGAAATTTGTCACGTTGTGAATGTTGTGTGTATTTCTCTACATGTGTGTGAGAGGAACACGAAAAGTGAAATGGCTTTTTTTTTAAACTTTAGGTTCTTTTATTTTTATGATTTGAAACATATTTTTTCCCCTTTTCAGTGTATTTTGAGTTAAATGTGTCCAGTGGCTGAAGCCCCTCTACAAAAGCGCTCATGTAAGAAAAGAAACAAGTACAAAATGTCTCGGCTTCCTCAAAGAGAAACAAAGGCTTTAAACCACACAGCACCTCCCTCTGCCCGGCACGGCCTGGCCTGGTTCAGCCTGGTTCTGCCCAAGTCTGTCTGGTTCTGCCCGGGTCAGTGTGGGTCAGCACTGACAGAAATCATAGGACTTCACAGTCGTATCAGCAGCACTTATTCGTTTCTCTGGTCCCAGACATTAGCTTCATCACAAACATGCTCTTAGCAAACTCATGTTGTTGTTGGATCGACCCCACTCCACAGAGACAGAAACACGTACTATATACAGTACACAGTACACAGTACACAGTACACAGTACACAGTATAGTACAGAGTAGTATTACACACCTGGTGTCATGCAGTTAAACTATGGCCAAATTGGACCAGATCCACATGTGATTCTGAACAGAGGACAAAGGACTACCTCAGAATACGGTATTAAATACTCCAGTTTGTATCATCACATCTGGGCTGTGAGCGTGAACAGTGTTACATGTAACAGGCTTTTCAATGGTGACATTAGAGTTTGGAGAATAGTTTCATCACTGCCATAAACCAGAGGACATACAACCAGTGCAAAGATGCCAGAGAATTGGTAGAAAACACATAATACAAAACTAAACTATATGATAAATCTGAGTCTTAGTCTAGAGAAGTAGTCTAAACATCTGTGTGTGCACAGATCTGGAGATTTAGGCCAATTCCTGCCATCACAGTTAGCGAGAATGCTAACATGCTGCTAGCTTTGAAGGTCTCGTAGCGTGTTTTTTTAAAGACATCCTCTGATTTTGTTTGTGCCAGAACATAATTCATGCATCAAAATGTGGCTAGCTTTGGCCGCTCTGTGCGCTTCCTGGCTTTTCTCACACAAGCTCCAGTTTAATGTTGTTTTATCTGTGATCACTGCCCATGCCACAACATAACGGTACTTCATTTCACCACTGGCATCACAACAAACTGCATATTTCTCCTGCTTTCTTCCTCTGAAATGGCCAGTGTTGTTCCCTCTTTGCATGTGAATTGTTAGAAATTAGGCTTTCTACTGTTATAGTTCATTGTGTGGAAACTTCGGTAATTGTCAACCAGAATGTTCTCAGGGATTTCTCTACACAGGAATTAAAAATGGCGGAACAAATGAATTACAAACTTGGAGAAAAAAAGACTAAAACACAACACAACATGAGCGAGCATTTAATGTACTCTGTAAATATGCCATAGTATATGTCTGACGATGGAGGATCTGAAAGTATATGTTAACTAATTTATACAGAGTATTCTATGTAATGTGAAATACTTGAAGCCGCTGTAGTTTGGTCTGTCGCGCTTTTGTTTTCTATTTTTGTCTCGTTTTATTTCTCTCACTTAAAGATACACTATGTAACATTTCTGGTAGTGGGTCCTCCAACATGACGATATTATTGCTTTGCCTTGAATGCTCCACAGTATAGCATTAAGCGCCTCAATCTCCATGGAGACGAGCGGGCAATTCCATCACGTCGACTGGTTTACAAGGTATTGTCGAGCAATTAATTCACCTTTAATCGAATAAACGCGACACGTATACGCTTAAAGCAATACTGTGGGACATTCCAGACGACATCTCCATGGAGACAAGCAGTTGGCGGGTCCATTCACCAGTGAAATTACACAGTGCGACTTTAAAACGACATATCAAAAGGACAAGTTGATGGCTTTTCTATAGCCTACACTTCATTCGAGAGATACTGGATTGATTTAGTTTCAAATTTATAAAAAAAAAAATGTTACTCACTACTGACTAGAAGTTGGACAAATATAGGCCTACAATGTGTTTATGTGATTTAAATATGCATGCCTGATTGTTAAGGTAAAATACGATGATATTTTCAACTAATTTGGATTTAATCTGCCAAACAGTGAATGTACGTTGAGATTACTGTAATATTTAACAGTAGTACGAGAAACCAAGTTACCCAGTTTTACGCTAATACCATGAACCTGTCTTTTCCTCTGTACTTGCCTTTAAAGGTGCATTGTGTAACTTTTCTGGTGGGATTTTTGTCTGGTCAGATGCTTTTTTTCTCCATGGCGACGTTATTGTTTCGTCTGGAATGTTTCACAGTACGGAATTAAAGTTTTCGAGCTTCACGGAGACGAAACCAGACCAAGTTACGGGTCAGATCTGTGGAGGATGACTGTTTTCGAGCTATAAAACCACCTGCAATTGAGTAAATGTAAGGTAGAGCTGTTTAATGTCATACTGTGGAACATTCCAGGCAGAGCAATGGCATAAAAAGGTAAAAAGGTGACCCCAACCAAAAAGTTCCACGGTGCAGCTTTAAACCCGCTCTTCTTTTTGTGCATATTTTTGTCTCGGTTGTATTGTTTCCTGAGATGGTAGCAGCCTTTTCTCTTGCCTTGTCTTAACGCTTTAACGTAACCAAACAGGAGATCTAACCTAACAACCAAACGCGTGGAGGAGGTGAGAGGCGACCCTCGTGGTCTCAGCTTTAGTGTCCTTAATTAGTAAAGTGAATGGCTGTGTCTGTAACGAAGCAATCCCTCACGTGTGTTTGGTGAAACGTCCAGTGTCTCTTCTTGTCTCCTCAGATTTCCTCTTTCTAGCTGTTCTTTTCTGTTCGTGTAGGAATCTTCTGCTCATTTTATTTATTACAATGACCCATGTATACATGCTTATGAAATTAAGATTTGATACACCGATATCAATTTATTTATGTAACTAAATCACTGTTTTATAATCTTGTTAATGAGTCAATAATTGATTTTTTTGTTTTGTTTTTGTTTAAATAAAACTTAGTTTTTTTGAAATGTAAATGTGTCAAAGGTTGTGTTTGTCTTGCATTTTCATTCTTTTGGATTTCAGGTTCTATTATAGGATGCTCAAACTGTTTTACCGAGACACTAACTGAGACTAAAACTAATTTTGAAACTAGAAACTCATTTGAACAGGTATCGTGCCTATGTGTCCACAGCCTTATGTTCCCTCATTTCTAAGGCTACGTTCAGACTGCAGCCTGAAGTGGCCCAAATCCGATTTTTTGGCCTCTATGTGACCTGTACTGATCTTTTAATGACAGTCTGATCACAGATCCGATTTTTTCAAATGCGACTCAGGACACTTGGATATGTGGTCCTGAAACCGATACATATCTGATCTTTTGACATGCGACTTCGGTGTGAACGGCCAAAGCGCATTCATCCGACCTACACGTTATCAACAAGCCACAAAAGTCACTATTCTGCGCTGAAGAAGGCGAAAATTGTTAATGAACTCGAAGCACATCACCACTCACCACTCTTGGCTACGTCTCCACATCCACACGTTCCTTTCAACGGACGTCGCTGCCGCTGCCCCACAAAACACCACGGCCAAAAACCTCGTCCTTCTCCTTCTCAATCTCCTCCTTAAAACAAGTAAGTTGTTCATGTTCTGGCTCCGATACGAGAGGAACTTTAAAATCTCCAGGTGCTCAATGCTCGTGTCCATGTTTGGACAACTTCCGTAAACACAGAGCACGCTCGCTGCGGTTGACGTCGTCGTGTCTCCAGTGCACATGTGGGACACTTTCGAGCCGTTTAACGTTCACACAGGGGATCGAATACAAGTCGCATTAAATTGGAAATGTGAACGACCTCGAAAAAACATCGGATTTCACAAAAAAATCTGAATTGAGCATTAAGCCCTGCTGTCTGAACGTAGACATAGTTTTTTTTGTTTTTTACCTCCGCCAAGGAGGTTATGTTTTTGCCGGCGTTTGTCTGTTTGTCTGTTTGTCTGTTTGTTGTTTGTTTGTTTGTTTGTTTGTTTGTCTGTTTGTTTGTTTGTCTGTTAGCAACATAACTCAAAAAGTTATGGACCGATTTTGATGAAATTTTCAGGATTTGTTGGAAATGTGAAAAAGAAGAACTGATTTCATTTTGGGGGTGATCCGGAAGAAATCCTGGATTCTGGATCACTTTGAAATTTTAGTTAACATTGTGGTAAATGGGGCCAAAAATTTTGTTTCTCAATATCTCGGTTAATTATTGACCAAACCCCATGAAATTTGACTCAGGGATGGACAATGGGATCCTCTTTCATATTCCAAAGGCTGATCCGGATCTGATCCAGAAGACTGATTTTATCGCAATTTATATAAAAAATTGGGGTAGTCCTTGGCGGAGGTCTGCGCTCTCTAGGAGGAGTGCTTTTCTAGTTTTTTCTTCTTCTTCATTACAAAATTAGACCCTATGTTCCCACATTTCATTTATCATCAATTTGCATCATTTTTTTTTAATTTCCATTTCTCCCAATTTGGTCGTCAATTACACCCAGCCTATTCTCCAGCTACAGATGTGATGTAGAGGTCATGCTGCAAAGGATCCTAGGTTGAAATTACTCTGAATCATCCCTTTAAATGAGGTATAAAAATAAAAACGACTTGACTTAGAGTTTAATTTTGAGAAAAATCTTAGAAATTTAGTTTAGTTTATTTATTTAACGAGACAGGGACAGTGCACAATATACAGTCAAGCCCAAAATTATTCATACCCTCGTTCACAAACCAACTGCAAAGACCTGCTGTTTTTCACCTGTTCAGTTGCTTAAAACAGCTCTTCCCAATGAATCAGGGTAATTAAGAAGTTTTAGAAGAGCTTGTGCTGTTTGGAATGGTATCAAACTTTGGATTTTTCCATAGACTCTGACAGTTTACAAAGGGTTTGAATAATTTTGGACACGTCACTTTTTGTTCAAATGTAAATAAAAGCTGAGATTTAGTTTTTTTTTGTTTTGTTTTTCCACAATGATGCCTCTTGTACGTCGTCTTATTATCTTCTGGGAGACGCCTATATCATTTCCAATCAAGAAAAAACTTGCTGGTTGAATAAAAGGAACTTTAAGTCAAAATTTGTCAGGAGTATGAATAATTTTGGGCATTAACCTTAAGTTCACCCAATGAGTTAAACCCTACTCTGTCAAATTTTGATGAAACTTAGTATATAGGTAAACCAGAAAACCAGAAAAGCCAACATTTCCAATTTTAGTTTGATCGGACCAATGATTTTTAAGATATCGCAATTTAATTTTTTCACTTTTTTTGTGGTTGCCAAATTTCAGATTGCATTTACTCAGCAACTACTGGTCCGATATCAAAAACCAAGGTATCTCTAGATAGGGGAGATCATAAGGAATCCAAATCTTGAGACCTTTTGACCTATAGTTCGACCTTGAAATTGACAATAAGGGACACACCCGACCTCAATGACACCAACAGAAAAAATTTGCTCTATATGTCTACTGCAACATATAAAAAATCTGGAGGGGTTTTCTTTTTATTTACACACAAATTTACCTAGAAGTTGATTTACCCCCATCTTAAGACATGCCAAATACCCAAATATATGCCAGATTTGGGTTCCTTATGATGTCCCCTTTCCAGAGATACCTTGGTTTTTGATATCGGATCAGTAGTTGCTGAATAAATACAATTTGAAATTTGGCAAAAAAAAATATAATGGCAATATCTCAGCAACCATTACTCCTATCATGCTAAAATTTGAGATTTTTTTTGGTTATGACTTAACCATACACCAATTTTCTGTGCAATTGGACCATGTGAGTGTTCAAATTGCAATTTTTTGGGGTGAATTGAGGTGGAATTACCCTTAACAGAAGAGATGCATTGTACCAGGTTGTAGCACCAGTGCGAATTTCCACCTGTCGTCCCTGGGCAGGTTCATTTATTGATTGTATTTTTAATTGACCTTAGTTATCAGGTATCATCTATTCTTCCTGGAGACCTATGTAGCATGTTTTGGTAATGTTTAAGAAAAATCTTAGAAATTCGGGAAAATAGGGTTGAGGGAGCATAGGTCTGACCCCGGGATGGATACTGAAGGAGTCACCTAAAAAGGACAAACCTGGACTTTTCCTTGAATAGCTGGTCTAGATCCAAACTAGTGGTTATGGTCATATTTAAGGCTATGTTTATATGATGACGGTTTGAACAGAAGACGCAAAAGTGGCGTTTAGACAGCTGTTTTCGAGAGGAAATCTGCGCGCATACGGTGACGAAAAAGTGTGTGGAATTCATTTGGATATGCCAGGCCTCGAGGTGGTGACTCTAGGTGGCGATGTATGTGACGTAAACGCATCCCGTGAGCAGATCTGACCAGTTTGTTTTGCGTCTTACGGCAGTGTAGATGGAAATGCTACGGCGGAGTGTATTCAACTTTTCCACTCTGGAGGGTGGTTTCAGATTCTTGCAATTTTAAGCCCCAAAAAAGTCATCACCGTCTAAATGAAAAGGCACTTCCAGTAAAATATTTTGTAGTTTTTACCCGCAAGTGTTCTCGTGTAAACAGGCCCTAAGAGAACACTATTTTGTGTTTAAAACATAATGCAAGTCTGTAAAAACTGCATAGTTATTACAGTAATATTTCTAAGTGTGTATAACAAACTTTAACATTTCCATTTAAGGTAGAGAAGGTTTCGTCGTTGGTCATGGGGACACAGAACGAACACATCCTGCTATAAAGTGGTATTATAAACATATTTTGAAACTCAGATGTCATTTCTCTATAGTTAAAATAGCTGTAATTTACTTTGACAGACACTTGCGTCTTAGTTTTAAATTTTGTTCATTTTAAATCGCAAAACTGAAAAGAATCTGGCTTGTTGACTTCTAGTTCAAACCTGTGGAGTTAATTTACACCTACTCATTTACGGTATGTTCTTTTCCATTATTTGAACTCCTTTTTTGCAGTCTATAATAGCTGTATATTGAATTCCTAAAAAAATAATCGCAATATAAAGTAATTTTCAATACATAGGCCGACACATAACCTTATTTTAGCTGACATACAAACATGGATGCATCTAACCAGGCTCTCCGGTCTGAAGTCTACAGTCTCCCTGCGCTCTCATCACTGTCTGAAAACCTGTCAGCTACATTAGAAGTAGTGAGTCTGGGCTGGTCTGCATATGGTCCGTCTCTCAGTCCTCCTCAGATCAGGCTCTCAGTCAGAGCACAGAGAGACAGAGGGATCAGTCTGTTTGGCAGCAGCTTTCCGCACTGTCGTCTCCGCACTCACACCAACAATATCAAACATTTCTATTGATATTCCCCTGGCCTTTGGAGCTACTGTCAGACCAGACCTGCCCCGTCACTGCGCAGAAGCTGTTCATTTACAGAGCCCATATTACACTGTACTGTTGTGTTGTAATGTTGTTTCCTCATCAAATTTGTCTTGGGACAGGGGTAACATGCTTTATCAAAAAAACAGGACACCATAACACAAAGCAGCACATAAACAAACACCATAAAACAAAGTAAATATGAGGCCAAGTATGACCACGAGTGATGCACCAACAGGACCCTTAAATTATTCTTAAGAGGCAAGCCCTCTGCATTCTTCTGTTCTATTAATTATTGCACATTCCTTAAGCCTATGTGCAGTTTTGATTGCACATTCCCTAAGCCTATGTGCAGTTTTAATTATTGCACATTCCCTAAGCCTATGTGCAGTTTTGATTGCACATTCCCTAAGCCTATGTGCAGTTTTAATTATTGCACATTCCCTAAGCCTATGTGCAGTTTTAATTGCACATTCCCTAAGCCTATGTGCAGTTTTGATTGCACATTCCCTAAGCCTTTTATAATTATTTTTTTAACTGCTAGTGGCAGTGTGTTTTGTTTCATTCACACATGTTTAACTCACAAACCCTGAACATTTAGGCTCCTCAAACGGAAAATTCTGTTCCACCTCATGATGTCATGTGGTAATGCAAGAGCACCACTGTGTTTTTGAGGCAGTAACATCATTCTAACATGGCTTAAGGCGCTCATTAATCATTTTTACATAATACAGCATTGTTTCCCAAAGACTGGGTCGCAACCCTCAAGTGGGTCGCAAGAGATTTTTTTGGGGTTGTTTTGTCATGATCTAGCCTGATTCATCAGCCGGTTTCACTTCATGGAAACCGTCTGACCTCGCAGCATTAGGATTCGTTCACTCAGCAGTAGGCGGGTACTTTTTTTATTTAACCAGTCGCTGCCATTTGGTCGTGACGTATATAATGCACCAAGTCCAGTAGGAAGAACGGCTTCAAATCCTCGATCTCAGGAATCGTTGCCGACACAGAATGTATGTCTTCGTCTACATCCATCTCCAACGCTTTGTTTACTGTTGTGCTGTACCACAAAAGGGAGTTTGACATCATGGCTTCACAGCTCTTCGCTGATTGGCCAGTGCGCGGTCTACAACTTCCGGGGTTCTTGTAAACCGTCTAGTGTATTCCAATTTCTGACCTAGCCTAGAAATTGAGCGGAGGCACTAGGTGGCGTCAGCCTGGCTAGTCACGATCTGCATGTAAGTCTGCAATATACAGTTCTGAGACAGTACACTACAGTACATGAGAGAGCTAGTGACTATTTTGTTCCTTTCAGCTGAATGTTGAAAAGAAAAAAAAGGGCTACATTTATTGTCCAAACAGGCGACTTATGGATCCTTTTATTGCTGGTTCAATGACTGTCTGTCTTTGTTTAAAACTTGAGTAATACTAATTGTTCAGAGAGACACGATCACTCAGTCAACAATAAAATATCCTCATTAATGTTCAATAATGCAAAAATCCACCTTTATTTTGTGATTTACGAATAATGTCTATTGACTTGGGTTGCAAAGGTTTGTGACTTTTAAAATATGGGTCCCCTTAAAAAAAAAATTGGGAAACACTGTGATATAGGACCTTTAACACAGGGGTGGGCATTACATTTGTAAAAGAAAAAAATCCAATACCCAGATTCTAATTGATACAAGAAACTCATTTGAACAAGTATCGATACTGAGGGGGAAAATGTATAAATAGCCTAATAATTAATAATAATTAATCCAATTGTAACTGGTCACATTTTTATATTGCACTTTTCCACCTTTAAGACACTTTTATTTAATCATTTTACAATTTTCCAGACCCTAGCCGAGCTGGGGTGTAACAAACTGGGGTCTTGTCCGGGATCATAACACCCTATTCCACTGCAATGAAGTGGTAATTAATTATTAGGTTTGTATTAAGTAAGATTTTGAGTTGACTTGTTTTTTCTAAATTGTTAATGGTGTGTGGTGATTGGACGGTGGGACATTTATGAATTTTACCTATGGATAATCTGGGGTGACTTTTGTACTTCAATTCTAAAACTAGTAACTCCTCTTGTAGTCCTGGATGTGCGAGCTCTTCCTTCCTGTTATCAAAAGAACCAACAAAACATCAAGATACTCATTTCTGCCTCTATTACCCCCCGTTTGTGATGCCAGCAGAGCGGCGGCTAACTCACTGGCTGCTCTCTGTCAGCTGAGGTCCATGTTTGCGTTAGCCGTGTGCTGTGTGTTTGTATTGTAGCGTATGGGGCCTGTAGGGAGCAGTGTAGAACAGGTGGTGGCAGCAGACTCGGGGAGGCTCCTGACAGAAGAGAAGGTCCCTAGACTCAGAGCCCCTCATTAAACATTGACACAAACACTGCTACTGTCTGTGTGAGCGAGCTGTGAAGAAAACGCCACGGATACTGCTCGCTTATAGACACTTTTTTTTGTTATATGCAATGGGAATTTTGTGATTATTATGATTCATTGCAAAAAATAAATGAATTAACGGTGCACAGTATGTATGTTATTGCCTTGCCTGGTATGTACCATAGCACGTCATTACGTTTAACTATCCATCCATTTTCTTCTGCTTATCCGGGTCGCAGGGACAGCAGACTAACCAGGGACTCCCAGACTTCCTTCACCCCGGACACTTTCTCCAGCTCCTCCCGGGGGGACCCCAAGTTGCTCCCAAGTCAGCCAAGAGACATAGTCCCTCCAGCGTGTCCTGGGTCTCCCCAGGGCCTCCTTCCGGTAGGGCATGCCCGGAATACCTCCTGAGAAAGGAGCCCAGGAGGCATCCGGAACAGATGCCCAAGCCACCTCAGATGCTCCTCTCAATGTGGAGGAGCAGCGGCTCTACTCCAAGCTCCTCCTGTGTGGCTGAGCTCCTCACCCTATCTCTAAGGCAGCACCCAGCCACCCTGCGGAGGAAACTCACTTTGACCACTTGTATCTGTGATCATGTCCTATTGGTCATTACCCAAAGCTCATGACAATAGGTGAGGGTAGGAACATAGATTGACGGTAAATCGAGAGCTTTGCCTTTCGGCTCAGCTCCCTGTTCACCACAACAGCTCAATACAGCGAACGCATCACTGCCGACGCTGCACCGATCCACCTGTCAATCTGAACAAGACCCCGAGATACTTGAACTCCTCCACTTGAGGCAGGGACTCCCCACCCACCTGTTACAGCATTAGTTATATTTAACCAATGCCGGACATACAGTGTGCGATATTTTTGATGGTTTCACTCAGCCCCAGCTCAAACTGTACGACCAAGTTACAGGGTTTAAAAGTTCACAGCTCACGATTCATGTTCTCACACTATCTGATCCGATGCTCAGTGCAAAACCCTCATGAGAGGCGACTGGATTTGATATTCTTGCAACCTACGATGGCCAGTCGTAGGCTGGTCATATTAATCGGTCCTCATTACCCCATGTTTACTATACGAAGCCACGATTAAGCCAAAACTCATCCCGATCCTCAAAAGAGCCGCACAGAGTGAAATATTTCTCAAAAAGGGCCACAGTGTCTGCATGGCTTAACTTGCATTTATTCCATTACAGGTTTTCTCCATTTTCCTGAGAATGAGCTTGCCTCTTCACAGATTTGACCTGTAACTTGATGGCGTCACCTTCTTGTCTCCGATATAGATATGGTTAATACAATACTGTGGAACATTTCAGGCAAAGCAATGACATCTCCATAGCGACAAGTGGACGACTGACCCTCCACCAGAAAAGCTCGTGCATTTTAATAACAGCATTTGATTTGAATTTGGTTTGTAAAGCTTTTAGGACACACATTGTTTTGAAAAACAATCAAACCAATTATTATTTTATAACTCAAATTATCTAAGTCTGATAAGGAAATAAATCTGAGTGTCCAGATTTAATCAACATCACAATTTATCTCGACTGAAGTACATGTTTGTTTGTTTTTTACAGTGTGCCGCAGCGTTGGTGTCCACTTCTATTTGAGGCAACTGTTCCATGTTTTTTCGGGAAAAACAAAACACCTATCAGCTGTCAGGAGAGAGAAAGAGAGAGAAAAGGAGAGCGGAAGATGAACAGAAAGTGACAGAGAGGGTGGAAGAGAGAGAAAGAGAGACCAGACAGTAAAAGCGAGAGATGGAGTAGAGACAGAAAGGGAGAAGCAGAAGGAGAAGAGAGAGGAAAATAACAAATGGGAGGGAGAGAGACATAGAGTGAAGGAGACAAGAGAGAGAAAGCGAAAGAAAGAGAGACAGAGAAGGAGCAAGAGAGACAAGAGAGTCAGAAAGAGAGAAAGAGGAAGACTGTTAGAGAAAGAGAGAGGGGGTGGAGTAGAGAGAGAAAGAGGGAGATAGAAAAGAGAGAGAAAGATAGGGGTAGTGAGATAAAGGGAGGAAGAGAAAGAGAGGAGGAGACAAAAGAGCGAAAGAGAGAGAAAGGAGAGGGAGAGAGTAGGGGACGGGAGAGAGAGGGAGTGTGAGAGAAAGAGAGATAGTGTGAAAAAAGGGAGAGAGAAAGAGACAGAGAGAAAGAGAGAGAGACAAGACAGTAACAGAAAGAGAGAGTAGAGAAAGAGAAGGGAGAAGAGAGAGAAAGAATGGGAGAGAAAGAGACAGAGAGAGAATAAGACAAGAGAACAAAAGCAAGAGCAAGAGAGACAGAGAAGGAGAGAAAAAGAGACAAGAGAGACAGACAGAGAGAAAGAGGAAGACTAGAGACAGAGAGGGGGTGAAGTAGAGAGAGAAAGAGAGAGAGAAAAAGAAACAGGTAAAAAGAGAGACAGAGACGGATGAAAGAGAGAAAAGCAGACAAGACTGTAAAAGGAGAGGGAGACAAGAGAGCAAAAGTGAGAAAAAGAAAGACAGAGAAGGAGAGAGAGACGAGAGAGACAGAAAGAGAGAAAGAGGAAGACTGTTAGACAAAGAGAGAGAGTGTGGTAGAGAGAGAGAGAGGAGAGAGAGAAGGAGACGAGGCAAAAGAAAAAGGCGGGTGTGAAAGAGAGGGAAAGAGAGACAGAAAGAGGAAGACTGTTAGAGAAAGAGAGAGGGGATGGAGTAGAGAGAGAAACAGAGAGAGATAGAGAGAGAGAGAGAGAGAAGGAGACAAAGCAAGAGAGAAAGAGAGGGGATAAAGGAAGGAAGAGAGGAGGAGATGAAAGAGCAGAGTGGGGGGGCGTAGAGAGAGAGAGAGAGAGAAGAGTGACAGAAAAAGAGAGTGTGAAAGAGAGGGAGAGAGAAAGAGACAGAGATAGAGAGAAAGCGAGACAGAGAAGGAGAGAGACAAGAGAGAGAGAGAGAGAGAGAGAGAGAGAGAGGAGAAAGATATGAGAGAAAGAGAGACAGTGAAGGAGAGAGAGACAAGAGAGACAGAAAGACTGTTAGAGAAAGAGAGAGGGGTGGAGTAGAGAGAGAAAGAGGAGAAAGAAAAGGAGACGAGGCAAGAGAGAAAGAGGAGGGTAGTGAGACAAAGAAAGGAAGAGAAAGAGAGGAGGAGACCAAAGAGCAAAAGAAGAGAGAGAGGGGACATAGAGAGAGAGAGAGAGAAGAGAAGAGAAAGAGAGAGGGGTAGAGTAGAGCGAGAAAGAGGAGAGAGAGAGAGAAAAGGAGAGAGAAAGAGGAAGGTAGCGAGACAAAGGAAGGAAGAGAACGAGACGAGAAGAGACACGGGGATGGAGAGATAGAAACTGAGAGTGTGAAAGAGAAGGAGAGAGAAAGAGACAGAGAGAGAGAGAGAGAGAGAGAGAGAGAGAGAGAGAGAGAGAGAATGTGACAGAAAAAGAGAGTGTGAAAGAGAGGAGAGCGAGAGACAAGAAGAGAGAAAGAGACAGAGAAGGAGAGAGACAAGAGAGACAGAGATAGAGAGAGAGAGAGAGAGGAGAAAGATATGAGAGAAAGAGAGACAGTGAAGGAGAGAGAGACAAGAGAGACAGAAAGACTGTTAGAGAAAGAGAGAGGGGTGGAGTAGAGAGAGAAAGAGGAGAAAGAAAAGGAGATGAGGCAAGAGAGAAAGAGGAGGGTAGTGAGACAAAGAAAGGAAGAGAAAGAGAGGAGGAGACCAAAGAGCAAAAGAAGAGAGAGAGGGGACATAGAAGAGAGAGAGAGAGACAGAGAAGGAGAAAGAGAGAGGGGTAGAGTAGAGCGAGAAAGAGGAGAGAGAGAGAAAAGGAGAGAGAAAGAGGAAGGTAGCGAGACAAAGGAAGGAAGAGAACGAGACGAGAAGAGACACGGGGATGGAGAGATAGAAACTGAGAGTGTGAAAGAGAAGGCGAGAGAAAGAGACAGAGATAGAGAGAAAGAGAGAGAGATAGAGAGAAAGAGAGAGAGAGAGAGAGAGAATGTGACAGAAAAAGAGAGTGTGAAAGAGAGGGAGAGAGAAAGAGAGACAGAGAAGGAGAGAGACAAGAGAGACAGAGATAGAGAGAGAGAGAGAGAGAGAGAAAGATATGAGAGAAAGAGAGACAGTGAAGGAGAGAGAGACAAGAGAGACAGAAAGACTGTTAGAGAAAGAGAGAGGGGTGGAGTAGAGAGAGAAAGAGGAGAAAGAAAAGGAGATGAGGCAAGAGAGAAAGAGGAGGGTAGTGAGACAAAGAAAGGAAGAGAAAGAGAGGAGGAGACCAAAGAGCAAAAGAAGAGAGAGAGGGACATAGAGAGAGAGAGAGACAGAGAAGGAGAAAGAGAGAGGGGTAGAGTAGAGCGAGAAAGAGGAGAGAGAGAGAGAAAAGGAGAGAGAAAGAGGAAGGTAGCGAGACAAAGGAAGGAAGAGAACGAGACGAGAAGAGACACGGGGATGGAGAGATAGAAACTGAGAGTGTGAAAGAGAAGGAGAGAGAAAGAGACAGAGAGAAAGAGAGAGAGAGAGGCTGTCCATTTGAGCCGCTCCAGAAAGTGTGTACACGCATCTCCTCTCCTCCTGTCTCCTGACCCGGTCCCCGCTCGCCTGCCGCACGGTAATGACGTCCCTTGGGTGCTGCATTCTCCTCCAGACTGTCTCCCGGTATCGTCCTAATGACATCATGATCACACGGTAGCCTCTTTCATGCCAAAAACCCTCTTCCTCCAGCCGACACCCGCTATCACAACCGCCCGTCTCCGCGCGTTAACTCCTCTCACTTCGCACTCGCTTCGCCACGACTTCACACGACATCAGCTCCTTGACGTTCTTCCTCCTGCTGCATTGTTGTGCGCTCGCCGTGTACGCCGGCGCTTGTCGTCCGTACGGGGAAAAACGGATTAAAAGTCCAAACACAAAGCGCGGCGGTTTTGAGGGGTGAAAGTGCCGCGTTCAGACAAAGAGGGAAGTGGCAGGTGAGAACGGAGAGGTGGAAGAACGTGGGTCTCGTGGTTTGTATCACAGTGGAGATGAGAGCCAGCGGGCAAAAGGAAACAGCGATACAAATGTCACGTGCTAAAGCTAAGAGCAAGAAATCAAAATAAAAGTTTCGCTGCGGAACATGTTTGGGAGGGGTTCATCTATGTTAAAGGGACTGTCTAGAATTTTGGACATAGGTTTTACTTTGTAGAAACCGTCTGATCTCACAGTATTAGGATTTGTTCGCTCGACAGTAGGCCGGTACTTTTTTATTTAACCAATCGCTGCTATTTGGTCGTGACGTACGTAATGCGCCACTAACGGGACTAACTGATATATTAAGCTTTTCCCAAATCCCGTAGGAAGAAGGGCAATAGCGTCTTTCCCCTTGATAAAATTCACCAAATGTTCTCTTTGTTCCGGCTTTAAATCCTCGATCTCTGGAATCGTTGCCAACACAGAATGTATGGCTCTTCGCTGATTGGCTGGTGCCTGAACTCGCACTTCCAGGGTTCTTGCAAACCGTCGAGTGTGTTCCGATTCCTGACCGAGTCGCTGGAGAGAAATGAAATTGAGCAGAGGCACTATCATTTCCTAGTGAGCCAGAGTGTTGGAGACGTGTGGAGACACTTTTTAAAATATTCCATCCAGTCCTTGTATTTGCAGATGTCGCTGTTGCTAGGCTAGTGCATGTCAATGGCCATAGTTATCCTGCCACTAAAAACAGTCTTACCCAGGGTGGCCAAACATCCGTTTTTCTCTGTACATTTAGAAGGAGTGAGCAGACACAAACTGTCAGGTCGGTCTGCAACATGCTGAAGTGCAAATGCACATTTAACAATGACTTGTACAAGAAATTCTTCGTTTTCCATCCCGGGCGAGACAAGTGGGAGGCCGTGTGCACAAGTTGCAAGGTGAGAGTAGCTCAATGTTTAGGCCCCACTCCCCACCCCTGGTAAGGTGTCCGGGTTTTCACAAACAGAAATATAATCACCATAGTCTTATCCACTTCACAAAGCACCTGAAGCAAAACTATTATTATGCCAGACTATTGATGTAAATGTCTGTGTTGATAGAATAATTTTAGAAGTAAAACCAACCTTGCATTTTGTTGCATTTTCGTTTCATTTTCGCTTAATATCATAGTTGCCTAAGTCCTATTTGAACGTTTTCAGTAAACAAGAAAATACTCTTTTTTTTTTAGCAAACTCATTAGTATTTTTTATTGATATTGTATTGAGATGACTAAGGCAGACAGTGATTTTAGACCCTAACAAGCATTCTGATTGGCTGAGGACATAGGCAATAAGGCAGGGTGATGCAGCAGTGATAGGAGAGTAAAGTTATGCAGATATCACCATTTGGCCAAAAAAATGACTTAGGCTTGTTATGCTATTAGGCTAACAATTTGAAGGATTTATGTCTGAGCAGCATCAGCGAGTTGTACTTCCTGATAGAAAGCTTGGCATGAGAAAATAGTCCCTCAACATGCGACGATTTATGTGATACAAGATTAGTTTTATTTCAAACATTATTCTATCAACACAGACATGCACATCGACAGTCTGGTGTAATAATAGTTTTGCTTCAGGTGTTTTGTGGAGTGGGTAAGACTGTTTTTAGTGGCAGGATAACTATGGCCATAGACATGCACTAGCCTAGCACCAGCGACCTCTGCAAATACAAGGACTGGATGGAATATTTGAAAAAGTGTCTCCACACGTTTCCAACACTCTGGATCACTAGGAAATGAGGCCCTATGTCCAAAATTCCGGACTGTCTCTTTAAATGCTATTCTATAAATGTAATTAAAGTCCTGCCGCACACTTTTTTTGCTTTGTTTTGTGTTTTTTGCACTGTCCTGTGTCATGTGCCTTATTATAAAGGCTCGCATCTCCACAAACCTGACTCAGATTTTGCCTGCACGGGCCTCCACCTGCTTGACATGTTGTCCCTTTGTCTGTAGTGTTCCACATAAAACGTACATCTACATAATTCCAAGGATATTGCTCTGAAGTGTAGTTTTAATTTCCTGTCCCCATGGAATCCTGCAGGTGATGTGTTACTTTAAGTCAGAAAAAATCATGGACGTTCAGTGACTCAATCTGAAAACTGATTTAGTCTTAACAGCAAATTTCGACTAAAAAGCAGAAGATGGGTGAGCAGTTTCCAGTTCCTCTAACTTGTCTTGAATTGTTGTAATCTGCCTTCGTTTAATAACTAGAAAAGCTCCTAGTCCTGAAAACAGTAAGAAACTTTTGATGTGTTTCCCACCTCTTCCATCTGCACCTCGAATAATCGTTGTAATAATCTTTTTGTTGGGTTGGACCTGAGGAAAAGCGCCGCCTCAGCACTTCCGCAGTGTGTTCGCTCGGGCCTTTGTGAGCGTGGAGCATTATCATTACAGAGCTACAAAAATAGGATCAGAGACAGTCCTTCTCCTCTGCTGTAGCGCCACTACCACAGGGACTGGCTCCTCTCCTTGTCTCGTCACTGAAGGCCGCAGGAGTTTGATCTCCCCTCTCCCCCTCCATGGGCCCCGAGGCGTCTGATTAAATGCTAATTAAAGGCGTTAGCGCTGCTATCGCCGCTGCTAACTCTTCTCCCTCTGTCACCCAGATTAATGCCCCTCGTTCATCATCGGCGCGCGCAGAGCCAGAGTACCTGCCCGGCTCCAAAACCTGATCAAGTCATCAGCCCCCAAAGCCCTGTCCGCGCCTCCGCCCGCTGCTCAAGATGGACGAGCGCTTGAAATTTTAATTTGAAAATTGCCCTCAATTACTGAGCGCCGACCACTTGCTGGATCCGGAGAGTGGAGGTGAGGCAGTGGGTCAGTGCTGTGATGAGAGATAAGGGGACATTAATAAGAAAGGCAGAGGTTCATTTAAAAGCAGAAAGGACAGTGGGAGCAGACTTCTCATTATTTAACTCCTCAAGCTTTATTTAAAGGACTTTATTTAAGGATCCCAGTTAATGTGTCCTCCAGGACAGACGGTTAAAGCACCTGACACTGGGACAAAGTTCTGCTCATAACTTACAGCCTGAGCACACACAGAGGTGCCATCTTTTACATCTCTGTTCCACTCACTGTTTCAGACACAAGAGCCTCAGAGGGACTGCACGCTTTAGCACAAACTTACACACATCATTTCATTTTATCCTCTCACCATTTCTGCCTCACTAATGTTTTATTGGTTCCAATATCGGTAATCTGTATAAGCTATTGCGGGATATTGAGCCATGGAGAACAAGTCAGCCAAAAGTCAAGCCACGTTACCAGCAGATCAGAGCGAGAGGAGGAAGTGAATGAGCTCCCTCCTCTCCAGCCTCTGATTGAGTTGGCTCCAGAATCAGACCTTGGACGGGACTGCCTGTTGCACCTATCGCCACGTTAGAGCCACACACACACACACACACACACACACACACAGCCACATCATGTACTGGTCTGCTGTGGCCTTCTTTACCACGCTGCATGTTCTTTACACCAATCACGACACAGAAAGAAATCAGAAATCAATGAAACACGGGAGCTTTCCAACATAAAACTGCACATAGAACATTATCAGCGGTCGCTTACTCGCCACAGCTGAAAAATAAAACATGATCCTGCAAGTCTATCTGATTTCACTTTGGTCATAAATTCTGTGAAGCCATCAGCCAACTGTTGACGTTTCTTGGAAATAGCGCCGCAAGATTAATTGTGATTTGCAATTTGAATGGACACAATTAGCAGATCACAAAGGCTGCACAAGTACTGTAATGTCCTTCACAAACAAGAACATATCCTGTCTTATTCTACACAAAAACTGCTAAGCCTGTAGTTTAAATCTGAAATGTGAAGTGTACTGAGAATGAAAGTACTCAGAAAGAGCTTGTTTCCAGGTTTAGTTTTAGCTTAATTGAAGAGCAGGTTGAGGTGCTTCAAGTTAAAGGTGTAACTTTTCAGGTTTCTTGCTATTTTTGCTACTTATTTAGAATTTATTGCCATTTATATTTTTATTTTCTTTTTGTTATTATAATATATTGTGATTTTTGAGCTACTGTGTCCAAGTCATTTCCCTTGTGGATCAATAAAGTTCGTCTAAGTCTACGTTCAGATGTAGAGGGCTTAATGCTCAATTTGGATTTGTTTTTAAAATCGATTTTTTTGCGAGGTTGTTCACACTTCCAATTAAATGCGACTTGTATGTGATCTCCAGTGTGAACTCAAAATGCCCCAAATGTGTCCCGAATGTGCATTAGAGGACACGGCGACGTCACACAAAGCGAGCATGCTCAGTGTTTACGGAAGTCATCTAAACGCTGGGCTTGTCTCTCAAAATATGGTTCAGTTCTTCTTAAAACGGACAGGTTACACGTCCATCACTGCTTCGTTTGTTTGAATCTTTAACCTCCTTGTATTTGGCTTGACGGCTCTTTATTTTTCGTTGATATTGGAGACAGGACCGCGTGTAGCCATGCTCGGACATTTCTTTCTCAACAATTTCAAAAACCGCTCAGTTCCAATAAGACTCCTCCAGTTTGGCCTGAATACAGCGATCCCCCCCAATATTTAAATAACTCGCTAACCTCACTTTCCCTCCATTGACTAGACTTCAAGCCTGACGTGCAGGTGGGATGAATGTGACCTGGCCGTTCAGACTGAAGTCGCATGTCAAAAAATCGGATATGTATCGGTTTTTAGGAGCATATATCCAAGTGGCCTGGGTTGCATTGGAAAAAATCGGATCTGTGTCATTCAGACTGTCATTAAAAGATCAGATACAAGTCACATGGGGTGAAAAAAATCGGATTTGGGTCACTTCAGGCTGCAGTCTAATGCTCTCTGTGGTTGACGTCATCGTGTCCTCCAATGCGTATGCGGGACACTTTTGGGCCGCTTAATATTCACACTGGAGATCACATACAAGTCGCATTTAATTGGAAATGTGAATGATCTCGCAAAAATATCAAATTTCACAAAAAAAATCGGAATTGAGCGTTAAGCCCTGCAGTCTGAACATAGCCTAAGGTTGGGGATCCGTCACCATAAGATGCATTTACGGGTATTTTTATTGCTCAAAAATACCTTTAAAAACATGCATTCTCACATTTCCTGCTTGTCTTTATGGAGATCGATAGGTTTAACACCGTACTTTGGAACATTTTGGACCAGAAAAGTTACACAGTGCACCTTTAAGTGTACTGAGAAAGACCTATTGACCTAACACAGCTGTGACGTGGGCGCCTTCACCCAAAAATGCTTCCTTCCCGTATTTAAGTGTCACTGTGCCACTGCTCCGCCGGAAACCTGTCCACACAGAGCACTAAATCTGTCCCTGGTGTTTATACCGTCACAATCAATGGAAGGAAACACAGGATTCATCCACTTGAGTTCACTTTTCCTCCCCAAATATGTATCACCCCTGTCAAGACGCTCAGCTATTGTGTGCAACATTTAAAGGTGCACTGCGTAACATTTCTAGTGGAGGGTCCGTCATCTGTTTGTCTCCTTGGGAATGTTATTGTTTGTCTAAAATATTACGCAGTTTAGGTTACAGCTATCGATCACGACGGAGACGAGCAGGTTACGGCTCTCCGCTACATTACAGTTCAGATCTGTGGAGAGTCGCCCCTATTCAGAGAAGGAATTATTGCATTTTTGAGCAATAAAAACACACGTACTGAATAAATGACAGATGGATATATTTGAAGAGGCATTAAACACTCTCCTGAAGCTTTACTCCGCCCCCAAGCAGGTGTGGGGCAGACTGACAGCCACAACAATCCAAAACGGCGCGAATCCGTGCGCTCTAGACTTTGAAACAGAGCGGACATTTGTGCTCGAATCACGACGTTTCTTTTTTCTCCAGACACAGCGGGATATCAGGTGACCAGCGGTGCCAGGTAGGAGGCGGGGCAGAGAGGGGCTCCTCACATATCACCCATAGACGCCGGTGCCTGTGTTTTTTACGTAATAACCTGCATCTGACTCATTGGCGCTGTTAGTCCAACTCAGAAATTTAAATGTCCTGTAGTTGATCCTAAAAGTCAAATTTTTTGCAAATATTTATAACAAATAATGCCAAAATAAGGCCAGGGAGAGGTATACGCTTCTGTTTAGACTCATTTACTGGCCCTTTAATACAAAAAACAATAATATGTACATGGAGACAAGCAGGTGGCAGACCAACCATCAGAAAAGTGTATATCATTAAAACATGTACTTTAAGTGTTATTTTGTTATCATTCAATTCAACCACAGTGTGTTTGGTGGAGTCTGTTTTACTTTTTGCTAAATAAAAATACATGACAGAACCTTTATTTTCTTAAAACTGTTCAAAAATTGTGTGTAAATTGGCTTTGCTTTGTTTTAGAACTACTTCCTACATTTTTGTAGCCTGATTCGTCAGCCAGTTTCACTCCGTGGAAACCGTCTGATTTCACAGCATTAGGATTCGTTCGCTCGACAGGAGGTGAGTACTTTTTTTATTTAACCAATTGCTGCTACTTCGTCGTGACACACATAATGCGCCAAATCCAGTAGGAAGAAGGGCAATAACGTCTTTCCCCTTGATAAAATTCACCAAACATTCTCTTGGTTTTCCGACTTTAGATGCTCAATCTCAGGAATCGTTGCCAACACAGAATGTATGGCTTTGTCTGCATCCATCTTGACCGCTTTGTTTACTGTTGTGTTGTACCACAAAAGGGACCCAGACAGACGCTTGAGTTTTACATCTTGGCTTCACAGCTTTTTGCTGATTGGATGGTGTGCTGTCTACATCTACTGGGGTTCTTGCAAACCGACTAGTGTATTCCGAATTCTGACCTAGAGAGAAATGAAAGTTAACAGAGGCACTAGGTCGCACCAACCTGGCAACATTTTTGTACTTTTCATCTCAGCTTTTTCCATTAACTGCCATTTAACTATTTGATAGTTTTTAAAAAAAAAAAAAGTTTTTTATTGACTTGCTTAATCATTTTATTTATTTTTAATTTAATGTGTTAATTTAGATTGTGAATACTCTGTGCAGCACTTTGGAGACTTTGTGTTGGTAAAATGTGCTGTACAAATAAAGTTGGATTGGATTGAATATTTAAGGTAAAACCATTGTAAATATTGACCACAGTTATCCAACCAAACCAGATAATAATTAGAAAAACATGAAAACCTGTCACATTCATTTTAAACCCTGTCCATAATATGTCCAGTAGATTACAGAGAGACACAGAGGTGACGTAATATGAGATGTGATACCAGCGTCTACATTCTTGAAGGCTTTTAGACCAAAAAGCGCTTCAGATTCCAGTTAATGGGACATTTTATAGCACTACAGACAGTAATGTAAAGGAAAAAACTGATGAAGGGTCTGTGAGTGTTGTACTATAGAGGTCAAATACTCATGCAGGACCAAATGTGATGAATAAATGCTGGATCAGAATCCTGCACGGGTCCACTTTTGGAGACCAGCACCCGCACAGTACAGCACCACACCCGCCGTTAACCCGTGATTATATCAAAATTAAATCCGCACCCGCTCGGACCCGTTAACATTCCACCCAGTATCCACCCGTGCCAGTGATAAATCGGGCTCAGCCTATTAGTCCAACAGCCCAATAGTCCAAGACTAAACCATGACTAAAGCAGGACTGAACCTACGCCGTGCCTTTAGCGGATTATACATACAGTATATACGCGCTCCAACCACTGAGCCTATCGCCAGGACTACACCAGGACTGGACCAGGACTACACCAGGACTACACCAGGACTTGAACCAGGACTAGGCAGGTCAGCAGTGATGCGGTCGCTGTATCGGACCGTTGTGGTGAAGAGGGAGTTGGGTCAAAAGGCAAAGCTCTCGATTTATCTATGTTCCTACTCTCACCTATGGCCATGAGCTCTGGGTAATGACCAAAAGGACGAGATCGCGGATACAAGTGGTCGAAATGAGTTTCCTCCACAGGGTGGCTGGGCGCTTTCTTAGAGATAATGTGAGGAGCTCAGTCACACGGGAGGAGCTCGAAGTAGAGCCGCTGCTCCTTCCACGTCGAGAGGAGCATCTGAGGTGGCTCGGGCATCTGTTCCGGATGCCTCCTGGGCGCCTTCCTTGGGAGGTGTTCCAGGCACGTCTCACTGAGAGGAGGCCCCAAAGAAGACCCAGGACACGCTGGAGGGACTATGTCTCTGGGCTGGCCTGGGAACGCCTTGGGGTCCTCCTGGAGGAGCTGGAGGAAGTGTTTGGGGTGAAGGAAGTCTGGGAGTCCCTGGTTAGTCTGCTGCCCCCGCGACTCGGCCCCAGATAAGCAGAAGAAAATGGATGGATGAACTTGGATTAAACCAATGTCATCTAGCATTAGCAATACATACACACCGGAACCGCAGAGCCGATCACCAAGACTACACCAGGACTGAGCCAGGACTAAACCATCAGGACAGAACCAGGTCTAAACCAGGACTAAACCAGGACTAAACCAGGAGTGCAGCCGACGAGCCGATCACCTCCGCTGATGGTTTTATGTAATAAATACATTAAAGTTGCTCAGCCTGGTTTGCCCTCGTTCCAGGAAAAGACCAGGAAATGGCCCTTGTTTCCAGGGCAACAGACGTTCCTGGACACACGTCAAGTATTTTTCTCCCATTCATCGTTCATTTAATTCACCTGAGCTGGATATGTTTAATGCAAAAAAAAAAAAACGTTGGCAGACCCTCATCCAAGGAAGTTACACAGTTCACCTTTAAGAACTGCTTGTACTTTATATCTGTACTGAGCCCAAACATAATTTATTTATGGTGTAAAACAGATTCATTGACCATTGTTTCCACTTTGTAAACACGTCTCACCTGGACCGTTGCGTCTGTACAGCTTTGATTCTGGACATACTGTGACCCACTTGTCCAGCCTCGACAATGTGACTCCTGCCAGCTCCACTTAAATCTCCATGGCTCCCTGCACCATGTCAACTTCACAGACCAAACCTTCACCTGCCGCTTAATAACTGCTGACAGGTGCTGCTCCGGCGCCATGGCAACAGATTCAATTCACCTGTCAGGGCTTGTAATGCTGTAACCGCACTGGACATCTTTTGGATTGTGATTTTATTTTTGTATTTTTCACACTCTGGCTTAGGGTTTCCGACTCCAGCCTCCCAGTGAGAAGGTTTTGGGTTGGATTTCTGTGTGCACTGCAAAAAACTAAATCTAGCCAAGTTCAGATGACTTGAATTCAGAAAGTTTTATCATGATTGAGTAAATTTCACTTGGAAAAGTAAAATTATCTGCCAGTGGAGCTAGATTTTTGTGCTTAAAATATGAAAACACATCTTGCTACACTTAAAATAAGTAAAACAACAACTTTTTTCACTTAAAATAAACAACAAGAAAATCTAATATTTGAATTTAAAAAACACTCTTATTCCATTGGTAGATCATTTTACTTGTCAAGTTGAATCTACTCAAATAAAGTGAAATGTTCTTAATTTAAGTCATTTTAATTTAGTTTAGTTTAATTTATTTTTTGTTTGTTTGTTTGGTTTTTTTTCCTAGGGATAATTTGTTCCATCAGATATTTTTTAACTGTTTGACTTACTTTTATTCTTCTGTTCTTTTTAGTCCATTTGGCCGGTGCACGGTCTGCAACTTCCAGGGTTCTTGCAAATCGTCTAGTGTATTCCAATTCCTGACCTAGTCACTGGACAGAAATTAAATTTAGCGGAGGCACGAGGGGGCACCAGCCTGGCTAAGTTAGGGCGCCCGCCTTGACAACAATTGCCCTCTGCCTTGACTATGTCCCTCCAAACCACGTGAATCCTCGCAAAACTATAGTTGTCGCGCCGCAGTCCTCACTTTCGCCTTTCGCCAGCGCTCATTCTTCGTCCCTTCTGTACACTTGCGACGTCTGTCCCTAATGAAAGGATATTTTCAAGCGCTGAGGACGCAGTAACTTCCAGCAGATCTACAATTATTGCAGATAGTGTGGACAAGTTGTTTTTTCTGGCTAAAAATATGAAGACTGAGTAAAACTTCATGCTGGAATTATTAGTTTTATTTACTGTTTACAAGGAATTCATCCATCCATCCATTTTCTTCCACTTATCCGGGGTCGGGTTGCGGGGGCAGCAGTATGAGCAGGGCCTCCCAGACGTCCCTCTCCACACACACGTCCTCCAGCTCCTCCAGGGGGACCCCGAGGCGTTCCCAGGCCAGCCGAGAGACATAGTCCCCCTCCAGCGTGTCCTGGGTCTTCCCCGGGGCCTCCTCCCGGTGGGACATGCCCGGAACACCTCCCGAGGAAGGCGCCCAGGAGGCATCCGGAACAGATGCCCGAGCCACGTCAACTGCTCCTCTCGACGTGGAGGAGCAGCGTCTCTACTCCGAGCTCCTCCCGTGTGACTGAGCTCCTCACCCTATCTCTAAGGGAGCGCCCAGCCACCCTGCGGAGGAAACTCGCTTGTATCCGCGATCTTGTCCTTTCGGTCATTACCCAGAGCTCTTGACCATAGGTGAGGGTAGGAACGAAGATTGACCGGTAAATCGAGAGCTTCGCCTTTCTACTCTTCACCACAACGGTCCGATACAGCGACCGCATCACTGCAGACGCTGCACCGATCCACCTGTCAATCTCACGCTCCGTCCTCCCCTCACTCGAGAACAAGACCCCGAGATACTTGAACTCCTCCACTTGAGGCAGGGACTCTCCACCCACCCGGAGAAGACAAGACACCTTTTTCCGGTACAAGGAATTTATTTCTTATAATATTTCACACATTTGTTGCTTATTTGAGAATATTTTATTTCACTTATTAGTATTACCAAGCAGCACTTTGCATTTATTTTATTTTCCCATTTGTATAATTTTAAAACAAATTGTTGGTTTAATAAACACACACATAGTTTTGCATTTTGTTTCCATACTGTACCGAAAATGAACCGAACCGTAACCTCAAAACCGAGGTACGAACCCAAATTTTGTGAACCATTACACCCCTATTTTTTATTGTGTAAGAGATTCAGTGTATTCTTGTGTATTGGAAAGTAAAATAGATTCTGAGCAGCCAATAACCCTTTAGTTGTTTTTTTTGGTATCCATGACAAAAATACTCCCGTAAACCTTGACTCAGTGTCCTGTTTGTTCGGTTTATTCCCAAATTTTCCTGCTTATATTTCCGTTCTTTCTTCTCACTCACTCTCACAGAATTTTGATCAAAAACAGCGAACGGACCCACGCACACGTCTGCATGCGTTTCTCTGCTCCAAATGTTCCTCCGTCAGCGGCGATCAGCGCTGTACGTCCGGCTGCACATTCAGAACAAAGGAGCGGATGGAGAAAGGGAGAAAGAGAGGGGGAAGTAGAGAGAGAGAGAGAAGAGAAAGAGGGGGAGAAATGGAGAAAAAGAGCAATAGAGAAGGAGGAGGAGAGAGAAAGAGAAGAGGAATAAGAGAGAGAGTGAAAGGAGAGGAGGAGAAAGGGGGCAGAGAAAGAGAGAGAATAAGGAAGAAAGAGAGAGACAGTGAAGCGGAGTGGGAGAAAGAAAAAGAATGGTGAAGGAAAATAAGAATAAGAGAGAGGGTGAAAGGAGAGGGGGAGAGGGACAGAGAAAGAGAGAGACTAAGAAAGAAAGAGGGAGAGAGCAGGGGGGAGAGAGAAAAAGAGAGAGGATGAGAGGGTGAAGAGGAGAGGGAGAAAGAAAGAGGAATAAGAGAGAGAGAGAAAGGAGAGGGGACAAGAGAGGGAGGGGGGGAGAGAGGAGAGAGAAAATAGGAAGAAAGAGAGAAAATGAGAGCAGGAGAGGGAGGTGGACAGAAAAAGAGAGAGAGGGGAGAGAGAATAAGGAAGAAAGAGAGAGAGAGAGCGGCGGAGGGGACAGAAAAAGAGGGAGAGGAAAGAGAATAAGGATGAAAGAGAGAGAGAGAAAGAAAAAGAGAGAGGAAAGAGAATAAGAGAGGAAGGGAGAGTGAAGCAGAGAGGGAGAAAGAAAGAGGAGTAAGAGAGAGAGTGAAGGGAGAGGGGGAAAGAGAGGGAGGGGGACAGAGAAAGAGAGAGAAAAGAAAATAGGGAAGAAAGAGAGAGACTGAATCGGAGAGGGAGAAAAAAGGAAGAGGTGGAGACGTAGAGAGAATAAGGAAGGAAGAGAGAGAGAATAAACAGCAGGAGAGGGAGGGGGACAGAGAAAGAGAGAGTGAAGCAAAGAGGAATAAGAGAGAGAGCAGGGGAGGGAGACAGAGAAGGAGAGAGAGGGGAAAGAGAAAGAGAGAGTGAAAGGAGAGGGCGGCTGACAGAGAAAGAGAGAGAAAGGAAAGAGAATAAGAGAAAGAGAGAGAGAGAAAGAAGAGGGAGGCTGGAGAGGGAGGGGGACAGAAAAAGAGAGAGAAGAGAGAATAAGAAAGAGAGAGAGAGCAGGGGAGAGAGGGAGAGAGAAAGAGAGAGAATAAGGAAGAAAAAGACAGAGAATAAGAGAGAAAGAGAGAGAGCAGGGGAGGGAGGGGATAGAAAAAAACAGAGACAGAGAAAGAAGGAGAGAGAGGAGGAAGAGTGAAGTGGAGAGGGAGAAAGAAAGAGAAGAATAAGAGAGAGTGAAAGGGACAGAGAAAGAGAGAAGAAAGAAGAAAAAGAGAGAGAGAGTAGGGGAGAGAGGGGGACAGAAAAAGAGAAACAAAGAAAGAAAGAGAGAGGAGAGAGAGTGAAGCAGAGAGGGAGAGAGAAAGAGAAAAAGGAGAGAGAGAAGAGGGGGACAGAGAAAGAGAGAATAAGGAAAAAAAGAGAGAGCAGGAGAAGGAGGAGGATAGAAAAAGAGAGACAGAGAAAGAACGAGAAAGAGGAGGGAGAGTGAAGCAGAGGCAGAAAGCAAAAAAAAAGAGAGAGAGGTGGGGAAGAAAGAGGAATAGGAGAGAGTGAGAAGGGGAGGGGGACAGAAAGAGAGAGAAAGGGAAGAGAATAAGAGAGAAAGAGAGAGAGAGAAAAGGGAGACGGACAGAGAAAGAGAGAGAGAGAATAAAAGAGAAAGAGAGTGAAAGAAGAGGGGGACAGAGAAAGAGAGAGGAGAGAGAATATGGAAGAAAAGAGAGAGAGAGAGAGAGCAGGGGAGGGAGAGCCAAAGAAAAAGAGACGAGAAGACGAGGGAGAAAGAAAGAGAGGTGGGGAAGAAAGCGGAATAAGAGAGAGAGTGAAAGGAGAGAGGGGGGCAGGAGAGGGAGGGGGACAGAAAGAGAGACAAAGAACGAGAGAGAGGAGAGAGAGTGAAGCCGAGAGGGAGAAAGAAAGAAAGAAGAAGAAGAGAGAGAGTGAAAGGACTGGGAGGAGGAGGAGGAGGGTGACAGAGAAAGCGAGACAGAGAACGAGAGAGAGGAGAGCGAATAAGAAAGAACGAGGGAGAGGAGAGAGCAGGAGGAGGAGGAGGAGAGAGGGAGTGAAGCAGAAAGAAAGAAAGAAAGAAAGAGAGAGAGAGAGAAAGGAGTGACAGGAAGAGGAGAGAACGGGAGCATATATCAAGGCCGTTTACGGTGACATTTGTGCTCTGGGTGTGGAGAGCGACCGTGAATATCAATATGAACCCAGAGAGCGGAGAGAGAGAAGAGAGAGAGAGAGAGAGAGAGAGAGAGAGAGGAGAGAGAGCCTGCTTCCCCCTGCTCGCACGCCCTCGCTCGCCCTGTTCACGCTCGCAGGACATCTATTCAAGTCTGTGTAATGACCAATCTCAGAGCCTCGGAGCCGCTGTGAACTGTGCATTTCTCTGTTCTCTCTCTCTCTCTCTCCGTCTTTCCCTCTGTCGCTCCCTCCCTTTTATTCCTCTCTCTCTCTCTCTCTCTCTCTCTCGTGCTTTTTCTCTGTCTGTTTGCCTCCCTCGTTCAATCCCTTCTTTGTCTCTGCCTTCCTCTTTTTCCTCATCTCTCTAGATCTGTTTCTCTGTCTCATCCTCTCTCTCTTTTTCTATTCTGTCTCTCCTCTCTCTCCTCCTCTCTCTCTTTTCCTCTCTCTATCTCTGTGTCTTTTAATTCGTTCCCTTCTTTGTCTTTTTCCTCCTCTCTCTAGATCTATTTCTTCCCCTTTCTCTCGCGCTCTTTCTCCGTCGGACTCTTTACGTAAGCGTCATCCTCCCTTCTCTCTCTCTTCTTCCTCTCTCTGTCCTTTTAATTCTTTCCCTCCTTTGTCCCTTCCTCTTTCTTTTCCCTCATCTCTCTAGATCCTCCCTCTTTCTCTGTCTGACTCTTTACATGTTTCTCTCTCTTTCTCTATTCTGTTTCTCCTCTCTCTCCTCTTCTCTCTTTTCCTCTCTCTTTCCTTTCTCTTCTTTGTCTTTTTTTCCTCCTCTCTCTAGATCTATTTCTTCCTCTTTCTCTTGCACTCTCTCTGTCTGACTTCCTACCTGTGTCTCATCCTTTCTCTTTATTCTGTCTCTCTTCTCTCTCCTTTCTGTCTCTCTTCTTCCTCTCTCTGTCTTTTATTCTTTCCCTTCTTTGTCCCTCCCTCTTTCTTTTTCCTCCTCCCTTTTTTCCTCTCTCTGTCTCTTTGCGTCTTTTGTGTTCCTTCTTTTTCTTTCCCTCAATCTCATCTCCCTAGATCTTGCCCTCTTTCTCTCTCCTCCTCTCTCTTTTCCGCTCTCTATCTTGTATTCTTTCCCTTCTTTATCTTTCCCTCCTTCTTTTTCCTCCTCTCTCTCGATCTATTTCTTCCTCTTTCTCTTGCACTCGTTCTCTGTCGGACTCTCTTTACCCATGTCTCTCTCTCTCTCCTTCTCCCTATTCTGTCTCTTCTCTCTCCTCCTCGCTCTTTTCGTCTTTCTGTCTCTGTGTCTTTTATTCTTTTCCTTCTTTATCTTTCCCTCAATCTTTTTCCTTCACTCTCTATTTCTTCCTTTTTCTCTTGCACTCGTTCTCTGTCGGACTCTCTTTACCCATGTCTCTTCCTCTCTCTCTCTCTCTCCCTATTTTGTCTCACCTCTCTTCTTTTCTCTCTCTTCCTCTCTCTGTCTCTTTTATTCTCCCCTTCTTTGTCTCTCTCTCAGTCTTTTTCCTCATCTCTAGATCTATTTCTCTGTCTCATCCTCTCTCTCTTTTTCTATTCTGTCTCTCCTCTCTCTCCTCCTCTCTCTCTTTTCCTCTCTCTATCTCTGTGTCTTTTAATTCGTTCCCTTCTTTGTCTTTTTTCTCCTCTCTCTAGATCTATTTCTTCCCCTTTCTCTCGCGCTCTTTCTCCGTCGGACTCTTTACGTAAGTGTCATCCTCCCTTCTCTCTCTCTTTTCCTCTCTTCTTCCTCTCTCTGTCCTTTTATTCTTTCCCTCCTTTGTCCCTTCCTCTTTCTTTTCCCTCATCTCTCTAGATCCTCCCTCTTTCTCTGTCTGACTCTTTACATGTTTCTCTCTCTTTCTCTATTCTGTTTCTCCTCTTCTCTCTTTTCCTCTCTCTTCTTTCTCTTCTTTGTCTTTTTTTTCCCTCTCTCTAGATCTATTTCTTCCTCTTTCTCTTGCACTCTCTCTGTCTGACTTCCTACCTGTGTCTCATCCTTTCTCTTTATTCTGTCTCTCTTCTCTCTCCTTTCTGTCTCTCTTCTTCCTCTCTCTGTCTTTTATTCTTTCCCTTCTTTGTCCCTCCCTCTTTCTTTTTCCTCCTCCCTTTTTTCCTCTCTCTGCCTCTTTGCGTCTTTTGTGTTCCTTCTTTTTCTTTCCCTCAATCTCATCTCCCTAGATCTTGCCCTCTTTCTCTCTCCTCTTCTCTCTCTTTTCCGCTCTCTATCTTGTATTCTTTCCCTTCTTTATCTTTCCCTCCTTCTTTTTCCTCCTCTCTCTCGATCTATTTCTTCCTCTTTCTCTTCCACTCGTTCTCTGTCGGACTCTCTTTACCCATGTCTCTTCCTCTCTCTCTCTCTCTCTCTCTCTCTCTCTCTCTCTCCCTATTTTGTCTCTTCTCTCTTCTTTTATCTCTCTTCCTCTCTCTGTCTCTTTTATTCTCCCCTTCTTTGTCTCTCTCTCAGTCTTTTTCCTCATCTCTAGATCTATTTCTTCCTCTTTCTCTTCCACTCTTTCTCTGACTCTTTACCTGTGTCTCATCCTCTCTCTCTTTTTCTATTCTGTCTCTCCTCTCTCTCCTCCTCTCTCTCTTTTCCTCTCTCTATCTCTGTGTCTTTTAATTCGTTCCCTTCTTTGTCTTTCCCTCCTTCTTTATTCTCCTCTCTCTAGATCTATTTCTTCCCCTTTCTCTCTCCCTTTTCCTCTCTTCTTCCTCTCTCTGTCTTTTATTCTTTCCCTCCTTTGTCCCTTCCTCTTTCTTTTCCCTCCTCTCTCTAGATCCTCCCTCTTTCTCTGTCTGACTCTTTACATCTTTCTCTCTCTTTCTCTATTCTGTTTCTCCTCTCTTCTCCTCTTCTCTCTCTTTTCGTCTCTCTGTCTCTGTGTCTTTTATTCTTTCCCTTCTTTGTCTTTCTTTGTCTTTTTTCTCCTCTCTCTAGATCTATTTCTTCCCCTTTCTCTTTCACACTTCCTCTGTCTGACTCTCTTCGTACGCCTCATCCTCTCTCTCTCTCTCCGATTCTGCCTCTTCTCTCTCCTCCTTTCTCTCTTCCTTTCTGTCTCTCTGTCTTTTCCCTTCCCTTCTTTGTCTCTCTCTCAATCTTTTCCTCATCTTTCTAGATCTATTTCTTCCTCTTTCTTTTTCACTCTTTCTCTGTCTTACTCTTTACCTATGTCTTATCCTCTCTCTCTATTCCGTCTCTCTTCTCTCTCCTTTTCTCTCTCTGTCCATCTCTGTCTCTCTGTGTCTTTTATTCTTTCTCTTCTTTGTCTTTTTTTCTCCTCTCTAGTTCTATTTCTTCCTTTTTCTCTTGCACTCTTTCTCTGTCTGACTCTCTATGTCTTATCCTCTCGTTTGCTTCTCTTCTTCCCATTCTATCTCTCTTCTCTCTCCTTTTCTCTCTCTTCCTCTCTGTGTCTTTCCCTCATTGTCCCTCCTTCAATCTTTTTCCTCCTCTCTCCTGATCCATTTCTTCCTCTTTCGCTTTCACTCTCTCTGTTTGACTCTCTACCTATGTCTCTGTTTCTTCCCCTCTCTCTTCCTCTCTTTCCCTCTGTGTCTTTTATTCTTTCCCTTTGTCTCTCTCTCTCTCAGTCTTTTTCCTCCTCTCTCTAGATCCTCACTCTTTCTCTGTCTGACTCTTTACCTGTGTCTCATCCTCTCTCTCTCTCTCTCTCTATTCTGTCTCTCCTCACTCTCCTTTCTCTCCCTCTCTCTCTGTCTTTTATTCTTTCCCTTCTTTGTCTTTTTTCCTCATCTCTAGATCTATTTCTTCCTCTTTCTCTTGCACTCTTTCTCTGTCTCGTTCTCTCTGTGTATGTCTCATCCTCTTGGTCTCTCCATTCTATCTCTCTCCTCCTCTTTCTCTTCCTCTCTCTGTCTCTCTGTGGCTTTTATTCTTTCCCTTCTTTGTCTTTTTTCCTCCTCTCTCTAGATCCTCTCGCTTTCTCTGTCTATGTCTTATCCTCTCTCTCTCTCTTTCTCTTTCCGATTCTGTCTCTCTTCTCTCTGTCTTTTATTCATTCCCTTCTTTATCTTTCTCTCAATCATGTTCCTCTTCTCTCTAGATCTATTTCTTCCTCTTTCACTCTTTCTCTATCTTACTCTTTATCTCTCTCTCTTTCTCTCCCATTCTGTCTCTTCTCTCTCCTCGTCTCTCCCTTCCTCTCTCTGTCTTTTATTCTTTCCCTTCTTTGTCTCTCTCTCTCTCTCTCAATCTTTTTCCTCATCTGTCTGGATCTGTTTCTTCCCCTTTCTCTTGCACTTTTTCTCTGTCTGACTCTGTCTCTCCTCCTCTCTCTCTTCTTCTCTCTTTGTCTTTTATACTTTCCCTTCTTTGTCCCTCCCTCAATCTTTTCCTCCTCTCTCTAGATCCTTTCTTTCTTTCTTTCTTTCTTTCCCATTCTATCTCTCTTCTCTCTCCTTTTTTCTCTCTTCCTCTCTCAGTCTCTGTCTTACACTCTTTCCCTTCTTTGTCTTTCTCTCAATCTTTATCCTCCTCTCTCTCTCTCCCTCCTTCTCTTCTTGCCCGTTTCTTGCTTTTCCCTCTCTCCTCTCTTTTCCTCTTTCATCGCTCTCTCTCTCTCTATCCCTCTTAATTCTCTTCTTCCCTCTGTTTCTCGCTCTTCCCTCAACCGCGCACTCTCTCCTCTCTATCCCAGTTAATTCCCTCTTCTCTCTACCTCATCCTCCTCTTTTCTCTCTCTCGGTTTGGATATTAGCGCTTCACGTCAAGTGCGACTAAACTATGTAAATCAGACGGAGGATTAAACACAAACTCTCTCTCCGCGGTTCCACCAACTTACACTTTTATTCAGTCAAACTCATAGATTTTCAACAACAACTTTTTTTTTTTTTTTTCATATAACGTACGTCTTTCTTTCAAATATGCCGTAGCGTTTGAGTTAGTGTAACTTCCCGTCCTCTTAATTATCCTGAAAAACCAACGTAGATCCACTAATTAATAAAAGTAACAGGTGACGACGGCGGCTCGGTTGGTATTTGTCCCGTTGTTTCGAAGCTCGGTGGGTTGTAAATAATCCCGCTCTCGACGTAAACATCATCGCTTGAGCGGTCAGATCCACTGTCCCAGAGGTTGACGGTGCGATTCCAGCTCCCACAGATGAATGCTGATGTTGTGTCCTTAGGCAAGACACTTCACCCACCTCGCCCCTAGTGTCTGCGTACGCTGGTGTATGAGTGTGTGCGTGAATGGGTGAAAGGTTTCTTGATACTGAAGGCGGAAAAGCCTTATACTGTATTTTTTGGACTTTAATTTGCACTTTTTTCATGGTTTGGGTGTTTCCTGCGACTTATACTATATACTTATATATTTCAAATTTTCAGGCTGACAGAAGTGTGAGGCTCTAGGCTTGTGCGCCAGTATCTATTACTCCAGTACCACTGTCACGTTGCACTCTACCGCGCATGCCTCTTGTAAAAAAAAGCGGTTGTTTTGCTGCAAATAGTGAAATATGCAGCCAAAAACAGTAATCGAGCAGCAGAAAGAAAGTTTGGAGTGAACGAGAAACTTGTGAGGGAAAGCGGGAATGGAGAACACAGCTTCACAGCAACTGGGCGGATGCGCCATGCAACTTTCCTGGAAGTCATTGGATGAATCGACAAAGCCTGGACTTCACTTGACAATGGAAACTTTCCTGTCGGGATTCAGAAAGGCCGGAATAATTCTGACTGGAACTGATGCTGAGTCTGACGACAGCTACACAGAAGAGGAAGCGGCGCTCTGTTTACTTCATGGATCTATGGTTTATCTCCGGAGGTTGTGCAGAAGTGACACAGAGGATGAAGAATTCAATGGATTTAGTGATTTGGAGTGAGATCATGAGTTTGGTAAATTTATGTTATGTTGTTTATGATATAATTATCTGAAGAACTGTTCATATGTTACATTAACTAACGCCTATTCAGCCTGTTGTTCTCTGTTCTGTTGTTATTTCTATAACTTGTCTTTCAAGATAAAATGTCAGTTCTTGGTCTCTGATTTTCTAAAATACATTTCCCAAAAAAAGTGCGACTTATAGTCCAGTGCAACTTATATGTTTTTTTCTTCTTCATTTAGCATTTGTGGCTGTTGCGACATATAGTCTGGAAAATACTACTACTACACTGGATAAAAACAGTATCTAAGCCAGGGGTCTCCAACCTGTAGCTCGGGAACCACCAGTAGCTCTCCACCCTCTTCCAAGTAGCTCGCCAAGGGATTACTGGATTTTATGTATTGTACTGAATAACTCAAATTTGATTAATTACCATTGTAAATGTGTTATTTTGAACTTTGTGCTCTAATAAATAGATTGTGGTTTTAGGTTTTATAGGCGTCTGTACAGCACAAGGATTGCCCTCTTATATCGACTGAATTTCTCGCGACCGCTACAATGAGTGACCAGCATTTTCATTTTGTGAAGGAGCTCACCAGACGCATTTTATTTTATTTGAATGATTAATTCAACTTGACAAGTAAAATTATCTACCAATGGACTAAGTGTGTTTTTCTTAATTCAAGCAACATTCAATTTTGTTTCTTATTTTAAGTGCAAAAATAGTTGTTTTTCTTTTTTTTAAATGTAGCAAGACAAAAAGTCTTATTCCACTGGAAGATCATTTTACTTGTCGAGTGAAATTTACTCAAATCATGATAAAACTTTTTTTTATTTAAGTCATTTTAACTTGGCTTGAGTTTTGCAGTATAACTATTTTTACAATTTAATTGTCCTGCAAAGCCACGTACTCTCAACAGTTCTACTGTATAATCTCTTAGTATTTCAGATGTTTTTATAAATTCTGACCAGAACTGAAGAAGGGCTTGGGTGAGATACAAAACGTTTGTCCAGTTGACAAATTGAATTTCTCCTTTGTCATGGATTTTACCTGGATGATTGAGAGATTTTACACAAACGTTTTTATTAAATCTTTTTCATTTTTCATATGTTCTTTTCAATATGGGCTTATGTACAATTTAGAAAACATTTGACTCAATATGCCCAAATATAGTACCTCTGCTCAGTTTCATTTCTCTCCAGCGACTAGGTCAGGAACCAGAATACACTAGAGGGTTTGCAAGAACCCTGGAAGTTGTAAACCACGCACTGGCCGAATCGGTCAACAGCTCTGAAGCCATGATGTCAAACTCAAGCACCTGTCTGGGTCCCTTTTGTGGTTCAGCACAACAGTAAACAAAGCATCGAGATGGATGTAGACGAAACCATACATTTTTTGTTGGTAACAATTCCCGAGGTCAAGGATTTAAAACCAGAACAAAGAAAATGTTAAGTGATTTTTTTTTATCAATCGAAAAGACGTTATTGTTCTTCTTCCTACAGGATTTGGTGCATTACATACAATACAACCAAACAGTAGCAATTGGTTAAATTAAAAAAAAGTATCCGCCTATAGTCAAGCAAATGAATCCAAACGCTGCAAGGTCAGACAGTTTCCATGAAGCAAAACCATCTGATGAATCAGGCTACAAATATACAGTATAAGATTGTAAGTATGTGTATTTAACTGTTTTAGATCTCATCCCTCACCCTCAAACCTAAAGTACATACATTTTCAAGTACTATTATACTACATACAGTTGTTTCCACATCTGTTCAAATGAAGGAATAAAGCAGTTTTCAAAGTTGCTGCTGAACTGTAAATATTTCAAAATAATTCTTGAATAACTCATGATTCTGTCTGAAAATACATTTGTGTACATTGTGTTTAGAGCACTCAACCCAGTCACACAGGATACACCTACAAGCAAAAAAAAAACAAGCGCAATGGTCTGAAAATCATATTTATTTACAGACCTAACTCGTTCCAGTTTGGCACCATGACAGAAATACGCCCGTAATCCTTGACTCAGCGTCCTGTTTGAGCTTTAACTCACGGTAACCAAATAAAATCACCGTATTTTCCTGTATTTCCTGCTCGAATTTCCTCTCCTCCTTGTTCCTCCCTCCTCTCCTCCTCTGCTCCTCTGAGATACAGGACGTACACAGTCAAAAGGATGCAAATCTCCCCCTCCTCTCCTCCTCGTCTCCCTCCTCGTGTCCCCTCCCCCTCTGCACACCGATAGCCCTGAGCCAGTCCCGGGCCTTTAACATGCACAAGCGGTGACAGTGAGTTACGCTCCATATCTCTCCTATAACGAAGTGTTCCAGTCTTAACAAGCGGACGAGCCCCTTCTCACCGGGCTGAGCGCTCGGATTCTGATTGGCTGCACGGGCGAAGCATTCTGATTGGCTACGGTGATGGACGGTCTTCTCCTCTTTTGCATTCTCCCTCCTCTTCCTCCTGCATTCTTCTTGTGTGTTTGGTGATACGTAGCTGATTTGAAATGCTACAATTGATTATATTATCAATATAGTGCACCTTTTTTAAATCATTCTTTACTTATTTTTGGGGTCGACTTTAGGGTGGGTTCACCAAATTAAAAACTGGAACTAAACCAGAAATAGAACAGGACCGAAACAAGTTTACAGGAGAAAATGTTTACAAATCTGTACCTGACTAGAAAGTTCAAAAAGCTCATTTTACTTCTGATTGAGTTATTGTCTCGAGAAACAAAACACAGCATGAAGAAATTCAAGATTTAGGTGACATTATATAAAGTTTTGCATTCGTGAATAAACAATATTAGAACATCATGTATAGGGGTGTGCAAAAATATCGGAATATCGATATATCGTATCGTTTAATGTGATGATACAGTATCGATATCGTGGGCTGCTGTATCAATATGTCACCAAGAGTATTTTTACGTGTGTTTTACTAAATTATTTTGTTAGAGTGCCACAGTTTTGTTGCTTGTGGAGTGAAAGGAAACTCATTTATGCGACACATTTGACATTTTGACTCTGTTTTGAGGATTAAAATGTTTGTGTTTCATATGAACTTTGCACAAGAAGTGGTTTAACAAACACTTTTAGTATCAGAGCCATGATTTAGCCTTTATTTTTTATTGAACTGTATCGAATCGATTTGAAATATATCATATCCAATCGAAAGTGCACTGTATCGAGATATGTATCGTATCGTGGCCTGTGTATCGAGGTATGTATCGTATCGGCAACTTCTTAATGATACCCAGCCCTAATCATGTATCGTATGTATTGTGTGTATAGAACATGTACAGCTTATTTGTTTTACGGAGGAGATTGAAAAGGGGAAGGACGAGGTTTATGGCCGTGGCGTTTTGTGGGGCAGCGGCAGCGAACGTCCGTAGAAAGGAACGTGTGGGTGCGGAGTCACAGTCAAGGGTGGTGGGAATTACTCTGTGCTTTGCTGCTTCACTGACACGAAAATCATACACAGTTTGTGATTGACGAGAAGAACGTTTGTGTACATTTGTGAGCGCATACTTGTTCCACTCTCGCTGGATTAAACACATCTTCGGTGGCCTATTTCAGTGAGTAAATGCGTCGGAGTTGGGCTGTATTGGCTAACAACAGGTGCTTGTTACAGTGTAGGTTGGATGAATGCGGCTGTTCAGACTGAAGTCGCATGTCAAAAGATCGGATATGTATCGGTTTTAGGAGCACATATCTAATACGTTCAGACTGCAGCCTGAAGTGACCCAAATCAGATTTTTTGGCCCCTATGTGACCTGTATCTGATCTTTTAATGAACACATCCGATTTTTTCAAATGCGACCCAGGACACTTGGATATGTGCTCCTAAAACCGATACATATCTAATATTTTGACATGCGACTTTAGTCTGAACGGCCAAAGCGCATTCATCCGACCTACACGTTATCAACAAGCCACAAGTGTCCCTATTCTGCGCTGAAGTAGGTGAAAATTGTTAATGAACTCCGTGTCACTGAAGTGAAGCACATCACCACTCACCACTCTTGGCTACGTCTGCGCATCCACACGTTCCTTTCAACGGACGTCGCTGCCGCTGTCCCACAAAATGCCCTGGTCCTTCTCCTTCTCAATCTCCTCCTTAAACAAGTAAGTTGTTCATGTTCTGGCTCCAGTATGAGAGGAACTTTAAATTCTCCAGGTGTTCAATGCTCGCGTCCATGTTTGGACAACTTCCGTAAACACAGAGCACGCTCACTGTGGTTGACGTCATCGTGTCTCCAATGCGCAGGTGGGACACTTTTGGGACGTTTACTGTTCACACTGGAGATCACATACAAGTCGCATTTAACTGGAAATGTGAACGACCTCGTAAAAACATCGGATTTCACACAAAAAAAAATCCGAATTGAGCGTTAAGCCCTGCAGTCTGAACGTAGCCTAAGTGGCCTGGGTCGCATTTGAAAAAATCAGATCTGTGTGGTTCAGACTGTCATTCAAAGATCAGATACAGGTCACATAGGGGCGAAAAATTGGATTTGGATCACTCCAGGCTGCAGTCTGAACGCAGCCTTAGTCCACTTTTTTTTATACGGTCTATAGTGGGCTTCCTTGTAACCCACTATTCTTTCTTTAACAAGCGTCTGTCTCACCGCTGTATGGACGGAGCATTCTGATTGGCTGCGATTTCAACAATATAGACTACTCCTACTCCCCCTTTTTGAATACGCCCTCCCCTTCTCTTTCTGCTGTACACCTTTGTGGTTGTCTGTAGCTGTGTGCATGTGTGTGTGCATGTGTGTGTAATTGTAGACCACTGGCTCTCAGCTTATTACTTTAAGTTGTCTCCAGTCCCGGCCGCTAATCCTGAGCTTCTACAGGGAGGGATAACAATAATACAACAAGATCCAGAGGTACTAATGAAATCCTATCAGGGTCCTGTGTCTGAATGTCAGTGGAGGGGGGAGAAAGAGTGAGGAGAGGGGGAGAGGAGGGGGATATGAGGTATTGATTGAATAGACTATAGGACCAGGGAATGGTGAGGAAGTGAAGGGAAATAGCGGAGTGAACAACAGGGAGATTTGAAAAGACCCAGTGAAAGCATTTGTGTCAAAGTGGGAATACACTGTTGAGAAAAGCTTTGGGGTTTTCTTGTTCAGAAGACGGGGGAAGGGGAAATCATAGTTTTTCATGCAGTATTGAGCTAGTTTATACAAATACTGCGTACGTACGTTTATTTATAGTGTCATTTTAAGGACATAATTTGGCCGAAAGGAAAAAATTTGAATTTGAAGCACCTCGAAATGTCTCGCGATCTCGTTCTCGTTGTCAAAAACAAAAGACAGATACAGTAGGGCAGACAATAGGCTACATAAATTCAAATAAACAACGAAAAAACAAAACAACAAAATCAATACAATCATCCACACACTCACACTTGACTGTAAGACGCATAATAAATCAAATTTGAAAAAACAGAAACTAAAACAGAGTTCAAATATAGTCACAAAATACAACAAGATGAACAACAAAATTCAACAAAATGATCAAAAACAATGACACGGGTTTTGAAAATATTAAATCAGAGTGTTTTCCAATTTGATTTTTGAGTCTTGGGGCAACAAAAAATATCTGATCTGCGTGATGTAAACTGTAACTGAGATAAACTGTTTGAGATATTCAGGATAACTGAGATTAATGCATTTAAAGATAAATATAACCAGTGCAGTTGAAAAAAAGACTAAAGAAGTAGAACTGCAGCCCCATGTTCATGTTATTGCTTTGCTAAAATGTTCCACAGTATGACACTCAACTTACTGTATCTATCTCCGTGGAAACAAGCAGGTGACTCCTCCAAGCCAAATTTGACTGATTGTGTATTTCAAGGTATTTTTGAGCAATAAAAACACACATAAACCACCAAAAATGTTAGACTGTGACATTAACAATCTAACAATTTCTTAACATATAAGTTAGATTGATTTAAGCCCTTAACGTCGACCGTCACAAATATGTAACAAACCGTTTGGATCAAGATATAAGCAGGACCTTCCTAGGAACCTTTGGCAAGCACTTGTTTCCAGTTGTCGCAAATTTGCAGCATACCCAAATTTCTATTTATTTTATTTGCTATAGTCAAATTAAAGGTTGTATAGAGGATTTTCCAAGGAACGAGAAATCCAGCGACTGTTTGTCCTTTTTCAAATGTTGCGCATGCGTGAAACCACCCCCCCTCCCCTACAGCTCCCTACGTAGAAACGCCTCCTCCCGCCTCCTCTTTACGCCAGAAACAGATTTGTTTACAGCCGGTGCACATGACTTGTAAACAACTAACTACAGTGTTGGTTAGGCAAGACGGAGAAGTGAGGAGCGGGGGGAGCGGGTGTGCAGACATTTCGTTCGCGGACGAGAAGTGAGGAGCAGGGAGAAGAGCGGAGCAGGGAGTGAATGAGGGAGTGGAATGAATCTTCAAGAATCACCTTAGTTTGGCTTTTCGCTGCTTTTCCCCTTGTCTTCTTCTTTCAGCGACCTCAAAAACAGACTTTCTTTTGCGGCGAACTGCTCCTGGATTCTTGTCGCCATTGCAACAAACTTTGTGCGAACTGCGAGGAAGATATAGATAAAAAAAAGCCGCTAAGAACTGTTGCGTTGGTGGAGTAAACAGCGTCTGTGCGGCTTGCGTCTGTGGACTGCGTGACAGGCGTAGGTAAACCAACAGCCCAGTGCGTCTCATTTAGAAAAAAACAACTTCAAGTACAGAAGCGATGCAAATTCACAAACTCAAACACAAGTTTAAACGAGGTACAAACAAAGAATGTGGTGCAAATGAAAAAATAAATAAAATCGCGCTACAAGAAACAAAGTCAAATGTGTCATCATCAAATGCGCTGCAAATAGAGGAACGACGCAAAGCACAAAACGATGAAAACCAAGAAAACACCTGCAAAAGAAAAAGGATGGATAAAGAGTCGCCACAACAGAAGTGCTCCAAACCTGCAGGGGGCGCTCTCAGCCGCAGTGTCCGCGGACCGCAAAGGCTGTGCCGAAATGAGACAGGTGTAGTTATTTTAATAGATCCACAGCTGTGTCCCAATTCAAGGGCTTCATAATGTCTTTGTGTCCTTGGGCAACACATGGCAAAGGAGAAATTCAACATGTCAACTGAACAAACGTTTATTCATTTCGACCAAAATAAACATTTGTCCAGTTCACAAATTGAATTTCTCCTTTGCCGTGGATTCTACCTGTACAACTGAGGGATTTTACACACATCTTGGAGAACACATTTTATCATCATTATTTGAGTGTGCTTTAATATTAAATATACTCTGAATACCAAAACAAAGGAAAGAGATGTTAAATAAATATTCAGTTCAGTTCAACTCAGCTTTAATTTTGTGCAGCTCAAAATCACAACAGGGCTTCACGAAACTGATGATCTGACAAACAGAAACAGTTAGAAAATCAAACAGTGAGGTGTCTTTTTATATTTCATTTACTTAATTTACATACAATTTTGAATAAGCCGTACAACAAAAATGTATTTTTATCTGAACTTTCCCCACATTCGTCTTTTGTCTTGAGTGATCGAGTTTATCCAGGTGAACCACATGAGCCCGTCTTTAACTTCCTCCCCAGAGCAGAACAATCCCGCCTCGCCCCTGGGACTGCATCAGGCCCGCCCCATTATGCCGTTACCATGGAGATCTTGACACCTCCATAACTGAGCAAGAGGTGTGTGTTTTTTTTGTTTTTTTTTTTACAGGACTGCTCCTTCACGTGTCTGCAGGTTACACTTCTTCATCACGGGGAGGGCAGTGGCTATAAGAGTTTAATTGGTTAAATCTGTTACTGGTGTTTTTCACAACATTTTGGAAAGCAATTTTTTTAGAGTGAATTTTGTGAAATGTTGAATTTTAGTGTAGCGAAACCATCTCAGATTTGGCTGAATTTTATTTTTTTTTTTATTGTAAAATTACCAAATGAAAGAATCTCAAATTTTAGCTCAATCCCTTGAGTCGTTCCTGAGTTATGGCTCGTTGAAATTTTGGGGCCATGCTCACTTTTTCAATTTTTATTTTTTTTTTTAAATATTGTGTATCTTTGTGTGGGCCCCTAAAATCTCAAATTTGGTTGCCGCTCTTTTTTTTTTTTTTTTTCAATTTGTGAGGTTGAAGATCTATTTACTCCAAGCAGATAAAAACTAACTGTTGAACCTGAATATTTGAGAGAATGACCATTTCTGACAATAATCTCACACTTTTCTGAGCTTTCATGTGGACGGTGTAGAGCCCCAAATACGGTCACAAACCAAATGTGACCTGAAATGTGAAATGAAGGAAGTTAATAGTTTTTATTACTTTAAACTAATCAGAATATTCCAAAGTTTCTCTGGTAAAAATGTGATCAACATCTAACTGTGCCCAGATGGGAAATCGAGGGTCCAAAGAAGAGGCCAAAAAGATCACATTTGGGTTGTGACCATATTTGGGACTCTACACCATCCACATTAAAGCTCAGAAAAGTGTGAGATTGTTGTCAGAAATGGTCATTCTCTCAAATATTCTGGTTCAACAGTTAGTTTGTAAATATCTGCTTGGTGTAAATAGATCTTGGACCTCAAAATTTAAAAAAAAATTTGAGCGACAAACAAATGTGAGATTTTGGGGGCCCACAGCATCCCCCTTAATAAAGATACCCAATATTTGACAATCTATGACCAAGAATCTATAATAGGGCTGGGCGATATGGATCAAAAAATATATCTCGATATATTTTGCTATATCTCGATATACGATATATATCTCGATATATGTTCAAGAAAATATAACCCCCTAAAACTGAAAACTGCAAAAACAAATCTGCCAAATTCCACAAGGTCCTTTTTTTTTTAAATTGAAGTGTAAGAGGTCGACAGTTCATATAGGAACATTTAAGATTACAAAAAAAAACCTAATTACATAAATAATAATTTAACTGTAAAATAAAAGAAATAATACATATTTCCTTCTTTTTATTCATAAATAAAACAACTCAAAACAAGTTCATCTTTGCATTAACTCTGTTATCCAAACCAGAACCAGAACCATGAGCTCCTTTAGCAGAAGAAGCTCAGGATGTTACTCATTTCAGCAGATCCATGTTATTATCCAGCAGTAAGGAGCTCTGAGGTTTAATCCCACAATCCACTGCAGATCAAACCCAACGTTTCCAAACACTATTGTACAAGTGACACTGCAGCAGATTATTCATTTAAACATTCTGCATAAATAAACTTTACATTGCTAAACTTTACAATATATAAAACATAACGACTCTAGAGCCACATCAGCCCGTTTGAGATAATAATGTGTTTAATACAGTTTTGCGCACGTGCGTTTACATTTTACAGAAACGAAACTTAAGCGCATATCTCATTTGCATAAACAGCGCACTTCTCGTGCAGCTCAGCTCGTTTAGCTTCTTTCCGGCTAAAGGACGCGACTCAGTGGAATATGAGGATGTGCTGCTGATGCTTTTGTCTGTAAATGGTGGAAAAGGTTCGTGGTGCTTGAAGCTTTTCACTGGCACCAACTTTCGGCGTTCACGGTGATAGTGACGAGTGAAGGAGACACGAACAAAATCAGGGAGGCGGAGGTGCGCGGGCGACGAGAGAGAAGACAAACAAGCGAAGCGGCGAAATCAGAATTGAATATAAGCATTATATCGATATATACGATATGTCAGAATTCATATCGAGTTTAAAAACTTTTTAAAATCTCGATATATTTAAAATATCGATATATCGCCCACCCCTAATCTATAATAATACACATTTTCAGCTTCCTAGCTCTATTTTTTATGAAGTTATGGTCTCTCAAACATGCTTTTGAATTAAGGCTTCCAAAAAAGTGAGCATGGCCCCAAAATTTCAACAGGCCATAGGAACGACTCAAGGGATTAGGCTAAAATTTGAGATTCTTTGGTGATTTTTTGAAAAATGTTCAGCCAAATCTGAGCTGGCTCATAGGGGAGATTCCTTGAAAACGGCTGATTTCATACAGACTGACCCATGCATTTCAATATGTTTTAGCTTTATCAATCTCCATGGAGACGAGCACTTGACACCACAAGGTCGGGTTTTATGTCGGATCTGCGGAGAGACGACGCTGCTCACGGTAATAGCATCTCCATGGAAACAAGCAGATGGCAGACACTACACCCGAAAAGTTACATAGTGCTCCTTTAAATGTATTATAGTGTATGTCGGATCTACGGAGAGGCGACTCGGCTCACAGTAAGAATTCATGTTTTTCAGTGTATTTTTGAGCGCCTTTAAATTATTATTGATGAGATACGTGTGTGGGCAAAGAAATAACATCTCCATGGAAACAAGCAAATGGCAGACACTACACCAGGAAAGTTACATAGTGCTCTTTACATTTATCTGTACCGTAGACTAGCATTAACCATTTACAAACTTTTAGTGCAACTTGTTTAGGAACGGCTTGAAAGAAAAAGACGAAGACAATTCTGAGCGCAAAAAGATGAACTAGAGCAGCAGTTTTGAGGCCTCTCTTCTGTAAAATTGTTTTTGCCTTTTAAAGAAGCGCTCCATTTATCAATCAGACCGCTTTATGCAAACTCGGTAAAAGTCTGACAAATAGTTTCTTGCGGTTTGTGAGTGAGGACAGTGAAGCTTGAAACAAAAAAAAAAAGGTCAAATTGCATAACAGGTTTTGGCTGCGATCGGACGCTGGTGGATCAATTCGGATTTGAAGGGAAGTTTAAAGTCCGATAGATCGAGCTCGTTTCAGGAGAAGTGATCCTAAGAGCTGGACGTCTCCTGACAGGTCAAGATGAGGAAAAAATTATAATAATCCTTACAAGAAAGTCAATACATGTATAATTACAGATTTTTATATTAACAAAAGAACAGGATGGGATGAAATTCTGAGGATTGAATTCTCTAGTCCCTCTGTCCCGCATCTTTAAAGGATCAGTTTTCAGTAACATTGTGATGCTGGACTTGCAGGTGTATTCTCTGTCTCTCTCGCCCCTCAGGCATAAATATGTTATAATTAAACTTATCAGCAGCATGCATTCATTTGGACTACATCACAACAACTGATTTCTGTGCTAGTTAACATAAATTATCGTTTGTAATATTCAGCCATTGTTGAATTTCCTTTGGGATAGTTAAATACAGTATAATTAATACTGGATTATCTGATGCTGTAACTGCACAGGGAGTCCAGCAACAGTTAACCACTGTTCTAACGCTGCTCCTCGCTGTTTAATCTTTGTGTAGAAGTTCCTAAAGTTTAATACCTAAATCTATCATTATTGTAGGGTCATAGTACTCAAGATCGGTCTTTTACAGTCTTGGTGTCGTCTCGGACTCGAATGCATTTGGACTCAGTCTTGTCACAGTCTTGAAGGTGCTTGGACTTGGTCTTGTCTTGGATTTGAGGTATGACACTTACTGAGTGAGATCATATTTCATTACAGCCGCTGCTGTAATAAACTAAAAAGTGCACAAATGCATCTGTATTTGTCATGATGTGAGGCTGGTGAATACCCCTGCAAAACCAAAAAGAGAATGTAACTCCAGTCAGGAACTTGACAAAACAGGTTTAAAATTCCTATACACTTACTTTTCTGTAAAGTGCCAATGGAAGTTTTCTTAAAGAAGTGGTTCTCAAACTGTGGATGAGGGTCCAAAAGAGGGTTGCAGAGTGTTTAAGTGCAGTACAGTTTGCATGGCTTATTTTAAGATTAAATTGACATTCATCAGATAAAATGGAGATAGATTTATAAAAACATTGATATGAAATACATTGAAATACAAATAAATGTCAAAAATTACAAAGATGGCCTCCATTTGGTCTCGATGGGCTGTGGGCTCCGTCTTGTCTTGGTCTCGACCTTTAAACGTCTTGGTCTTGTCTCTGTCTCGACTCTCTGAGGTCTTGGTCTTGTCCTGGTCTCGGGACCCTGTGGTCTCGGACTGGTCTTGGTCTTGATTAGTGCGGTCTTGACTACAACACTACATTATTGTAATACTAATAATGATGCACTGGGTTTATGGCACTTTTGGACACCTAAAGACATGTAAAGTTCCCTTATTCATTCACTATCTACACACCCATTTGCTACGTTTACATTCATAAGAGCTGAAAACGTTGTGGCTCTCTGACCACCAATTCATACACACACATGGGGAAGCTGGGTTAATTGTCTTGCCCAAGGACACAACAACAGGATACAATGGCTGTCCAAGATCTGATTTTAGAAACACTCTGCACTTCTACTATCCAAGGTTCATGGTTCAAGGTTTCAGGTCTTCATTGTCCCCACAGGAAAATGTATCTTAAAAATGTGTCTTTCATTGCCTTTATTATTGTGTGTCTATATCTCCAAAGCTCAAAATGCTCTTTTCCACCTCGTGATGTCATGTAGTTGTAGTTTTCAGCGACCTTTTACCTTTAGATCAGTAGAGATCGGCAATTCCAGGGCTGAAATGATTCAGATCATTCTACTAAAGGTGAATGGGGTTTAAAAACACACTCGTGGCACTATTCCTGTATTGCTGTTTTCTGTTTGAGAGAAGAACTCGGCCGAAATACGCAGGGTTTGTGTGTTAAACGTGTGAATGAAACAAAACACGACTCAGGCATGTTTGTGATGAGGAAACATTATAATAACACAGATCCGAAAACAGCATAATAGCGGCTCTTCAAACAGTCCTTCCACTGTATTTGTTTTTTTTTTTAGGTCCCTCTAGAGACTTCTTGCCACTTTCTTAACCACCCTTCACTTCTCCAGGCACTCTCGCACTTCGGCCCAGTGGATAGATGCTGTCAGGTTAGCTCTGCCTGTGTCTGCACGCGGGAATGCTATCTTCTAATGGATGGTCTGAAGAAGACACGCCACCCACTGCTCCATCTGGCTAATGCCCTGTCCTCTGCTTATGAATTACGCCAAATTGTGCCCAAGAGAGGGGAGCCACATGTTCATTACGAAAGCTGCGGGGGTATTAATGCTCCCCTGAGGTGCCCCAAACGAGCTCCCAGTCACGGGACGGGTTTGACATACAACAAAAAGGAGGGGGACTACCAAACACCAAACAGACACAAGCTTTCTCTAGTTTTAATGGTACGCGTTCATCATAGGCCTGTCATGGTAATTACTATATCGACTTCAGTATATGAAAGCTGCACAATGTATTTTGAGGTTCAATATTTATCGTGGGTATGTTTTCTTTGCTCTTTCTTTGTTATTTTTGTTGTAATTTGCCCAGATTTGAGCTGTAAAAGGTTGAATAAGTCACTTCGGTGGCTAATTACTGCTTTATTCCGTTGCAGGTCACGTCTTTTAAAGGTGCACAGTGTAACTTTTCTGATGAATCATCTGCCATGTGCTTGTCTCCATAAAGATATTGCCTATATTTTGCCTTGATTATTCCACAGTATCAAAATAAACTTGGTAATCACAATAGAGTCGGGTTAATAGTCAGATCTATGGAGAAGCAAGTCTGCACATAGTAAAAAATTGTGCTTTTTAGGGTATTTTTGAGCTATAAAAGACCTTTAACTGAACAAATACAAAGGAGTATGTTTAATGCTCTACCGTGGAACATTCCAAGCAAAGAACAAGCAAGTAGCGTTCCCTTTACCTTAACATCGCCATACCCAACAAGAGAATCTGCCCGATATTGGCTGCAGTTTCTGCTCCCCAAGCTCAGGGAGGTGTGGCCCGACCTTTTGTCTTTGTGTACGTGATTTTGAAGCACCTCTATAAGTGTATGGTGTTAGTGTCAGATCATAACCACTAAACATCAGCAACGCTACGGTATTTGCGAATAAAACAGATGCAAGATACAAACCCGGGAAACAGAGAAGATACAAACCCGGGAGACGCAAGATACAAACCCGGGAGATGCAAGATACAAACCCGGGAAATTGCGAAGATACAAACCCAGGAGACGCAAGATACAAACCCGGGAAATTGCGAAGATACAAACCCGGGAGACGCAAGATACAAACCCGGGAGAATACAAACCCGGGACGCAAGATACAAACCCGGGAGACGCAAGATACAAACCCGGGAGATGCAAGATACAAACCCGGGAAATTGCGAAGATACAAACCCGGGAGATGCAAGATACAAACCGATACAAACCCGGGAGACGCAAGATACAAACCCGGGAAATTGCGAAGATACAACCCGGGAGACAACCCGGGAGACGCAAGATACAAACCCGGGAGATGCAAGACAAACCCGGGAAATTGCGAAGATACAAACCCGGAGACGCAAGATACAAACCCGGGAAATTGCGAAGATACAAACCCGGGAGACGCAAGATACAAACCCGGGAAATTGCGAAGATACAACCCAAACCAAGATACAACCCGGGAGACGCAAGATACAAACCCGGGAGACGCAAGATACAAACCCGGGAGACGCAAGATACAAACCAGGAGACGCAAGATACAACCCGGGAGACGCAAGATACAAACCCAGGAGACGCAAGATACAAACCCGGGAAATTGCGAAGATACAAACCCAGGAGATGCAAGATACAAACCCGGGAGATGCAAGACAAACCCAGGAGACGCAAGATACAAACCTGGAAATTGCGAAGATACAAACCCAGGAGATGCAAGATACAAACCCGGGAGAGGCAAGATACAAACCCGGGAAATTGCGAAGATACAAACGCAAGATACAAACCCAGAAGCCCAGGAGACGCAAGATACAAACCCGGAGACGCAAGATACAACCCGGGAGACGCAAGATACAAACCCGGGAGACGCAAGATACAAACCCAGGAGACGCAAGATACAAACCCGGGAGACGCAAGATACAAACCCAGGAGACGCAAGATACAAACCCGGGAAATTGCGAAGATACAAACCCAGGAGATGCAAGATACAAACCCGGGAGAGGCAAGATACAAACCCGGGAAATTGCGAAGATACAAACGCAAGATACAAACCCAGAAGCCCAGGAGACGCAAGATACAAACCCAGGAGATGCAAGATACAAACCCCGGAAATGGCAAAGATACAAACGCAAGATATAAACCCAGGATATAGCAAAAATAATGAGAAGACTTTATTACTCATCTCTCGTAAAGTGGAACATTTAAAGTGCAGCATCTCATCCACATTATCCATAGAAATTGTCCTCCGCAAATAATGACACCCAGTCGACAAAACCTTGCTTTTAATCCAGTTTAAACCGTTCTTTGAAAGTAAAAAGGCCAGAGTAGTTCCTCACGTGTGTCTGTTTACATCCACGCAGCGCAGGGATCGAGGTGAAGCTGCAGATTCGCAGACTCTACTACCTGTGAATTTTATCTTTTATGCTTCAAAAATCATTTATCTGAAATATTGCGCCACATTTCACAAATAATAATAACACAGTTTGGACTTGTACCTAGTGCTCTGATCTTTTGAACACTTAAGAGCCTCAAAGCGAATGGTTTTACTGTAGACAGGAAACAGCTGATAACTTTATGGCCTTTATTTTACACAGCCACATCCCGCTGCAGTTTTTGCGATCGGAGATTTTAAGTCTTGTAAGATTCTCCTCGTGTCTGTGGTGTGCACTTTTTGTCACACATTTAAAAATAATTTAAGACCAAAAAATCCGGCGACCTTTAGAAGACATGTACCTTTGATGATACTGTCTATTTAAAACTATTGGATTATCATGCTTTAGTTGAATCGTATCAGTGGCCTAAAATAGCTTCAGCATTATTGTTTATCGTAATATATCTCTTTAGCAATATATCGTGCTTCAAAATTTGTTATCGTGACAGGTCTTCACCAGCAAACTTTGACGGAGCGGTGACAGACAACAAGGCGTTTCGTTTGTTCTGGGGCAATGATCAACTCTTCTGTCAAGGCGTATAAAGTAAGAGAATGTTTTTTTTTTGGTTTTTTTTTTCAGAGTTGGAGAAACAAAAAGAAAGAAAGAAAAGGGGGGAGCGTGACAGCGAAGAAAACAACAGCTGATGGATCCTGCCGACGACGCCAAGTGACACGCAGAGGCTGTCATAGCAGTGAGCGCCCACAGAGGAATGTCCAAGTGCAGCGGGTGTGTCTAAGCAGGCTGCCATCGCGGACACCGACAGGAGACGTGGGGATGGACTGGTAAAGGGGAGCGGGGCACATGTACTCTCTTGAAATTCTGCTGAAGTTAGTTTGAGATATTGTTACGTCTTGGGTTTCAAACATGTGATACTGTTTTCAGGACTGAGGACTGAGAACGAGGGCCTGGCAAAAATTTTAATCAAGATTGAAATTCTCTTAACTCTAATAGTCACTGATATGCCTGGGTGTTTTTGATAGAAGCGGCCACAGCTAATCCAGAAGAAGCATGTGGTATGCAGAGAAGTTGGGCAATATTTTCTTTTTCTGTTTTCTTTTTATCATTTGCGCCCTGGTTCTGGTGGTTAAAGTTGCTGTATTCACTGACTGGGAACTTAGATTTAGACAAAGCGAAATTATTTGGACACAGAAGCTCACACATCACAATATAATATAATAACAAAGACAAAAAATATAAATGGTAATAATACATTCTAAATAAGTAGCAAAAACGACAGCAAGAGACAGTTGTCAAATAAGACATAACTGTATACTGACAGCAAGAGGGCACTTTAGGCTTGTGTGGCCAGTACCTGCTACTCCTCTTACTCCTGTCACTTGGCTCTACTGCGCATGTCTCCTGCAGAAAGAGCCTCTGTCCTGTTGCAAGTAGTGAAATATTCGGTCGAAAACGGTAATCAAGCGGAAGAAAGAAAGTTTGGAGTGAGCGAGAAACTTGTGAGGGACTGGCGGAAAGCGGGGATGGATTCACGGCAACCGGGAGGATGCTCCATGCAACTTTCCTGGAAGTCACTGGATGGATCGACAAAGCCTGGATTTCAGTGACAACCAGAACCATCCTGTCAGGATTCAGAAAGGTCAGAATAATTCTAACTGGAACTGATGCTGAGTCTGATGACAGCTACGCAGAAGAGGAAGCTGCGTTCCGTTTACATCCGAAAGTCACAGATTTGCTCAGAAGTGACACTGACAATGAAGAATTCAATGGATTTAGTGATTTGGAGTGAGATGGAGAGTTTGGTAAACTTGTTCTGTTCTGTTGTTTATGTTTTAGTTTATCTGAAGAACTGTTCATATGTGACGTTAACAGCCTGTTGTTCTCTGTTCTATTGTTTTTAGTATAACTTGCTTTTCAAGATGAAATGTAGGTTCCTGGTCTCTGATTTTATAAAATAAATTTCCACTAAAAAGTGTGACTTATAGTCCGGTGCAACTTTTTTCTTCTTTATTACACATTTTTTAGCTGGTGTGACTTACACTCCAGAGCGATTTGTAGTGCGAAAAATACAGTAAATGTACAAGTCAAAATCAAATAGAAAGATAAGTAATAAAATATAAAATCTTAGCTATAAACTAGAGGTCATAGGAAGACAGTGCAACAATGATATGATGGTTGACAGGACATAGGTTATCTGTTACATACGAGTGAGTTCTTGTGTTGTTGAGTTGTAGGGAGTATAGTGCGAATGTCATTCCGTATCTCTCACTGCTTGAGCAGAGTTTTAGGAGGCTGTTGGAGAATTTTTTTTCTCATCCTTCATTCTCGTAATTTACAACTTGTACTTTCAGTTACCAGAGGAATGTGACTCAACAGCTCTTCCGTTTTTCGTTTGACGATGATTTGCATATAGTCACTTGATCCTATTAGTCACGTCTTTACATGGTGAAATGTAGTTAGCTTGCAGTTTGCCATTCTGTACTTGGCCTTTAACTTGTAACTTGCGATTTACTGAGACCAGTTATTGTCCCATGAGTTAAAACATCCTACTTAAAGCACTTAAAGATGGACAGATCGTTTATTAAGCCAATTCAGCTGCCAATTTTTCCAATACCAAGTGCCAAAAACCTGAACATTTAGCAGACAATGCGATATTCCACGACTGCCTAACATTTCTAGTGGACGGTCTTGATGGAGACAAGCAGATTACTGCACTATGCTACATTACAATTCAGATCTGTGGAGAGTCACCCCAGTTCACAAAAGGAATTATTGCATTTTTGAACAACAGAAACACCCATAATGTGTGTAGAGGCCCTCAGTCGTCCAGGTAGAATCCATGGCAAAGGAGAAATTCAATATGTCAACTATGACAAATGTTTATTAACGTGACGTGAGAGCCAGAGTGGACCTCAATCTGCCGTACACCTCCATCTAAAAGCCACGGACCACTCCACAAGAATTGGTTTGAGAGGGGAGTTAAAGAGGCGTTTTGGTTAAGAAAAACAATCCTTTCTTGAACAGAAATGAAGGGCTCAGACATCATCTCTTTTCCATCTACAACATCCTCAAACCTAAATCAAAGAGAACAATAGGGACAGCCAGGTCAGAGTAGACAGAATTTTCAGTCCCACTCCTGCCCGTGCCTAGCCTGATTCATCAGCCGTCTGACCTCACAGCGTAAGAATGAATTCGCTCGATGGTAGGCGGGTACTTTTTTATTTAACCAGTCGCTGCTATTTGGAAGGGCAATAACGTCTTTCCCCTTGATAAAATTCACCAAACATTCTCTTTGTTCCGACCTTAAATCCTCAATCTCGGAAATGGTTGCCAACACAGAATGTATGGCTCTTCGTTGGGGAGAAATGAAACTGAGCGGAGGCACTAGGTAGTGACAGCCTGGCTATCCCGTGCCCACAAAGAATCGTAATTTTCATTCCCGCTCCCGCCTGCATCTGCGCTATTTTGTCCCGCTCCTGCCCGCAAATCCTGCAAGATGGAGACGTTTGCTTTCTTAAACTCTATCAAACACAGAGAAGCGGAAAGGAATTGTCTAATTGAGATTAGACAACATCTGCAAATTTAGGCTGCTTAAAAGGTTTTTATTAATGCCAAATAAAATACCCAGCACAAATTATGTCTGATAGGCATACATTAATCATTTGTGTTACTTTACACTCATATTTAGTTTGCGGACTGCAGTTTATCATCCCACATTGTGCATCCCGCTTCCACTCACGCCCGCAAAGAGCTTTCAACATGTGCCCCACGCCGCACTGTTTTGTGTTGTGTTTGGGCTCTAGGCTCTAGGGCCAGAGGTGTGAAAAACATCATTTTTGGCCTGAATGATTCTGCTAATACGTCCCCTCACTCAGGACAGATGAAAATGCCAAGTTAACAAACAGAAACTGTAAACAAGTAGGGTGTTAGTTTCAGAGTAGTTTCAGTGTAGTTAGCTCCTGGCAGCATTTTGACCAGAACTGAAGAAACGTTTTCAACCTACATAAAGGTTTGTCCAGTTCAATTTCTCCTTTGCAAACACCCAAAAGGAATAAATGCTAGATGGATAGAGAACATTGCAGAAAAAGCAACACCCGATGTTGGTTAGATGGTTAGAGATTTTTTTTTTTTAATAGCTATTGTGCATTATTAGGGTAAGGTCGTAAATAAAAGAATGAATGAATACCCTTGATTTGTCCTTCAAAACTGTCCACGTGTCATTTCCCATTCACTCCCTCCCTGCGGTGGACCCATGCAAATCACACAGCAATGCATCATGGGTAGCGCTGTGGACCCCAGGTGAGGCACGGTGGCCATTTTGCTCAGAGCGGCAGCAGTAGAGACTTGTATATTAAAACACCATTACGTCCCTTTATCTGCACGTTGGTCGTCGGGGAGAGCGGCCTACCTCGGCTGTCAGCTCTATACCGCCCCCTGTGGTACCATCAAACAGCGGGGCCCCCATCGCTCCGCCCGGTGGGGACCATAGCGCGGTACGGGGAGAAATAAAAGGCTTTTTCACAGCGTGGCGTTCGCTCCTATGCACAGACACGCCGGCAGATGGGGGAGGCGGAGGTGGAAATAAAACATGCATGAGACGCCTGCAGCCCACGAAAATAATTACTGTCATTTAGCAGACATGTAGAGGAGAGCGCCACTGCCCACAATGTACAGGGACACGGGCTGAATACCAACCAGGACGAGAGGAAATACGGTAACGCTATAGGAGGGAGAGGCCTGTGTAATAGAGAGGTTTTCTATTTGAAGCCCATGTGAATTTAAAGGTGCGTTGTGTAAATTTTCCAGCAGAGGGTCCATCAAATGCTTTTCTTTTTCCATGAATATGTTATTGTTTTGTCTGGAATGTTTCACAGTATGGTATTAAGGTGTTACGGTATGTTACCGGTCAGATCTGTGGAAAGTCAACCCCGCTCACAGTCACAATACCTGTTTTTCTAGGTATTTTTGAGCAATAAAACCACTTTTTTTTTCATAAATCCAAAGTAGAGCTATTTCATGTCATACTGTAGTGCATTAGGAATGTAATAATAACCAAAATATCGTGATATATCGTCAAAAGTCTCACATTAATACAGCCGGACGTCACAATATATCGAATTACAAGTTCCTCTTTCTTCTTTTCTTTCTTAAATGCATTGTTTTATAGTAACAATACACAGTGTTGGGGAGTAACAGATTACATGTACCGGAGTTACGTAATCAGTAATCAGTTACGTACAAATTATGAGTAACTGTATTCAGTTACAGTTACTTTTTCAGTGAGTGGTAATTGAATTACAGTTACTTTGTTAAAATAAATGGATTACAGGGCGGTATTTTCCTGTTTTACATTTTGGGCTAAACCAGGACTAAACCAGAACTAAACCAGAAATAAAACCAGAACTAAAACTAGGACCAAAGCAAGACTAAAACCAGGACTAAAGCAGGACTAAACCAGGACTAAAACCAGGATTAAACTAAGACTAAAACCAGGTCTAAACCAGGTCTAAAACCAGGACTAAACTAATACAATATGACACTAACAGTAGGATGGACATAATTTAAAGCAGCAGTGATTTCATATAAAAATAATTTCTCTATCAATAATATTTTTAATCTGGTCAAGTAAAGACTGAACAAACGAGAATTTTCAGGATGTGGCTGCTTCATTCATGAAGTTTTAAAAAGCATAACAATATCAAGTAATCCAAAGTATTCAGATTACGTTACTCACTTTAAGTAATTTAATGGATTACGTTACAAACTACATTTTGAGGTATGTAATCTGTAATCTGTAGGGGATTACATTTTAAAAGTCACCTTCCCAACACTGACAATAGCTAATAAACACATGGAACTACATATCCCATGATTCATTTCAGCGCAGACAACATGAAGTTATATGTTTTTTACTTGAATTCTTGGCGTTATGATAGTAATAAGTCACACCAAATTCTTTAAAAGCAAAAAAAAAAAGTGTCCTATCTACAATTATATCAGCCTCTCCAAAATATCGTACCGTGAGATGCATATCGTGATAATATCGTACTGAGAGATTTGAATATTGTTACATCTATTTTACCTAATGTGCAGGTGACAAACACCCAACCAAAAAGTTGAATAAAATGACTTTACGCTGGGCCTTTCTGTTTCTACCAGACCCTCTTCTTGATATTTTGCAGCTGATATCATCAACATTTCCCGGGATGTGATGCTGATTAAGGAACATTTTTAAGCACTTGGCCTATTTATGACTAACATGTGAGTCAGTATAGTCACATTTTCTTTGTGTTTTGGTCGGTTTTAAGCAGCTTTTCTGTATTTTACCTAAACAAATGACAACGTATGCCCAGTGTTGGGAAGGTTACTTTTAAAATGTATTCCCCTACAGATTACAGATTACTTCCCCAAAATGTAGTTTGTAACGTAATCCATTAAGGTACTTAAAGTGAGTAATGTAATCTGAATACTTTGGATTACTTGACTTGCTGCAGAGAAGCAAAGACTAGGATATTTTCGCATAAGATGTTTTGTCTGCTTAAAGACAATAAAAAGCCCAGACTTTCCTTAACCGTTTTAAAAAATATTATTGACAGAAGAGGAGGAGACACGTCCGTGCAGCCTGGTTTAGTCCTGTTAAATCCTGTTTTAGACATGGTTTAGGCCTGGTTTTAGTCCTGTTTTAGACCTGGTTTAGACCTGGTTTAATCCTGTTAAATCCTGTTTTAGTCCTGGTTTAGACCTGGTTTAGACCTGGTTTAGTCCTGTTAAATCCTGTTTTAGACATGGTTTAGGCCTGGTTTAGACCTGGTTTTAGTCCTGGTTTAGTCCTGTTTTAGACCTGGTTTAGTCCTGTTAAATCTTGTTTTAGTCCTGTTTTAGACCTGGTTTTAGTCCTGGTTTAGTCCTGGTTTAGACCTGGTTTTAGTCCTGGTTTAGTCCTGGTTTAGACCTAATTTAGACCTGGTTATAGACTTGGTTTTAGACCTGGTTTAGTGTCCGGCAATGAGTTGAATTACAGAAAAAACAAGCAGGGATATAGCCCAAAATGTAAAAAACTGGAAAATATTGCCATGTAATCCATTTATTTCAACAAAGTAACTGTAATCCAATTACCACTCACTGAAACAGTAACTGTAACCGAATACAGTTACTCATAATTTGTACTCTGATTACGTAACTCCGGTACATGTAATCTGTTACTCCCCAACGCTGTGTATGCCTCTCTTTTCTGTTGGCGAGAATCAGATTGGGCAAAAATGGCGACACCTGGGACATTTCTTATATAAAACTGGGACAAATCAATGGTTTTGTGTAAATCTGCTGGGACAGGGGACACAGGGCTCAAAACTGGGACTGTCCCGGGTAAATAGGAACATCTGGTCACCCTAAACAATTATTTTTCCCTTAGTCACTCTCACCTTTTTTGTTGAAAATCATCTAAACCAGACCTTGACTCGTGAAAATGTGCGGTTTAAATCCATGCTGTAGTTCGTGAGACAATCTTAGCACTTCTTTGGCAGTGTTTCCTAATACGTGCATCGTGTCACCATGGTAACTTCTAAGCATTCCACCATAGAAATACATGTAGAACACCCCCAGCATTACATCACTGTGCTACGTGTCAATTCATACAGTCTACACAGTATCGAGTATTGCTCATGAACACAATGTCAGGACAGAAGATAGAAGGCCATGATTTGTCATACTGGATACTGGAGCGATCACAGGGGCCAGGGCAGCATATTTCAAGAATACAGACAGACTATTTTGCATCAGAAAACATGCAGAGAGAAGGGCTTTGTGCGTTTGTGAATGGGAAAGATGTCTGTGCTTTTTTTGCAGTTGGATTTATTAACAAAAGTTTGATTTATCTGCTCGCTACGCATTTGTGAAACATTGTGCACTTGAAATTTTACAACATTGTGGTTGGCGCTCTAACATAGGATAAAATAAGAGAACCTTTATTTGTTCCACAATGTTAAAATTCGGTGTTGCAATGCACAGTTCAAGAATGAAAGGAGAACAGAAAGATGCAATCAAAAATCTATATAAATAACAATTCCAAAAAAGACTTAAACTAAAGAACCCAAATATTCATTGTAAAAACAGCATTGTTACAAAAATAAAACACTACACACGGTCTTCAACTACCAGATATTTCAGACGATAAGTTGCTCAGGAATATAAGTCACCAGTCAAAAAAAGTGTAACGAAGAAGAGCAAAACATATATAAGTCGCACTTTTTGGTGGAAATGTATTTTATAAAATCAGAGACCAGGAACTGACATGTCATCTTGAAAGGCAAGTTATAGTAAAAACAATTGAACAGAGAAACACAGACTGTTAACGTCACATATGAACAGTTCATCAGATAACTACTGCATAAACAACAGAACAGAACAAGTTTACCAAACTCTCCATCTGACCCCAAATCCATTGAATTCTTCATCCTCGGTGTCACTTCTGAGCAACTCTGTGACCTCCAGAGGTAAATAGAGTGCCTCTTCCTCTTTTGTGTAGCTGTCGTCAGACTCAGCATCAGGTCCAATTACAATTATTCCGGCCTTTCTGAATCCCAACAGGATGGTTTCAGTGTCACTGAAGTCCAGGCTCGCTCACTCCAAACTTTCTTTCTCCTGCTCGAGTAGCGTTTTCAGCTGCATATTTCACTACTTGCATCTTGTAATCTACAAAATATGATTTTCTCTTTGGGGGCATTTGTGTTCAGTCTTCTCAGTTGTCTTTATAAGTTTGTTTAAATTTTAAATTTTCAGTAGTACAGAAGTAATGGTGCAATCGACTGACATGATACAGACAGGACAGTGGCTCTTTCTGCAGGAGACATGCGCAGTAGAGCCAAGTGACATTGGTACAGGAGTAATAGGAGTAACACTGGAGTATAAGTTGCAGGACCACCCAAAACCATGAAAAAAAAGTGACTTACTGTCTCAGAAATATGGTAACTAACATTGTGTCTATTGCAAACTTATAAGGAAGAGCCACGTGAGTCACTGATCTGATCATCTGATGAGGCGGTGTGAGAGTGCCCCACTCTGCTTCACTTTTCTGTCTGTTGTTCTAAAGCTGTGCTAGTTAGGCCTGTCACAACAGCACATTTTGAAGTGTGATATAGTGTATGGCTGAAGAAAATATAGACAATAAACAACAATACTGAAACCAATTTATGCCACTGACACAATCACTCTAAAGCAGATTTATACGACAAAAACAGTATATTATAAATATAAAATGTGGTTTTAGAAAAGACAAACACCCAAACTGCAATAAATAAATAGCAGAATGAAACACTAGTAATTAATTTGTATCTATAATGAGCCATAGTTGAGTTATTTATTCAACCTTCTACAGCTCAAACTAAATTTTAGAACAGAAAAATACCAAAAAGTGACCATGACTACAATGAAAAGGTCCCACGATAAATACAGACACCCAAAAATTATATTTTATCTGTCACATATTAAACAATAACTTAATATAGTAATTATCGTGACAGGCGTAGTGCTGGTAAGATTTTTTTTATTGTGAATATTGTAGTATCTGAGTGGATCTATTTGTTTATCGCTCCCTATGTTATTGGTTTTACTTATAGGTTATCTGCCTGCGCACTGATATGTTATGTTGCAGTGAAGTAAAGTAAATGAATGAGAGCTCACGAATTCATCTAACCTCCGAGTTGAATCTTTATTTACCTTTTTTATATGTTGTAGCAAAGACACAACAAATATTGTATTTTTCAGACAATAAATCACACTTTTTTTCATGGTTTGGGGGGTTATATATTTAAATTTTCAGACTGACAAACATGAGAGGGCGCGCTAGGCTTGTGTATCAGTTTTCTGCACGTCTCCTGCAGAAAAAGCCGCTGTCTTGCTGCAAGTAGTGAAATATGCATCAGAAAAAGATAATCAAGCAGCAGAAAGAAAGCTAAGAGTGAGTGAGAAACTTGTGAGGGACTGGGGAAAAGTGAGGGCGGAGAACACAGCTTCACGACAACCGGGAGGGTGCACCATGCAATTTTCGTAGAAGTAATTGGATGGATCAACAAAGCCTGGACTATAGTGACAAGTGAAGTTGTGCAGATTTGCTCAGAAGTGACACAGAGGATGAAGAATTCAGTGGATTTAGTGCTGGGGTGCTCAGACTTTTTCAGTATGTGAGCTACTTTTAAAATGACCGTGTCTGAAAGATCTACCACCTACTATAAAAATGTTAGACATATATTTATTTGTAAATTTATTATGAATTCTTACATGTACAACACATTTTGATGTACCTTGCATAACGTCATGAGATAATACTGCACAACACAATTAAACTTTTTACATGTTCGTAATTACTTGAATCAGGGGTGCCCACACTTTTTCAGCATGCGATAAAATGTCCAAGTCAAAAATGATCAACCCACTACAAAGCCAAGCAAACTGTACTGGACTTAAGAGAACTTTCAATAGCACTTTACAGAAAACTGAAAAAAGTGAAGACAGTGATAAGCATTTTTAAACCTGTTTTTTCAAGTTCCTAACTGGAGTTACATGGTTAGTACGAGTTTTACAGTGGGATTTAGCCTCTGCACATTTACCAAACCAAACACACGTCATGACAAACCCAGATGTATTTGTGCATGTTTATTAGGCAAACTTTAGCCACATGTCGCGGTAGATCTGCTCTGTGCTGCTGGCATCCTCTGTGCCAACACTCTAACATAAATTTAGATCAGTTTTTGCTTCACATTTTGTCTTGTCCTTCTAATCTGCGGGCATTGTGGCAGGAGCCTGCGCTGGTGTGAAAAGCGTGAGAAGGCGAGGAGCGGTGCGCTGACGTGAGCAGATGGACAGGTAGGATGTTTTTAAAAAGTTTAACCTGCCCTGTGATACACGCTGGTACACAAGGACTAACGCTGTTGTGGACAAGCCGCGTGCAGGGAGCGTGTGTGATTGTGATGTGCCGCACAGTCTCCGCGTGTCCCAAATGGCGCACAAGCTACAGAGAGACGCTCCGCACGCTCCCGCACCCCGGTACAAGTCGTAATATGATCGCACTTGTCCAGTGTCAGACCTCGAGTGAGAGACAAGACCGAGGCCAAACGTGATCAAGTCCGAGACAAGTACAAGGACACTGCGATCTACCCACACTACCTTGGCGATCGACTGGTAGATCACGATCGACGTATTGAGCACCCCTGATTTAGTGATTTGGAGAGAGATGGAGAGTTTGGTTCACACTGTTATGCTGTTTATGCTATAATTATCTGTAGAACTGTTCATATGTTACGTTAATATACCAGACGCATATTCAGCCTGTTGTTCTTTCTTCTGTTGTTGTTACTATAACTTGCCTTTCAAAATGAATGTCGGTTTGTGGTCCCTGATTTTATAAAATAATTTTCCCCCAAAAAGTGTGTCCAAAATATACAGTACTAGTGATGTACCAAAGGGGTGGTGAGCGCAACGGACAAGATAGGTAGCTGTAAATACATACTTTTTCCTTTCATAGTTAGAAAATCAGGTACCTCAGCTTTAAATCTAACACTGAGCAGAGCAGAGCAAAACTACAAGGCCACAACACTGTTTAAACATTTGGCTTTGGTCTAGTTCCATCTGCCTCCAACATGGCCGCCCGACGATTCTTTGAACTCTCCCTCCTCTGCGTTCTGACTGTGATGTATGTACCATTCACTCACATGCTTATTTGTGGAGTAATATAATAGGCTACATATTGCTGGTGTAGAGTCCGTGCTGTAGATCGGAGCTGTATTCTGTTGGATTCCTGTGCACTTGCTCCTCTCACACAGGGGGAAGAGCGCAGCATAACTTCAAAGTGTGGAGTTTGTCAAATGTTTTCGCAGTTGGCTCTGGTACAAAGCTCCCTGCACATGGTTTGTGTTTCCTCCCAGCTGGTTCCCATGTCCAAGGGAAGCCCAGAGAAGAACCAGCCCAGAACTAGAACAAGTCCTCAGCTCATAGTTATGGTTAAAGCTTCGATGAGACAGGTGACGACAGTGCACGAAGAGACAGCAAGATCCGCATCAGAAGCTCTGTGTTTTGGCAGGTGAAAATATCTAACAAGTAGAAGTGATAATAAAAATATCCTTGGCGTTCAAGGTTGAATTAAAATAGATGAGACCTATTCAACTTAATTCCCTGGGTTTCAGACTGAAGAATAATTACGATAGTTATCATAGTGATTAACTTAATATTAAGTTCTCAAATGTGGCATATAACAGGAATCTGAAATCCATGAGTACCATATTTTTCAGACTATAAGTCGCACTTTTTTATGGTTTGGGTGGTCCTGTGACTTATACTCTGGTGCGACTTATATATTAAAGTCTTCACAGTGACAGCCTCGAGAGGGCGCTCTAGGCTTGTGTGTCAGCATCTCCTACTACTATTACTCCTGTACTCCTGCAGAAAGAACCACTGTCCTGTCTGTATCATGTCAGTTGATTGCACCATTACTTCTCTACCACTGAAAATTTAAGATTTAAACAAACTTATAAAGACAACTGAGGAGACTGAACACAAATGCTCCCAAAAAGAAAATCATATTTTGCAGATTACAAGCTGCAAGTACTGAAATATTCAGCCAAAAATGGTAATCGAGCAGCAGAAAGTTTGGAGTGAGCGAGAAACTTGTGACGACTGGGAGGATGTGCAATGAAACTTTCCTGGAAGTCACTGGATGGATCGACAAAGCCTGGACTTCAGTGACACCGAAACCATCCTGTCAGGATTCAGAAAGACCGGAACAATTCTAACTGATGCTGAGTCTGACGACAGCGACACAGAAGAGGAAGTGGCGCTCTGTTTACCTCCGGAGGTCGTGGAGTTGCTCAGAAGTGACACCGAGGATGAAGAATTCAATGGATTTAGTGATTTGGAGTGAGATGGAGAGTTTGATAAACTTGTTCTGTTCTGTTGTTTATGTTATAGTTATATGAAGAACTGTTCATATGTGATATTAACAGCCTGTTGTTCTCTGTTCTATTGTTATATGTGTTTTTTTTTTCTTCTTCATTATGTATTTTTTGGCTGGTGCGACTTATAGTCCGAAAAATAATAAAATAAAAAAGATTGTTAATTATTTGAGAATTTAAGTTTAGATTCAACCAGAATTTTCTCTAACTCACTCCTTATTTCATCTGTCTGTTGCTATCGGTCAATCACAGGCTGAATTTCCTGTTATTAAGAAAAAAAAAAAACATTTTACCATTGTGTCCAAGTAATATCTCTTGTGGAACAATACTGTTTGCCAAGTTTACCTTTTCATCTCAACCTCCCTTTGTTCTTCTCTCAGATAGAAAACACTCTGTTCTACGTTGTGATAATGTGGTAAAAGAGGAAGTGCTCCACTGTGTTTTTAACCTCCATACATCTTCACTAGAATCATTTGGATGATTTCAGTCCTGGAATTGCCAGTTTTTACTGTGAATGAAACAAACCATGACTCCAGATATGTTTTTGATGAAGAAACAGCTTTATAACATGACTCAGAGTTCACAAGAATCCATTTTGTGCAATATAGTTTCACTTTCAGTTACGCATCTACACCGCAACAGCTAAACCAGCAGATACTTCAGCTTATCCCTCCTCTTCTCCTTCAACTCAGTTTTGTGTATCCTTTTCTTTCGTCTGTTTTCAGTTGGATGTTCTTTTGATGCATGGTACTTTTTAGGTCTGATTTGAGTGGGCGCAGGAAGAAGAGCGGGAGGAGGAGAGCTTCATCACTCACAGACATTGTACATAATATCCTCTGGAACTTTTATATTCAGCCGCGGAAAACCTTTAGGCGCAATTTATGCCCCGTACAAGCAAATAAGGCAGCGACAAAGAGAGGAGGTAAAGATTTATGAGGGCACGCTTTTGTGGAAATACTGCGCCCTGAAAGAAACAGTCACACACACACATATACATCAGTTAAGAAGCTTCATTTTCATTTCAATAGTTGTGTATTGGGTGTGGATTTTTTTAAAGGGCTCATATTTTTACATTATTTTCTGATCTGTGTTATAATGTTGTTTTCTCGGCACAAACAGACCCGGAGTTGTTTTGTTTCAGTCACACTCTTAACACACAAACCCTGCATATTTAGGCTGAGTTCTGAGTTCTTGTCTCAACCTGAAAACACACTATTCCACCTTGTGATGTCATGCGGTGATAAAAGAAGTGCTCCACTGTTTTTAAACTTCATACACCTTCATTAGAATCATTTACAAAGTCAATCTTGACTGAACTAAAGGAAAAAGGAGATGGTTGACTTGAAATTGAAAGTAGAGGTCTGCGCGGGACAGAATTTTCAGTCCTGCTTCTGCCCGCAAAGAATTGTAATTTTTAATCTCGCTCCCGCCCGCATCTGCGATATTTTGTCCCTCAAATCCCTCAAGATGGAGACGTCCGGTGTCTTAAGCTCTAACAAACACGGAGAAGCGGAAAGGAATTGTCTCAAATGTGCGCGAGATACGACCACATGCGCAAATTTTAACTGCTTAAAATGTTTTTATTAATGCCAAATAAAATATCCAGCTCAAATGATGGCAAACATTAATCATTTGTATATTTTACTTTACACTTTTACTTTACATATCTAGTTTGCAGGACTACAGTTTAACCCGTTCGCGCCTGCAATGCTTTCAAAATTTGTCCCTCTGTTTTATGTCGGATGCGGGGCTCCACTTGTACATTACCACTCCATGACATCACAAGGTGAAAGAGAGCATATTGAGCTTTGGAGATGTAAACAGACGAATAAAGGATTACTCAAACATGTGTGAATGAAACAAAACACAACTCCAGGTCTGTTTTTTGAGGAGATACCAAGATTAAAACAAGACTTAAAGTTCACAAGAATCAATTTTGCATAATATAAGACCATTAATGTTTTTGAGCAGTGTTGAAAAGAAACTAAATACGTATTGAAATATGTAAGAACACTCGTTTTGGATTGTGGTACAGCTAATCTTTCTTTTCTTTTATCCTAAAGTCATACATCATGAAACATGAGCATGCAATTTCAAGCTGCACGGAATTAGTAAGGAAAAATAAATAAACCTTCCTTCTCTAATCAGTGCTAAAAAATCGTCAACAAATGGTGCAAGAAACATAAGACTGTTTTAATCAGTCTCGATCTCATTTTTACTCTCTAATGTGATACAACTCAGCGTCAAAGTATTCTAAATATTCAGAATTCATTGACTGGACCATGTAAATGAATATGTTACACAATACTTTTTAAAGTTCATTCAGTATTCTGTTATATACATTACAGACGTGTATTTTCAACACCCCATCACTGTTTTTTAGGAATTTAAGGGAAAATAACTTATATATAAAAACTGAAAATACAAAAATTACAACGTGACAAGAAAGAGCTGAGTAGTCAAGTCATAAATACACAAATTATTATGTAAAATCTGACTTTTACTTATTGGCTTTTAACACAGCGTGATAATTGTGTGGTTCTCTGTTGTTTTTTTTTTATTGATTTTATTTGCTGTTTTTCTATTTCCTCATTTTTGTCATTTTTTATGTTTTTTTTTTTAATTGACTTGCTCTTTTATTTATTTTATGCTTTATTTTATTTAATGTGTTAATGTAGATTGTGCCTACTCTCTGCAGCACTTTGAGAGACTTTGTACTGGTAAAATGTGCTGTACAAATTAAGTTGGATTGGATTGGAAATAAAAAGAAAATAAAAGTAAAATTAAAAGTGAGGTGAGGTGAGGTATACGAACATGAAAAGAGTTTGATATACATGAGGTTATCGGTTACAGTTATGCAATTTTAACTGTCCTAAATGAATCTGGCGTTGAATGTTAAAGGTTGTATAGAGGATTTTCTAAGGAACGAGAAATCCAGCGACTGTTTGTCCTTTTTCAAATGTTGCGCATGCGTGAAACCCCCCCTCCCCCACAGCTCCTACGTAGAAACGCCTCCTCCCTCCTCCTCCTTACGCCAGAAACAGGTTTGTTTACAGCCGGTGCTGCACATGACTTGTAAACAACTAACTACAGTGTTGGTTAGGCAAGACGGAGAAGTGAGGAGCGGGGGGAGCGGGTGTGCGGACAAGAAGTGAGGAGCAGAGAGAAGAGCGGAGCAGGGAGAGGGAGAGGAGAGGAGAGAGGAGAGGGGAGCGGTGCGCGGAGATTCCGTGCCCGGAGAAGTGAGGAGCAGGGGGAAGAGCGGATCGGGCAGCGGGGACAGGAGCAGGAAAGGGGTGCAGAGAAGGTTGCGCGGAGATTCAGTGCGAATGAACTAGCTACAACACGCAGCAGCAAGCGGACTCTTTCTTTGCCTTGAAAATTACGTTTTCAGACATAGGATATCGCTTTCGTGTCCTGAAAAACGTTTGTCTAGCTCTTGGAAATAAAGTACGTTTTCATAATAAGCAGAAGTGACCTGTCCAGGAGTAATTTGTGGACCAGTGCGTCAGTCTTTAGACCCTGCGTCTGCTTCAGTTGCGCCATCGCTGGAATGAATCTTCAAGAATCACCTTAGTTTGGCTTCGCTGCTTTTCCCCTTGTCTTCTTCTTTCAGCGACCTCAAAAACGGACTTTCTTTTGCGGCGAACTGCTCCTGGATTCTTGTCGCCATTGCAACAAACTTTGTGCTAACTGCGAGGAAGATATAGGTAAAAAAAGCCGCTAAGAACTGTTGCGTTGGTGGAGTAAACAGCGTCTGTGCGTCTTGCGTCTGTGGACTGCGTGACAGTCGTACGTAAACCACGTACCGGCGGCGCGCAGGCAAGTCAGTTACGCTAGAAACGTAGGGAGATTTGATTGACAGCCTGTCAGCTCAACAGATAACGAGGCAGTGTCGTTATCTATTGGCAAATGTTTAACTGGCCCCACCACGTCCAGAGTTGATGAATTTTTATTCTCTTTTTTTTGGTCATCATAATTACAAGGCTACTGCACCTTTATAATGCTATCATTGACAATTTGAAACAAAAAAAAATCCTCCATACAACCTTTAACAAAGTTGTGGTGAAGAGGGAGCTGAGTTGAAAGGCAAAGCTCTCAATTTACCATCAGTCTTTGTTCCTACTCTCACCTATGGTCATGAGCTCTGGGTAATGACCAAACGGACGAGATCGTGGATACAAGTGGTCGAAATGAGTTTCCTCCACAGGGTGGCTGGGCGCTCCCTTAGAGATAGGGTGAGGAGCTCAGTCACACAGGAGGAGCTCGGAGTAAAGCCGCTGCTCCTCCACGTCGAGAGGAGCCAGCTGAGGTGGTTCGGGCATCTGTTCCGGATGCTTCCTGGGCGCCTCGCTTGGGAAGTGTTCTGGGCATGTCCCACTGGAAGGAGGCCCCGAGGAAGACCATGGACACACTGGAGGGACTATGTCTCTTGGCTGACGTGGGAACGCCTCAGGATCCCCCCAGAGGAGTTGGAGGACGTGTCTGGAGTGAAGGAAGTCTGGGAGTCCCTGGTTAGTCTGCTGCCCCCGCGACCCGGCCCCGGATAAGTGGAAGAAAAAGGATGAATGGATGGAAGGTTTCAAAGTGTTCCACCTTTTGGAGAAGCTGGAGAAGTTGTGAATGCACCTTTTGGAACCATCTAAAACAGCAGTCCCTAACCTTTTTTTGCACCACGGACGGTTTAATGTGAGACAATATTTTCAAGGATAAATACAACAAAATAAAATGAACGAACAACACAAATTCTGTAGTGTTTTGTAAATATAATAATAAATGTTTCCAAAGGCGTCTGTCTTTTTACTCATTTTGCAGCTTGTGGGTTTAATATGAGCATTAATGTATCACGTGATGGAGACAAGTATATAATGAGTGAGCAATAGACAAGAATTTGGTCATTTTTCTAAATAAAACATTATTCAGACTTGGATAATAAATAAAATAAAAATAATGTAAGCACCAAATGACCCACAAAACAGAACCAGTGATCTAAGATTCAACCTCTGATGCAAAGAAGGAGACATTATTCCTGGAATTATCACCATTAATTAACTATTGTAAAGGAAGATGAATGTTACTGAAGCAATACAGAAGGGTGAGTTTTACAGTTTATTTTTCTACTGTTTTTCGTAACTCTTCCAGTGAGGTGACTACCACGTGATCGCTCATGGCCGGTCTCTCTCCATCAATGCCCCCCCCTGCAGTTGGAGGAACAGTGACACGAGGGGGGTCCCAGATTACACCCACCCCACCCTCTCCCCTCACCCACAAACACACAACCCGGCCCCGGCTACCACCCGGTACGCTCCCATCACACGGGCAGGCGGGCGG